>NC_138381.1:34643187-34825498 GCF_054177405.1 Leptonychotes weddellii | reverse complement strand
GTGTGGGGTAAGGAAATGGTCCAGTTTCATTCTTCTGCATGTGGCTGTCCAATTTTCCCAACACCATTTGTTGAAGAGACTGTCTTTTTTCCATTGGACATTCTTTCCTGCTTTGTCAAAGATGAGTTGTCCATAGAGTTGAGGGTCCATTTCTGGGCTCTCTATTCTGTTCCATTGATCTATGTGCCTGTTTTTGTGCCAGTACCATACTGTCTTGATGATGACAGCTTTGTAATAGAGCTTGAAGTCCGGGATTGTGATGCCACCAGTTTTGTTTTTCTTTTTCAACACAGACTTCATCTTCTTAACCATTACCCTCCACCACATCTCAAGAGAGAGACCAATAGGGATAAATAGCCAACAGATGCAGATATAAAAACATTAATTTCTTCAGAGCATCAAATCACAGTACATACATTTTTTGACATTTCAATTATTGTAGATAAGTCATTGCATTGATAAAAATTCTGAAATACAGAGCAATAGGTGATTAAAATGGTAGGGAATTGGGCACTGTTACTTGACTGTATGGCAGGAAGTGATCTTCCCAGAAAAAGGCACTTGTATCTTTTCCATGATTTTATTTTCTGACTTAATAGAATATTTCTGATCTTTTACATTACTATAGAACAAAACAATGATTTATATTTTATAACTTACATAGGTGTTTTCATGTAGTTTTAACAGTTCTCATTTTTTTTTTTATTTATAGCCCATGGGAAGGAAGAGTTGGAGGGGTCTCAAGGAAGTTTGTGGTGCTAAGCAACAGTTCTGTTCATGTACACCCTCCCATTCTATGCTTTTGCTCATGAACCCATAATATCTTGGTACTTATGTATAAATTTTAATAGCATAGAGAACAGCTTAATCTTATTTACACAGTACTCTTTATTTCACTGCCTCTTTGCTATCTAAAAGTATAATACAATTCAGCAGAAAAATGTGTGCAGTCAGGAATAAATTTCTTGATTACTCAGAGTAATGCAAAAAAATGCAAAAAAAGTAACAGTTTTACTTAAATCCTTTAAGTTTATTTTTTAAGTTTTTTATTTTAATCATCAGTAATCTTCAAAAAGTTACATTTACTTGCCCAAATTCTATATTTTTAATGAGATTAGGTAGGCTTTTATCTATTCCTCTTAAATGAATCTTGCAGAATGCAATCATGAACAGCTCTGAAAAGTTGGTTTAGTTTTAGACCATTAATTAGAAACTAATAATAAACCTGGTTATTGGCTTTTTTTAAAGTTACTATAGCTACTGACTCTAATTTGAGTCTTAGGAGTTTCTGAATTGTGTATTATAAGAATTGATGAACTTAATTGCCTCCTAAAACCTCCCACAGGCAGTACATATCTTTTATGAAGAATCAATAAATCACAGAGAACTAATAATTTACCATCTCTCTATTTAGGAAAATATGAACATGAAAGGTCTTTCCCTCTAGTGTATGAGAATTTTAACAAGAATATTCTGTTAATAAGAAGTGGTTAATTTTTTTTATTATTAGATCACATTAAATTCCATAGTTCAGGTTTTTTTACCATCAACTGACAATTCCATTTAGGTCTTTTTTTACATAGGCAGAAATAGTATATTTGTGACTAAATGAAATTAGCCATTAAAAATGGTTATACTTTCTCAGGCACCAAATATAAAATACAATATTTACCTGTCTGCTTGGGGGCTAAACAGAAATAAAAATTCCAGATCCATAAAAGCTTCAGATAAATGAAGTCAGATAAAAGATGGCAAGTTGCCCTGGTCACTTGTGAAAAAACTGTTCCTACCCAATCTGTAAACAAATAGAAATTCATTACTAGATAGCTCAAAAGAGACAAATTACCCAGAATTTATGGGAGAGTAATTTCTTTCCTTTAAGTCATGATAATGAATCTCCATTATCCTACATTTTTAGTTTACCCTCGATCCTCAGAAATTGGAACAATGATTATAGGCTGCAGTAAAAAATAGCTCCCATATTCTTCCTTTGATTCTCTTACATACATACAAATGGGATTCTCTTTGCATTTACCTTTGCTGAGTACAGGTTTTTAGAGATGAATGTAACACATGTTAACATTTTGTCCAAAAGTTAGTTCCTGTTATTATATTATTACTAAGTTCTATAGTAAGAAATTAAAAAGATAAGCAGTTCTCAACTTAAAAGCACATTATCCTTGTCCATTGATATAGTTTGGTTTAAAATTACAAATATTCTTTCCCATAGAAGTAATATTAGAAAGAGCCACCTGGTTCCTGGGAAGATCCAGTTCCCACTGTTGGACTCACACAGGCAGGATGACACTGGTCGGTAACATAACAGGGGACGACCTGATCATGGCTAAAGATGACCTACCTCTTTGGTGGCAACATCAAGGCAATCTGTACAGAAACTGGTCTGATGGCCTTGAGAGAAAACAGAATGAGAGGAACAAATGAAGACTTCAAAAAATCTGAAGAAAATGCTCTTTATAAAAATCAAGAAGGCACCCCCGAGAGGCTTATCTCTTGCAAACCACAGTTGCCTCCAAGGAAATAGTTGGGATTAACTTGGGGCAGTTGCTCAGAAGAATCCATGTTTCAGTTGATCTTTATTCGCAGAACATCTTGTCTATCTTTCTGCACATGAAGTGCAGGATGTCCACTGGGCTGCCTTCATCTGTGAGTCATGTACAATGCTCTCTTCCCAATAAAGTATGCTTTTTCTCAAAAGCAAAGGACTAAAACCACAATAGACTGCTCCGTAAGGTAGTCAACCAGTAAAAGTATAAATTTATAATATCAAAACTATAGGTTAAGTTCATCATCTTATATTACATTCACTTTATAATCTGCCAGCACAGCCCAACACTGTAAATTTGTATAAGAGAAGTTATTTATGTGACTATTAAATCCAGCATTATTTGTAATACAATAAACTTGAGAACCACACAAGTATCTACTGATAGGTGAATGGACTAGATAAATATTACATATATATTTATTTATACACAGTTATAAATTAGAATATTTATACAATGCAATATTGTACAAACTTTAACATAAATGAAGTATATCTACATTTACCAACATGGCTAAACCTCAAGACATATTGTTGACAGGAAAAAAGTAGGTTACACCATAATATATATCATAAATCATAAATCATAAATGTAATTTAGGTAATGTTTGAAACCATTTTAAATGGTATATATTTGTTGGCCAATATGTGTATATATAGTAAAAAATAAGCACAATGGTAAGAACATTACATTCACTTGAGAATGGTAGTCATCTCTAGAGAGGAAGGGCAGCAGTAAGTTTTAGATCAGAAGAGATAGATTTTCAAATATATCTGCAATATTCTTTTTTTAAAAAATCTCACCCTTTCAGTTAGCCCATTTAGCTGAAGTTATTTTCTTAATAATTTTTCTTACAATTAAATATTCATAAAAGCAATGAACTAAAAAAGTTGTACCAATTTATATGATCACCAAAAGTCTATGAGAGTCCCTATTCAACTACAGCACCACCAGTGATCAGTATTATTTTTCTTCATAATCTTTCCTCATTCATTATGTGAAAAATAATATCTGGTATGTAGTTATTTTTATTTGCATATTTTAGTTAGAATTGGGGCTTAATATTTATTTATGCATTTATTAGTCATTGTATTTATTAAACTATGCATTCTACTTATGCCATTTGTCCATTTTCTTTGAGAAGTTTCTTGTCAATTTATATGAATTCTTTGTATATAAAAGATATTATTCACTACTGGGTATTTGCCCAAAGAAAGTGAAAATACTAAATCAAAAAGATATATACACCGCTACGTTTATTGCAGCATTATTTACAGTACTCAAGATATGGAAGCACCCTAAGTGTCCATTGATAGATGAATGGATAAAGAATATGTGGTATATATATATATAATGGAATATGACTCAGCTATAAAAAAAGACTGAGATCTTGACATTTGGGACAACATAGATGGATCTAGAAGGTATTATGCTAAGTGAAATAAGTCAGACAGAGAAAGACAAATACTATATGATTTCACTTACATGTGGAATCTAAAAAACAAAACAAATGAACAAAGAAAGCAGAAACAGACCCATAAATACAGAGAACAAACTGATGGTTGCCAGAGGGGTGGGGGTTGGAGGATAGACAAAATGGGTGAACGGCAGTAGGAGATACAGGTTTCCAGTTATGGAATGAATATGTCATGGGGATGAAAGGTACAGCACAGGGAATATAGTCAATGGTATTGTAATAGTATTGTGACAGGAGATGTCTACACTGTGGTGAGCACAGCATTATGTATAGACTTACTGAATCACTATGTATGTCTGAAACTAATGCAATATTGTGTCAGCTAAATAAAATAACACATCATTCCCTTTTCTGTCATCCTTATAAATATTCCCTCAAATCAGTGTATTTCAGAGGCAATTCTTTAAAGTATCAAACAACGAACATGTAAGGTAGTTGGATATTCAGTATTTAAGTGGTTCTAAGATAATAGTATGCATGATTCATTTTGAAGTTCAGAGCAAGGTCAATTTAAGAATGATATGCTTTCAAGCTATTTTTATTTACATCCAAATTAATTGAATTTTATCTATACCATATTATTCCCATTCACTTAGATTCCAATATACTTTTCTGATGTGAAGAAAAAGAATGAAGCTAGTAGCCTTGATGATAATTGAACATAACCTTGACTATTGTCCAAATAAGTGGCGCCTCACTGGAAATAATCATCTGTCGGGGGCTTATGGCAGAAAAACAGTTGAGAACTGCTGCTTTAACTAACAGAATGAGTAGAAAACCCATATGATACATAGTGAGCCCTCATCATACTTTATGGTAATCAGTTATATAATTGCCTGGCTTCTCTACTACATTGTAAGCTCTATGAGAACAGATTTGGTTGTCTTCCTTATCCTTGTATTCTGGTACATAATTGTTGAATGCATGGATGAATGAATAGTAAGAATAAAACAATCACAGGGTATATTCACTATGTGCTGCCTTAACAGTTAAAATAAGAGTAGTAGAAATTCACATTTTTATTTGCCTGTAAGTGACTTTGGTCATGAAGCTTTACCATGACTGTTTAAATGAATCAAATGTTCAGAAAAAATTGTCCAAACTCTTAAAAATACTATTATTTATTTATTTATTCATTTATTAAAAAAAAACCCTTTTTTATTCTATTTGTTTCTTTCCACCTAATTTGAAATGCACATTGAGTAGAAAGTTAAAAAAAAATCTCCTGAGAAACCCTGCTACACATGGTGAATTATTTTCTTCTTGTCACATAAATTTTATTTCTGTCAAATTAACACAAAATCTTGAGTTTAGACTCAAAATTAATTACATATACACCCTGCAGGTAAAGAACTACTGCAAGTAAAGACCCTGGTCGATGTGTTACAGTTACACTGTTTTATTTTTCTAGTTCCAGTGAAATGTCTTGACCAGGGATTCTGAACACGGTCTAAACTTGTTTATAACATGTTATTTCCTTCTTTGGTTTTCCTTATAAAATGACAATTGCCTCCCTCCTCCACCATTACCCTTCCTTACATTAATGATCCCAGTACATGCAACTAAAGAAGGAGACAGCAGGATATTCAGGCAATCCCTCTCCAGGAGCCAGATCATGGAGTAGCCACCATGGTACCATATTTGGCCCCACCTGGACTGCTCCAGGAATGCAGTTTCATCTGTTCTTCCTGAACGGGTAAGATTCAAATTCGTCAAACTCACAGGGCATTGCTTAGAAAACCCGAATGCCAGTTTATTAATTTAAATTAGAACACACATCAATACTTTTGCCCACTAGCCAAGGCAAATCTTTTCTGATAAATCAGACATTTAGGAAGTTAAGTAGAAAAATCTATCCAGTGAACATAAAATGGTAGATCATTGGATGTCCTTGAAAAATATTTTACTCAAGTTAAAGGGAAGTCTATCAATGCATCACAATAGAGAAACCCTCTCTTGAGACAGAATGCTCAAGACTGCCACATAAACTCCTTTCTCCTTCTAGAAGGTGCTGTATATGCATATACATCCAACCTGTTTACTTCTTTTTAACAGACACGAAAAAAGCAACTATATATAATAAAGCATAAATCAGTGCATGTTTTTGTATATTACAGCATCCTGCATCACTGATACTAAAGCTATGCTTTTTGGTATTTGTATTTTGTATATATGTGTAAGTAGTCAATGAAAGATGCCATCATTACACTTTCACATATCAATGGCTGTAATGGATCAAGAAAACAGTCTATTTTAATCTCTATATAAACCAAAAATTTCCAAGGTTCAGATCTGGGTCAAATTAATTTCTTACTAAGTTTCTTACTAAAAAGTTATTATAGTCATGTATATATCGAAAGTGTAGACAATGTTTTACTTCTGTTTTATCAATATTTTTACATCACCTTAATGTCAGTTATTTTCAGTTTTAGTGACAAAATTATGTTTATGAATCATTTGAAGAATGTCTATTAAAATTTGAGACTGAATTCTATGATGACAGTGACTATAATCGTTAATAATTTATCTCCAGCTAGGTTCATGATTTTATGCTAAGTAGGTTAGGAGAGGCATATAAATATTAGGAATAAAAATCATGTTATTGTACTCTTCATATCGTATGTGAAATATAATAGTAACAAGACAATAAATTGAGTCGACATTCTAAAACCAAGTCTAGAACACTGACTCCACATTCATTTATTGAAATATTTCCATTCATTTTAAAGCCAACTGTAATAATCACCTAGTTAATTCTGTGATACAAAATTTATCATCATTAAAGCTAAATATTTTCAACCTTAGGAGATTTTATTGTGGTCAATGTCACAATAAACTGTTAGACATAAGTTGGTTGCCACCTGGCATCCATACCTGCTTTTCTCCATCAACAATACTCTGATTTTCCTTGGAAAGTTTATTCCTCCCAAATCCTTAGCCATGTGGTTGGGACGGGAATGACCCCTATGTCCAGCCTTTGAATTAAGCTCTGCAGTTGGTTCAAGAATGGAAATATAGAGTACAAATCTCATGACATGTGCACAAGCTACAATAATTAGTCTTTCTTTAGATGGTATGCTTTAATGGTATGAGGCTTGCCTTAGGCACTTTGTAACCAGAGGGGAAGCCACCATATAGAGCCTGAGAATAAAGCTAACCCAAGTGGAAGTAGAGCAGAGAGACAAAGAGAAGCCAGATCTTAGTGATATTGTTTAAACAGGTGGCTGGATCAGTCCTCACCCAGAGCGAGTTGTACCACTGGCCTTTGAAGATCAAACCAGTGTATAAGTCTTTTGTTCATTTGTTTGTTTTAGCTGTTTGAATTTTGTTTTCCATTGCATGTCACTAAAAGAGTTTTAACTGACATAGAAACCAACAGACCTGACTTCAGAATTATATGGAGTTATGACATGTATACGTCTAAGAAATAACACAGCAGATCAATTTATTTCTGCATTTAAAAAATATTTATTGATGGCTCAGTCGGTTAAGCGTCTGTCTTTGGCTCAGGTCATGATCCCAGGGGGCTGGGATCGAGCCCTGCGTGAGGCTCCCTGCTCAGCTATCTCTCTCTCTCTCTCTCAAATAAATAAATAAAATCTTTAAAAAATATATTTATTGACTACCTATTTATTCCAGGCAATATAGGAGTGCTGAGGTTACAGGGATAAACAAAATATTCATGGTCCCTTCCCTCAGAATGGCCTGCTTTAAAAAAAAAATGTTCCCTTTAATTTTGAAAGGGCTTTGAGGAAGAGGAATAGAAGCTCAAAGAGGCTTATCACAGGGGAAAGGACCTGCTCTGGGGTGTATTAATTCCCTAAAGCTGCCCTGAGAACCACAAATTGGGTGGCTTGAAACAACAGAAATCTATTCTCTCACAGTTCTGGAGGTCAGAATTCTGAAACCAAGGTGTTGGCGGGGACCCTTGAAGGCTCTAAGGACGACTCTTTTCACCACCTCTTCCTAGCTGCTGGTAGCTGCCGTAAATCCCTGGTATTCCTTTACTGGCAGCTCTGTCACTCCAATCTCTGCCTCTGGCGACATATGGGCTTCTTCCCCGTGTCGCTGTGTCCCCAGATCTTTCTCTCCTTGGGGAATCAGGACTCCCAACATATCTTTTTGGCAGACACAATTATTCACCACAGGGGGTTAGGTAAGACTCCCTTGTCTGAGGTGATCATCCTGCGCAGACATCCAAGAATGAGAAACGAACAACAGGGCCATGTATTCTGCTAGAGGCTGCATTTGTTGCTGTTGCATTATTTCTGCCACAGCCCATCTCTGCTCCTGTATTACCTTCCATTCTTTCATCTCAATCCCGATATTTTAAGAGAGAGAAATTGTGGAAGGGCAACTCCTAACGATGAAAACAGAAACTCTAGGGGAAGGCACTGAGCCACATGATAAATGAATACTGCTTGTCCATTTATCCCTTGAAAAATATTTTTTTCCAAAGCTTTTGTTTAGAATAGGTGGTAGAACAATTAGGAATTTCTCTTTTTTTCCCTCTCAAACATAAGACTGTATTTAATAGTCGTTTGTATCCTGGAAGAAATGAGCAAGTAATCTGTTTTTTACCTTTAATTTTCACTGCTAATGTTAAACCATTAGCACATACATTTTGTTAATTGCAGAAATTGCTTTAAAATTTTCTCAACTAAATGTTCTCAAAACAAAATTTAGACACATTGCTGTGAACATTTCCAAAGAAACCCTAGGTTTAGTCATCTCAAATCAGTGAGTTCCCTCACTGACTAAGACCTCTTCTTTAGAACACAAACAGCCATGTCCCATATAACCTTCTCTCCTCACCAGTCCACTAGTGGTGAACTTCATTGTCTTTTCTTCCACAGATGACTGGCACATGAGCTTTATTCAATACTTTCTTACTTACTGACCATGGGTAAAATAAACTAAAATTAAATTTTGGAAAAAAATTATAATTTGAGTTGTATGTATTACTTTGAAATCAGTCAAAAAAAATTTTTTTCTATTATTTGAGCAAATGTCACCATGAACATAAAACATTTTATCAAGGTTGTGAAGCCAAAATATTTAAAGTATTTTGTATATATAGAATCTCACTATTATTTATTGAATCAGCTACTTTACTACACACATTTTGTCCTCTGATATTCCTGACCATTTTATGAATTAAGTATTAAATAAAGTATTGTGAAAAAAGTATTATTGCCTTTGCTTCATGGATGAAGACAGATGAAACCCAAGGTCACATAGCAAATAGAAAATAAAAACTTAGGTCTGGCTACTGTTAAAGTAAGTGTTTTCTCCACTAACACCACCCTTATTCTTTCCCAAGGTCTCAAAGAGAAAATGCCACACATTTTTTTTTAAGTATATACTATATTCTCTTTTAACCTAAAATCCAGTAGCTCATAGGGGACTACTTTCAGTTATGTGCTCTCATAAAACTAATGTTCTAGAAGGAAGTCTTCCTGATTATCATTAGTGAGATATTTTTTAGCACCTACTTTGTGCACAATTCTAGATAAAAATGCTGATATCACTGAAAGCATGGGGAAAATGGACCCTGCCATTGAGGGATTTATAATCTATCAAGGAAGTCAAGACACATCAGGTTATTATCTAACCTAGATTTCTTAACTGACTGTTGTTCCTTGGAGAAGATCTAAATTCATTAAGAAGATTGCATGAACTAGTTTCACCTACACTCTTCAGCTTTAGTCTTTTCCACAGATGATACTCTTTCCCCCACCCCAAATTCTAATATGTAGTCATACTGAAATTCAAGCTCCTAAACCCCTATTCCTACCCTTGCCAGTATCTCGGCCACCTCTGGCAAGCATCTGGCCAGGTTTACTCTTATCATCCTTGACTAAACTATAAACTCCACCATGATAATGCTTAGAACATAAAATTTGCTCAACTGTTAGACTTGCAAAGACATGAATGCTTTTGCTTGTCCAAGTATTGGTTGGTTGGTTGGTTGGTTGGTTGTTTTTAAAGGAATTAATTCACTGAGGAACAAATTTTCTATCATCAAGTACAATGACTCTATGACCATGCCTACGTCAAGGAGAAGTTCACAATGTCTCTTCGTGGCATAGCCTATCACAGCAAACAAAAAAGCTTTTGAAGGTTTTTGTAGAGAATTGTTTTTTAAAATAATCTTATTTAATCAAAGAGAAACCCCTCAGGCACCTGGGTGGCTCAGATGGTTAAGCGTCTACCTTCAGTTCAGGTCATGATCTCAGGGTCCTGGGATGGAGTCCCACATCGGGCTCCCTGCTCCTTGGGAGCCTGCTTCTCCCTCTGCCTTTCTCTCTCGCTCGGTCTCTCATGAATAAATTAAAAAAAAAAAAAAAAAGAGAAACCCCTCTATGCCATTAAAAAAAAAAATCCATGGACTGATCATACAACTTTAAACTGCCCTCATTGAAGAAAAACATTTATTCATCCCATCTAATTCTGTCTCCCATGCAAATATTCTTTCATAAAAGCTAAAAAAATTCCACTGATCAACTAATCATACTCTTTCATAACTGTTACCAATGATAATTAGTAATAATGTGATAGCACAATTAATGCAATGTAATTCCAAGTTTGAAATTTTTAAGTGAGACCAAAACTGTAAAGTTTTAAATTACAGTTTAATGTTTTTTTCTCTTTTCCAGGCATTGGCATTGCATTTCTTATTACTAAAGAGTGGTGCTCATCAAATTTAACTTGAAATAGTCTTACATGTAATACCTGAAACCATGAAACTCCTTGAAGAAAACATAGGAAAAAAGCTCCTTGACATGGGTCTTGGTAATGATTTTTTGGAAATCACATCTAATACACAAATAAAAAAAATCAAAAACACGTGGGACTACATCGAGCTGAAAAGCTTCCTCACAGCAAAAAAAACCATCAATAAGTGAAAGAACCTACAGAATGAGAAAAAATATTTGCAAACCATGTATCTGATAAGGGATTAATATCCAAAATATATAAAGAACTCATACAACTCAAAGCAAAAAAACAAATAATCCAATATAAAAAATGGGCAAAAGACCTGAATAGACATTTTTCCAAAGAAGATATATAAATACCCAACAGATACATGAAAAGATGCTCAATATCACTAGTCATTCAGAAAATTCAAATTAAAACCACAATGATATATCACCTCATATCTGTTATAATAGCCATCATCAAAAAGATAAGAGATGACAAGGGGTGCCCTGGTGGCTCAGTCAGTTAAGCCTCAGACTCTTGATTTCAGCTCAGGTCATGATCTCAGAGTCATGGGATCAAGCCCTGCTTCGGGCTCCTCACTCAGCAGGGAGTCTGCTTGAGATTCCTTCTTCCCCTCTCTCTGCCCCTCCCCTGCTCATGCATACACTCTCTCTCTAAAATAAAAATAAAATTTAAAAAAAAAAGAAGATTCTCTAGCCTTCTCCCTCTGCCCCTCCCTGCTCATGCTCACGCTCTCTCTCTCTCTCTCAAAAAAAAAAAAGAGAGAGAGAGATGACAAATGCTGACGTGGATGTGGAAAAAAGGGAACCTTGTGCCCTGTTGGTGGGAATGCAAACTGGTACAGCCACTGTGGAAAACAGTAGGGAGGTTCCTCAAAAAATTAAAAATAGAACTACCATATGATCCAGTAATTCCACTCTGGGAATATATCCAAAGGGAAAATAAACCACTAAATGTGAAAAGGTAACTGCACCCCCATATTCACAGCAGCATTATTTACGATAGCCAAGACATGGAAATATCTAAGTGTACATCAGTAGATGAATTGATGAAGAAGTTGTGGTATATATATATATATATGTATACACACACAATGGAATCTTATTCAGCCATTGGGGGGAAAAAAAAGGAAATCCTACCATTTGAGACAACATGGATAGACCTTGAAAACATTATGCTAAATGAAATAAGTCAGTCAGAGAAAGACAATCATATGATCTCACTTATATGTGGAATCTTAACAACAACAACAACAACAAAATAAAAACCAAAGCCCCAAACACCAAACTCAGAAAATGAGATCAGTTTGGGGGGGCGGTGTGCAATACTGGGGGAGGAGGAACTGGAGGAAAGTATTCAATGGATCCAAATTTACTTCCATTTATAACAAGTACTAAGGATATGATGTACAACATGATGCCTATAGCCAGCACTGCTGTGTGATGTATACAGTACACAGGGGAGTTGTTAAGAGGGTAGATCCCAAGAGTTCTCATCACAAGAATTTTTTTTCTTTCCATTGTATCTACATGAGATGATGGATGTTAACTAAACCTAATGTATAGTCATTTCACACTATATGTAAATCAGACCATCATGTACACCTTAAACTTATACAGTGACGTATGTCAATTATTTCTCAGTAAATCTGAAAAAAACTGGACAGTATTTGACTAGGAACCCAATTGTTAATTCTTTTTTTTTTTTTCTCAGTGAAATTATTCTAATTGTTCTTGCAGCAGAAAAAAAGAAAAAGAATGGTGCCATGTCTGGCCATTAGGCAACCAATTTTATTTTGAGTTGCAATATTCAATATTTCTAACAAAATTCTAAAATGGAATTATTCTGCCCTGGGCTGAGCCTCAAAGTCTGAGAATAATACAATAGGCACCAAATATTTTTCAGATCTTAAAGTAACAGACTATATGCAAAACATGCTTCTGCATTGTGAAACTGGCTCTACCAACTTGAGATATCCTCCTTCCAGTCATGTATAAGAGGGGAAAAGAAAATTTTGGAGATAGTCTTTGAAGTGTCAAAGGCTTCCCCCTCAAGGAAGTGAAGGGAAGAAGAATTTGCAAATTAAAGTCATGAGGAAGTGAGTTTGGGGGTAGTTATTGCTGGTGGGCTGCATCTATCTTCTACTGCCACCCATCCCCTGCAGGGGAGGATGAGGTTAGCTGCCAAACAGGCTCCAAGGGGATCACTCTGAGAGTCTGATGAGCACCCCGTGGAATTTTAACCTGAAACAGGAAGAGAGAGAACAAAACAAAACAAAAGGTAGTATTGAGAATACACAGTGTTTCAACAAAATGTGGGGCAAGGAAGCATGAATTTTCCCTTGGGCCAAGCTAATCTTTGGGAAAACAAAACTGAGGTCATTTTAGAATGGATTCCCCTCAAGGGGATTCCTTCTCTGGAGAACCACGGAATCCCAAAGGAGATAAAGCACAAAGCTAGGTAGAAGCCAGAACACCAGCAGGTAAAGGGAGACTGGAAACGACCAGCCAAAAGAGAGGCATTTATGTGAACAAGGGATGCCTTTGCAGGATCTCTAAAAAACACAAAAAGTACATTCATGAGAGAAGAATTAACAACTGTGCATTAGCCCCTAAAGAAACAGTCATGCAATGCAGGTATTGTCCCTAATGTCTTCTTCCCCCTGGGCTCAGTAACCCTGGGCTACCAGATAGAGGACAGCTAGGAATTGGGGAGGGCAAGGAAGCAAGAGGGGCAAGTCAGCCCTGCTCCCCTTATCCCCTCTAGGCTTCCCACTCTGAGCTGGGAAAAGGGGAGAAACTTTAAGTTGAGTGATTTTAAAATGTTGCTTATTATACTGGAGAGGTATTGCTCAGAAGAAATTTATTCTTCTGAGAAAAGCTATGGGGCATGTCCGAGATCTGATGTCCGAAAGAGAAAGAATGAATTCACTGATGGGCAGTAGTAGAAATTTTAGAAATATAATGCTCTCTTTCTTTACCAAGTTTAGTAAAGCAATTACATGTTTATCAATCATGAACTATACACCAGACACAGGAATATATATTCCTTTTGACCCTCTGGGAAGATGGTATTGTTATCCACTTTTACAGGTGAGGAGGTACTAGAAGTCCTAGCATTATATTAAATGTCACTATGCGGCTATGCAGAGGTGATATTCACATCAGCTGCCTCCATGCTCCACCTTAAGTTCAGAGTATATGAAGTGATGAGATAGATCTTCATCATTCTGTTTCTAGCTCTGGAATGTTCTCCTGAAGCATCAAGGAAAGAAGATTACACACCTCAAAATAAGTGCACCTATATTAAGCATAAATACTATGCACCAGGTACATTATATATTAACTGTAATATCCCAAACTCCAAAAGAAATTACCGATCTTATTTTACAGATTAACTCAAAAAGGCTGAGTAAACTGCCAGAGATTTCACAGCTAGTATATAATGGAACCCAGATTCCAACATAAGCCTGCCAGATTCCAAGAAAGATGCTCTTTCCACTACTCTGTACTCTCTCGTGTAAAGATACAAATCCATGGCAGGACATGGAGGCTAAAGATTTCATCAAATCTAGATGGCCCATTTAATGAGATATTTACATAGATTAAATAATTTTCACATGTTTAATATCTGCGATATTGGGGAGAATTATTATTATTTACATTTTACTGATAAAATAAATGAGACCCCCCGAAGTTGAAATGTCCATGAACACAAAATAAGCATATGACGCAGGCAAAACTAGTTTGTATGTCCTGATTTGCATGTCTTCTCTATTTCACAATATGACCCACAATGATAGAGTTATTGGTTGTCTGTAGACACATACCCAGACTAAAATAGCAAAAGAGAGAGCACTTTCTTTACATTTACTTTCTTAAAACAATAGGAAACACAGCAGAGATGCAGTTAACTTAGCCCTTAGTACATGGACAGTCAATCTCTGAATATGAAAAATTATACTAAGACACTGCAGGCTATTCATTAGGTTGTAAATTAGGAATTAGGACAAAATTTCTTTATAGTGTTTAAGGTATAAAGTATTTGAAGTAATTTTACTTACCATTTTGTCAAGCCAATATTTCTGACTTTTCAAAATAAAATTCCAAAGAAAGAAAGTGCTTTTTATCAAACTATATAATGTTATATCCAAGATCATAACAATTACATTATTTCCATTAGAACTTTTTTAGAACAGAATTTATAAGCCACAATGATCATGAAGCCAATCTGAGAATTGAGGTTGAAAAGCCAGAAATCACCTCGGTGAGTGGTCATTATCTGTATTTACTCATTGC
Source organism: Leptonychotes weddellii (assembly GCF_054177405.1). NCBI lineage: Eukaryota > Metazoa > Chordata > Mammalia > Carnivora > Phocidae > Leptonychotes > Leptonychotes weddellii. The sequence continues at coordinate 34,810,433 of NC_138381.1, read as the reverse complement.
TCCACTGTAATTTTATACAATCTGTGTTTAAGAGCCAAATTATGAACCCCACAGCCATGACTGTGTTTCCTCTCCTTCTTTATAAAATAAAATATAAAGAATATGGCAGTTACATTCTGTCTTCTGGATTCTTAAATCACTTACCTACTAAAACTAATGCTTAAATTATATGGGTAACTCTGAGGGAAGAAAATAAGTACCACATTTGCTCATTCCATATGCAGTTTTCCGCATACTTCATTGATCAGGCTGTTTTCAAAGATTAGCTGTGGCATTTCACAGGATAATATGTTTTATGTCCATTGATATTTTGATGCTATTTGGTTTTCGAAGAATATGGTTCAAACATCTGTATTATTCTCTCCAGTGAAATCAGTTCTCTCCACACTGCAGTTTGTCTTTATAAAAAACACTCTAGGGGGCAGCTGGCTGGCTAGTCAGGTTAAGTGTCTGACTCCTGGTTTCGGCTCAGGTCATGATTTCAGGGTCCTGAGATTGAGCCCCATGTTGGGCTCAATGCTGGGCATGGAGCCTGCTTAAGATTCTCTCTCCCCCCTTCTTCTGCCCCTCCCCACCCCACTCTCTCACACATTGTAGCTTCAACCCACTTATTAATAGCAAACTAGATAGAAGTTGTAAAATATGATATAGTTCGTTTTTACCCACTACTCCTAAATTTTAGTGGCTTTTTTTTAGGTTATAAAAATAACACCATTACTAAAAATAAAGACAGCTTTACTTTTTCCTTGACAACGCATTTTCCTTTTATGCATTTTACTCAATGTATTTCATTGGCTAGGATCTCCAGTACAATGTTCAATAGAAGTGCTGAGAACAGATAGTCACAACTTGTTCTTGATCTTAGGAAGAAAACAGTCTTGCACCATCAACAACGGTTTTAAGATACAGGTTTTTCATAGATGCCCTTTATCAGGTTGAAGAAGTTCCCTTCTAAGTTTTCTAAGAGCTTCTATCAGGAATGGATGTTGAAGTTTGTCAAATATTTTTTCTCTATTGAGATAATCATATGATTTGTTAATATGGTGAATTACCTTGATTAATTTTTGAATGTTGAACCAATCTGACATTATCCTGGGGTAAATATCTCTTGGTCATGATATTTATTGTTGCATTCAATTAACTAAACTCATATTAAGGAATTTTGCATTTATTCTCATGAGGAATATTGGTTTGGAGGTTTGTTTTCTAGGGTGATCCTGGCCTCACAAAATTAGTTGAAAAGAATACCCATTTATTCTATTTCCTAAATAGAGTTTGTCAGCTTGTATTATTTATTCTCAAAAGTTTGGTAGAATTCACAAGCAAAGTCATCTGGGTTTGGAGTTTCTCTGTAGGAAGGTTTTGGGTAAGTAATTAAATTTGTTTAATAGAAATGTACATATTCAGGCTAAATATTTCTTCATGAGTGAGCTTTGGTAGGGTGTGTGTTTCAATAACTGCTCCATGACATCATGTTGTTGATTTTATTGGTGTGCATCATTCAGATTATTTTCTTATTATCCTTTGAAAGCTTGTGAGGTTTGCAGTGATGTTTCCTTTTTCATTACTGATACTGGTAATTATGTCTTCTTCTTTTTTTTTTTTCTTGACTAGTTTGACTAGAAATTTATCAAATTTATTGATCTTTTCAAAGTTTTTTTTTATTTGCTTCTACTGTTTTTTTAATATTTTCTATTTCATTAAATTTTGCTGCTTTTTATTATTTCTTTCCTCTGTATACTTTGGGTTTAATTTGCTTTTTCCTAGTTTAAGTAGATTATATCGATTTTAGACCTTTCTTCTTCTATAACATAAGTGTATAACGTGAAGATTTTCCCCTAACCATGGCTTTACCTGCATGCCACAAATCTTGATAAGTTGTTGTATCACCTTAGGTCCCCCAAAAGCATATTTTAAAATGAAATTACATGTGCGAGAGATTTATTAAGGGAGGAGGAAGGTTGAGAGAAAAACAGAAGAGCTCGAGAACCTTCAGATTGAAATGCTGTGATGACTCCCTGTGAAAAGAAAAAAGGAAAGGAGGAATATTGTGTAAAAACAGAAGACTGAGGTAGAACTCTGAAAATCTTGGCAAGTCTGAAGGGAGCCTCAGTGTAAAATATCACCTATTAGAGGAGTCTTTCATTGAGCTAGATGGCTTGGCTCTGTATCCTCACCATGTTCAGTTGTTCCCTAAGACCAGCCCAACAAGAGCAAGGCCAACGCAAGAATTCTGCAGCAGGATCCTGAAGTTGTCAGCTAACTGTACTCTTCATGGGAGTTTTTCTCTTTTAGGAGGATCTGACTGGCAAATTCCCATGGGTGCCACAGCCCACCCTGTCTGCCACAAAGATTCATGTCTTCATTTATTTTCAGAGAGCAGTTTTTCCACAATTTTTGTGAATCTCTCCTTCTAAGAGGGACAAACTGCAATCTCCATCACCATGTTTGGTTTCTGGGCCACAAGAGGTCCACTATCTTTCCCTGCTATTCATTTAAAGTTCCCATCACCCTTAGTTTTCACTTTGCAAATCTTGATAGCTTACCCAACCCAACTTCTAAAGGTCTTAGTAGCTTACCCAACAAGGGAACCCCAACTACTCATAGTAGCTTACCCCAACCCTCATTGCTGATGGCTGTGACTCACTGGGTAATTATATCCTTCTTTGGGTGGAGTTATTGCAGTTTCCACTCACACTTAGAACTGGGCAGGAAGCACCAAGATGTTCCCAAGTGGATCACCTTGGTTCCACATGTATTCATCACAACCCCCCTTGTAAAAGCAGGCTTGATTCCTCCTGCTGATCAGGGTCAATTACCTGTTTATTGACTCCTTGCCTTTTAGTTCCTAGGAACAAGAAGTCAAAAGTGCCAAGGCAGTATCCATAGCTTATAGTTCAGATATGATCATGCCATGTCTCCTATCAAGAATACAACCCTTATAGGCACAATGTCTTCTAATGGATCCTTAGGGTTGGTAAGTAGGACCACTCTTGCTTTAACCCATTGGTTTCCAGACCCTTGAACTCTTCCTGTTGGAAATACAGAGCTATCTAGGAGTCTCTGATTAGTATATATACTGTGACTTGAAGAATGGCACCCCATTCTTTCAGAGTGTTACCTTGGAACTGGTGCCTCAGTTGTGCCTCCAATAGGCCATTCCAATGTTATAGCAGACCTCTTTTAGATGGTGTTGTATGTTATATAAAAAATAGATCTGAGGGCGCCTGGGTAGCTCAGTCGGCTAAGCGTCTGCCTTTGGGTCAGGTCATGATCCCAGGGTCCTGGGATCGAGCCCCACATTGGGCTCCCTGCTCAGTGGGGAGTCTGCTTCTCCGTCTCCCTCTGCCCCTCCCCCCTGCTTGTGCTCTCTCTCTCTCTCTCAAATAAATAAATAAAATCTTTAAAAAAATAGATCTGAATCTCACACCTCTTTCCCTATAAAATAAGTCCCCTATTTGGATATTATGATGTTTGGGATTCCTTGCATATGGACCAAACATTCCATAAGTTCCCAGATAGTGGTGCTTGCAGAGGCTCTGCAAGTAAGGAAGTTAAACCCTTCCCAGTATAAATATTAGATACTGTGAAGATGAACTACTCACCCTTCCTAGATAGTAGGAGCCCAATTTAGCTGACTATCAGCACTGAACTTAGAAATGTTGGCACCCCTGTCATCAGTGGGTTTTTGATGCCCTCAGTAAATGGCATGTCTTCTAGACCCTCTTATAGAACACAATCCTCTTGCATGTCTCCTAAATTCATACGATATATCCATTCCAGCATGCCTACCACCCTTTGCCTTTCTATGCCATGCCCCAGGATCTACCATGATAAGTGTAGGCCAGTGCTTTCCCCAGGCTTCTAAGAACCTGTCTAGCAGTAAGTTTGCTCTCGGGTTCTCTGCCAGGGTGCTAAAGTCCTATACCTGAGAAAGTGTCCAAAATCAAAGAATACTTGATTTTCCAGTCTTATGTTAAGGCCCTCATGTTTCATCATTCAAAATCCAATCCTGAACATATTCCTCCAGCTCCTGCTAATATTCCCCTCACTCCTACCAATTTCTGCAGCTTCTTTGGAGTGGAATCACTTTTCTGCCTTACAATTCCAGCTTTCCCCCAGCCAGGTTATGTTGAGATTTCACCCTAGTTATCAGCCTAATAACCAGGAAAGTAGTTAGGAGCAACTCCTGAAGGAGTCATCTATTGACTTAAAAGAAAGTGTCCTCCCCTGGAAGTAGTTTGAACTCTTAATAGAGTGTAGAATGGGCCACCTCTGCAACTCTGGGAGTTCAGGGTCATCTTCAGTGCCCGAATCCTTGAAAACACCCACTCCATATGTTAGGGTACAAATTTCCAAACTAGAGCACAGAATTTACCTCAGCATTTCAATGTCTCTGGAGCTATGTGACTATAATATTTAAGTCCTGCGTTGTTCTTCCTTGTATCAGTGCTTCTACTACAAGAAGTAAGGGTCTCTTCGGTCACTTGCAAAAAAAGTTCACTGTCTCTTACACTTTACTTTTAATTATCGTTTAACTGTCTTCAATATATCATTATCCCTCTGCAGGTCGTCAATACAACTTATTAATAAGCAGTCAACTCCACTGTCTTTGGAGGGATTATTCTCTCAATACCTTTCAAATATCTTTATCATCACACCGGGCAAGGAGTTCCCCTCTACTGGAGTATTTTCCAGGGTCACCACCAGTGAATTCCTTTTTTTTTTATGGTTTATAGCTTTCACTTCAATTTTTAATTTTTTCCTTTTCCTAAATTTATCTTTTATTTATTTAAATTCAAGTTAGCTAACATATAGTGTAGTATTGGTTTCAGGAAATAGAATTTAGTGATTCATCACCACTGAATTTTTAAGCAAATAATTCATCATCTTTTTTCATCTTTCACCAGAGAGTATCTATGTATCACATTCCAGCTAGAGAGTGAGTGATCCAATCCCAAACCGCAGTCTTATTGCCTATTTTCTCAGGCCACCCTTAGTACTTACTGTGTCAGTTCAGATTCTCTAAGAAGCAAATGTCGATATAGAATTAGATACACAAGGATTTTCTTGGGGAAAACACCTGTGAAGGGAAAAAAGGAGAGGGAATAGGAATAGGTGTGGAGAGCCTTCAAATTATGATGGGGACATGACACCTGTGAAAGGAGTGAGGGAAGGAAGGAGGATAGGGTAAAAAAAGCCTCAGACTGAATTAGAGTTTTGAGAAAATCAGAGCAAAGCTGATGGGGAGCCCCAGAGTAAATATTACTCATTAGAGTAATTGAAAGAGTTCCATGTTGAGTAGGAATTGTCCAGTCTGCTCCCTTGCTATGCTTGATAATTGGTGGGGAGCAGCCCAGAAAAGCCCGGAAGAGCACAGCCTTGGTATGAATGGTACAATAAATCTCAAAAGTGGGGCAAATAAAGGGTTTCATCTAATTACTCTCCTTATGGTAGGTTCTTACTTGGAGATGATTCTCCATGGGTGTCTCACATTTCTTGTAAAGTAAGTCATCGATGGCCCATTTTCTGGACTATTTTTGAAGAATAGCAAACCACCTTGGAAACAGAGACAATGTCTTCATCTAAAGCAAAGCAGTCATACTTACTGTCCTTCATAAAAGAGTCAGTTTCCCTAAACTCACGGTTTGTCTTCATGCAACCTCTGGCATTCATTTGGTTGGGCTTATCTGTTTTGACCCCCTGGGACTTGGAGTCAAGAAGAACTGATGCAAATATGCTGATGCTCATGTTGCTTGTCGTGCCATGTGTAACAAAGTCCTCTGTCTTTAACCCAGCATTTTAGAAGCTACGTTAAGCTAATTTGTTAACTTGCAAGCAGGATAAAAACTCAGGTCCTTCACAGTTCTTGATAGTTCTGTTTTGAAAGGCAGTTCCATTTTTTTTCTGTGGTCCATTGATTATTAAGAAGTATGTTGCTGGAAACAACCTAAGTGTCCATCAGTGGATAATGGATTTTAAAAATGTGACACACACATAGAAAATGAAGTATTATTCAGCCATTTAAAAAAGAAGGAAATCCTGCTATTTGTGACAACGTGAATAAAACTTGAGGACATTATATGTAGTCATATAGCCATAACTGATATAATATACACAGGTTTGCATGTATAGAGAACCACCAATTCAACATGGTCCACTTTAAAAAAGTCACTCCATGTGTGCTATCCAAAATAACAACTCAAAATAATTGTGAGTAGAAAAATGTAAGCATGTGATGAAGGAGAAATTGATTCACATTCTTGAAAATCTTGTTTCTATAATGATATATAACTGCTTCATATTTAGGAATGTGTTTCTTAATATATGCCTCTCCTTTTGTAGAATGGGTTATTTTACCAGAACAGTACACCTTAATATATTCCTTTCATTTTAATAGTACTTGTGCTATATCTTCACTTCTTATTTTATCTTAGAGTGCTATATATAAACCTGATTTCCCACCCCACATGCATAACTAATTCCTTCATTAGGCCAACTGGAGCTGAAGGCTTGAAGACTGAGCTGAATTAAAGCCATGATAAATCAATTCAGATTCAGAGAGAGAGAGAGAGAAAGCATGCCAACTTCTTCTGGCTTTTCAAGGTCAAGAAGAAAAAATAAAAGAAGATAAAACATGACATTGGTGTTTTATCAAAGTTACTATGAATTGTCTCATCAGCTAGGATAGCTCTGCTTCATGCTCTAGGTGACAAAAGGGGAGCATACATAGAAAACTACCACCAAGTATCTCTTTTGACATAAAGAATTGATTATGAAGTATTTATTTAAAAATATATGAGTTGAATTAATATCCACTTAGATACTAGAACTTCATTTCTGCATCTCAAATATTTTTCAAGATATCTTCAAGATTTAAAAAAAGAATTAATATTTGTGCATCTGACACATTCATTCACTCAAAATGTATTTATTGAGCATCTGTGACATTATCCAGACACTATTCCAAGCACCAATGGGATACAACAGTTAACAAAACATGCAGAAATCCCAGTCCTCATTCAGCTTTCCCTATAATGGAGGGAGACTGAAACCAAAATAATAATAATAATTATTATTATAGTTATAATTATAATAAACAAGGATGTCATATGTATTTGTGGTAGAAAGAATTGTAAGATATCCTCCAATGACTCTTGCTCTTATGTAATTCCCTGGCCTTGAGTTGAGGTGGAAATGTAAATCTAACAAAAATCACTCCTGTGACTATGTTACCTTATATGGCAAAGGTGATTTTGTAGATGTAGTTAAGGTCCCAAATCAGTTAAATTTAAGATAGGGAGATTATCTGGATGGGCCTGATTTAATAACATAAATCTTTTTTTTTTTTTTAAGATTTTATTTATTTATTTGAGAGAGAGAGAATGAGAGACAGAGAGCACGAGAGGGAAGAGGGCAGAGGGGGAAGCAGACCCCCCGCTGAGCAGGGAGCCGGATGTGGGACTTGATCCCGGGTCTCCAGGATCATGACCTGAGCCGAAGGCAGTCGCTCAACCAACTGAGCCACCCAGGCGCCCATAACATAAATCTTTTATCTGCATGTGGAGGTCAAAACAGGGAAGTCAGAGATTTGAAGTGTGGCATGATTCAATGTGAGGAACATTCTCTGATGCCGATGATGAAGGAGGCCATACGGCAAGGACATGAGAACATCCTCCAAGAGCAGTGAGAACCCGTTGGCTAATAGCCAGCAAGAAAACTGAGACCCACTTCTACAACTGCAATGAACTGGTTTCTGCCAACAGCCTGAATGAGCCCAAAAGCAGATTTTCCCCAGAGTCTCCAGGGAAAATTCAGCCCTGCTTGTACCTTGATTTCAGACCTAAGCAGACATGAAGCAGAGCATTCAACCACGCCATGATGAGCTTGGAACCTACAAAATGTTTGTTAAATTTGTGATAAATTGTTATGCAGCAAAAGAAAACTAATGCAATAGTTTAGGAGCCTATGTAAGAAATAGGAGAAAGATGTGACAGTGTGTGCTGGAAATGGGAATGGAATGGTGGAAGTAAAAGTCTAAGAATTGCCATATTTGAGCAAAATGTAGAATAAAGTGAAGGAGACTGACTTGTGAATATCTAGGGGAAAAAAGTTTCCAGCAGTGAGAACATCTACAAAGACTCTTAAGTATGTCCTGGCTGTTATTAATCAATTAACATAACAGAGTGTATTACTCAAATGAAGTATAAGGTATAGATTCTGCCTGTTCATAGTTTAGAAGAGAGTGCAATCTTCCCCTCCCTCTCTCACCTGTCTTTCTTTCACCCATTTCTCTATTCTTCCTTCCCTTCTTCCATTCATTTCTTTGGATAATTATTTACTATATGTCTATTCTGTGCCTGGAACTGTGATGGACAGTGAGAATATAATACTGGGTAAGACAGAGCCATTGCCTTCAGGAAGGTTATTATCTGGTGACAGTGAAGGGGCAACCACAAGCAGGACGCTAAAATTGTATGAAAAGAACCATAAACTATGGTACAGAAGAACAAAATCAGGTGACCAGCCTTGATTTGGTGACTCAGAGAAGCCTTCTCTAAGCAAGTGATATCTAGGCTGAAGCCAGAAAGAAGAGCATTAACCAGGAGAAGGGAGTCAGATGGGGAGTGGTGTTTCGTAGCAGGTCCAAAGGCCCTGAAGAAGGACAGAGCATGCTCACAGAGGAACTGCAAGGAGTTCAGAGTGCCTGTGGCATGCCGTACAAAGGACATGGGATGGGTAGAGGTGGGGACATGTTAAAAGTAAACTTGGGGAAGTAGGCTGGGACCAGAGTATAAAGGTCTTTTGAGCTATGGGAATGCCTTTGGATTTTGCCCTAAGAGCAAAAGAAAGCCATTGAATGTTTTCAAATGAGGGAATTTGCCTTTTAGAAACACTGCTCTGGTTGTTACGTGGAGTATAGATGTGAATGAGTCAAGACTGAAGAGAGGGAGTCCAGTTAGGAGGGAGGTTCACTTAAACAGGAGAGAAATGAAGAGTGCTTTGGCAGGGGAAGAACCCATAGAAAGAGGTGAATTCAGGACAGATTTGGGGGTAAATTTATAAGAATACAATATGGAAGGATTTGAGAAAGTTCTAGAATGACTGCCAGGTTTTTGATTTAGTCTACACTGTGGACATCGTTCACTGAACTGTGTCTAATATATATTAATTAGCTGTATAATCAAGTATACTCTCAAGGTAAGTGGTATTGTGTAAAAACTGTAGGAGTTGAGAAGAAAAGAGAAATGTGGGCAGGGACAATGTGAGAGAAGCCTTCTGAGAAAGATGGAGCTTGATTAGGACTCAAGAAAAGGTGGCATTTGATTGTAGGAGGGGAGAATGGAAGCTGCTGCTTCTGAGTGGAGCAGCCCAAGCAGTGGCAGAATGATAAGAAAGAATATAACTGGCTAGAGGCCAGTGTAGACAGGCCTGAGGGAGTGAAGGTTGCCGCCAGGAGTAAGGTCATTTCTCTAAAGAGAGTCAGGTTACAGAGGAACTTCAAAGACAGGCTTTGAAACACCAGACATGATCTAACAGGGAAGCATGGTCAGTGAGTAAGGAGTAAAAAAGCAAGAGTTATGTGCTTTGATGGTTAGTTTAGCTTCAGTCAACTGGATACTTTGAGCACAGAAAAGAATATGTGGATACAGGGAGAACAGATAAGTTGTTTCAAAACTCTAAGGACAAGCTTATGATGTTACATAGCAGGGCACATCTTGTTAATTAGGGAGAAAGAACAGATAAAGACAGTCACATTTTTGAATCAGGGCTACAGGTCTGGAAGGACTAGACACTGAGCAAATAAACCCATTAGCATATTTGGGGTGGAATCTTGATGTGGCAAGCAGAAGTTTCATGAGGCAGTTAGCATCAAGGCAATCCAACATGGACAAAATAGGGTTTGCAAACAAGTTAGTGAGGAATCCAGGATTATGTGATACTTAGAGATCTGAGCACACAGACAAGCAGCTTGGTCGTTCATACCAGGAAACCCTGCCAATGGTTGGCAAAGCTCCAATTAACAAGCAAGGATTGAGAAGACCCAGCCCTTAGAAGAGATACTGTCAAGATGAAAGCAGGTACCTTGGTCAAGGAAGGACTGGATCACTAAGCAGATTATTAAGGCAGGGACAGGAGGACAGAGAATAAAACCAAGATCACTCATTGTAATGAGGGACAATGTGAAAATCAGGGTTAGGGAAAGATATAAAAGGTCAGTTTGGATTTGGGGAACGTAATCAAGGGAGAGAAGAGAGGGAGAGAAATAGACTATTTGGTGGCTAAATTTCTTTATATTCACCCTGGATAAGGGAAAATGGACACTCAGAGTTCTTAGAGCCAGGTCATGCCTATTAGTGAAGTGCTACAAGTTGTTAAAAGAGGAAGAAAACAGGGGCGCCTGGGTGGCTCAGTTGGTTAAGCGACTGCCTTCGGCTCAGGTCATGATCCTGGAGTTCCGGGATCGAGTCCCATATCGGGCTCCCTGCTCAGCAGGGAGTCTGCTTCTCCCTCTGACCCTCTCCCCCTCATGCTCTCTGTCTCTCATTCTCTGTCTCGCAAATAAATAAAATCTTAAAAAAAAAAAGAGGAAGAAAACAGAATATTTAGCTCCATATCCACTTTACGTTAGACACAGTGCTTTTGTCAGAACCATTATTACCTCTGTACTCACATCAGCCCCGTAAGGAATTAATATTACCTAGACATTCTGATGAAGAAGCTCAACAACAGAGAGATTGATTCATCAATAAAATCATATAAATTGTAAGTGGCAGAGCCAGAATTTGAACCAAAGCCTCTGTGGTTTCAAAACCTAGTCTCATTCCAGTGAGAAATACAACATGGCTTTGGTGTTAAAAATGCTGCGTACTAAAGCATATACAGGGGAACTAGAGATGAAGGAGCGAATACAAGGAGTCTTCCCAAGGGGAGATATGACGCACTGAACGTGGAAGAGGTAAGAGAGGAGAGAAAAGAACCACAGGTGATGCAAAAGTTGTGGGTCTGGTGGATTATAAGAATGGACCAGACAGAAATGAGAAATGTGAATGGGAATTGTTTTCGGAGATATTTTGGTGTGTGTGTGGATTGCTGATGAGAGCAGGAGGTAGTGAAGATGGACGCTGGACTCAACTTGGGATATAATTCATTTAAGTGAAAATATTTTAGACTCACTTGTAAATAACCAACAACATTTAAGAGGAAATATATACTTGGAAGCACATTTTAATTTGATTCTATTTATTAACACAGTATTTTGACTGAAAGAAATAAAAAATACCAGTCTCTGTGAAGCCTGTGACGTTTATGTGATTCAGTCTGTGAGAAAGCTACTATAGATATGTTTGTGTGTGTGTGTTGTCTTTAGGTGATATACCTTTTGGAATGTACAGTCAAATTATACATAAAAAACAAGTATGTGCTATATATGTGTGTATGTGTGTATGTGTGTTTATGCATTTATAATTGCCTATAAAATATTTTTACTTACATTTATTATAGCCAAAATTGAGTCTGTCTTCCTTCTTCACCTCTTCTCTCTCCTGTGAGCAACTCCTTATAACACATATACATGATACATACTGTTATATATAATACATAAATACCTAATTATAGGTAATATATACTCTCTATATTATATGCTTGGCATAAATTACAATTTGTCCCTTTAAAATATACTTTTAAAAAAATATTCAAGTTGGTGGTGCCAGGGTGGCTCGGTCGGTTAAGTGTTCATCTTGATTTCGTCTCATCATGATCTCAGGGTCATGAGATTGAGCCCCAAGTTGGGCTCCGCACTGGGTGTGGAGCCTGCTTAAGATTTTCTCGCTCCCTGTCCCTCTGCACCCCCCAAAAACTTAAAGAAAATATCGAGTGAATGTAAAAATTCACTAGATTTTAATATTTTTGAGGACATGTGCAGAATTAAGGACATATGTATTCAGGTTCAATGAGAATATAAGAAGAAAGATGTGAGAATTTGAAAGAACTGCTAAAACCAGAAAAGTCCCCGATTAAAAAGTGCATCAGGGATGTGCCATTTATATACAGAAAGAGGCCATTTGCAGGGTTTTATTCTCTAAGGGGTACTGTTCAGTACTAACTATTAGGATAGAATACCAGATAATCACTTTTTGTTATAAAAGCCATGAAGTTTTATAAACATCCAGGAATTTAAGAAACGAGGACCCATCCTGAGAAATCTATTGGAAAGTCAGCTTCAGGTAACCAAAAGCACCGAAGAGATAGCAATACAACTGCTACTTGCATTCTGAAATTGTTAGATATGCATTTTTGGACAACAAAACAAACATATAATGCTTTAATTCTTATTTACAATGAACTTCAGACCTACATTCTGTACACTAGAAAAGTGATTCAAATGTAGATCTAAATTTGAATTGAAGGTAAAATAACTCCTAATACATTTTGTATTGTTTTTTTCCCCCTGAATTCTGCCAGTGGAAAGGCCTAGAAACAAAGAGAAATCCAATGGCAATAAATACCCCTAATGCTCAAATTCTCATCTTGAAAAATCATTTTCCAATTAAAAAAAAAAAAACAGGAATCCTGGGAGATTGGGCTGATTCCAAATCTAGGGCCATAAATGTATAAGATGAGTTTAGAATACCAGAGAGCAAGAAAGCTATCAAAGACTGTTAGGGTTATGTCAGTAAGACTTATAGCCAATTTAAAGGAGCCAAAGAGGGGACAATTTGATTCAATTAAGGATATAACTGAAACACAGTAATGTGTCTAATTTCATGAATTCATAATTATATTAAAATAAACTAGTCACCATTGGAGGATATAATAAACCAACTCAATATTTTAAAAATAGTAAAAAATTTTTAAAAATTGATCATTTCTTCTGCCTTCCCAGTATAAACTGTACCACCAGATAAACAAATAGTAGATAAGGGAAAATTTTGCTTTTGGATTTTTCTTAACAGAAATATTCCAGACAATAAATGAAGAAATAACAGAATGTGGCTACTACCATTTTGCAACTCCAAGTGAACCTAGGCTTTGAGAATCAATGGCTACTAACATCTCTAAAAGAAGGGCAACTAGAGATTAGAAGTTTCTTGATGAAAGAATACAACACCATTTTTAAAATGGTCTTAAAAAAGCACACACAACTAACTTGAATCTGATAAAACCCTTACCACTTTCCAACTACTAACTTACAGGAAACACAGAGTTTAGAGAGAGATGTTACAAAACTATATGGACATGCAAAGAGCAAATTTCAAATTATGGGAAATTCTTCGAACAACTGACTCTGTGTCTTCAACCAACAAATCGCAAGGGGAAAAAAGAAATGGGTGAGAAACCAGTGGATCAAAGGAGAATGACAAACATGATAATCAGTTGAAATGTGGAGTCTTAATTCAAACTATTAAACATGTAATATAAGACAAGTGGACTTCTGAACACTACATATTTGATGATATCAAGGACATCTACCAAAATACTTATGGAGGAAGTGATACAATCTCTAAGATTTCTTCAAAATAATATGAAAAGAGAGCAAGTGGAGGCAGGTATAAATGAAATAAGATTGGTTATGTGTTGATAATTATTGAAACTGAGTTTGGGGTAGATATGGGTTCATTACATTATTCTATCTACTTTTATATATATTTGAAATTTTCCAAAGTAAAAAACATTTATGCTCTTTCAGCTACAAATTTAGCCTGCACAAAGCAATTGGTGATACTATCGAAACATCAGCTTGAACTTCAGATTTCACTCTTGCTGGAAAGAATCACAGCTATGAGAAAAGCAAATACTCAGTCCAGTGCTGATTGGCGTGGATCTACTTCATGTGGAATAAATAAGTGGATTATGCGGAATCTGATTTTCTAAAGAAGAGGATTTGGACCAAAATCAGGAAAGAGATTTTCCTAGCTACACTTAGATTAAAATGTTAGTACTCTAATTAGAAGCTGTGCCCAGGAACGTCCCAGCAAAAAACCAGACAAGCTACTCAAAATCACATAGCCAAGGAGATTTTCATAGGACTACTTGCAGAAGAGTGGGCAGAGGGACAGGGACCGGTAAGGGGTGGGAAACCCCCAGGAGGTAGAACACTGGGAAGCTCTGACAAGCCGTGGGCCTCAAAGGGCAAGGGGAGAAAATTGTACCACCTGCATCCCGTGAGAGCCGGAGCCCTGCCAGCAAGAGCTGTGGCCACGGTGGAAGCAAGTACTACCACATTCACAGCGAGGCAGCAGTGGAGACACAGAAGAGAGATAAAACGGAGGTTGTTTCTCCTGCTGCCCTCTGATCTCCTGCAGGCCCTGACATTGGCTGAACCCAGCCAGAAGCCAAAGGGCACAGGACCCAGTGCGAGGCAGTCCTGTGCAGGCCATCCTCCCAGGCTGGGGCATAGAAAGACAGACAATGAAGCTAGATGGGGAGCGGCTGACAATGACCCGCACAGAATGTATCGTTCATCAACAGCCAGGCCACATAGTATGTCTGTAAGCCATTTGTATGATACGTGTGCACATACTGACTATATAATTTAATATGCTACAGGTATTTATGTGGAAACATACAGAAATACATATCAGCTCTTTAGTGTGCGAGCGTGCGTGTGTGGACAGAGCCAAGAGAGATCCAGCGTATGGATTCATTTCACCTTTACATCTAATCCTTCAGTTTTAAGATCCATATTTTTATACTTTTTTACCCTATATTCTCCTACAATGGACCTTGAGACTTTGTTGGGAGGTTCTAGCAGGAGAGCGCAGGTACTCCTACACTCTTGATCTAAGAACAATCCTCCCTTATCGGGGCTGGTCGTCCTAGGCCTGCGCAGCAGCTTGCGGAGGGATGCACAGAGAGAGGTGAAGGCGGAAGGGGACAGCCGGCTAGCCAACAGAGCAGCCAAATCAAGACTGGCGATCAATGAGGTGACAGATGTTGCAACCAGATCGCCCTCACATCCCAGATCTAGCTAAAATAAATCCCAGAAAAGGGAATACAAATGTCTGATAAACTTTAAGAAGATGTTCAACATTGCCAGAAATCTGGGAAATGCAAATTAAAATAACCAGATACTATTTGTTGCCTGTCAGATTGGCAAGTATTTAAACATTTTATAATATCAGGTATTGGTGAAGCTGAGGGGTAATAGGAACTCACACATGACCATCGGGAGAGTGCAAGTCTGTCTAGTTACTTGTTCAGTGCTGGGGGTTTCTACTCCAAAGACAGTGCAACAACACGGCTTAAGAGCTCAGAACACTCTGGGTGCAGATCCCTGCTCCGCCACTTGATCTCCATATAACCGTTAGTGAGTTACTTAATCTCTCACACCTTAGTTTCCATCTTTTTAAAAATACCTACTCTCTCTGGGGGTCTGGATAGCTCAGTCAGTTAAGCATCCAACTCTTGAGTTCAGGCAGGTCATGATCTCCACACCTGCCTCTCAAATAAATAAATAAATAAATAAATAAATAAATAAATAAATAACTCTCCCTATACCTCAATTTCTTGATCCAGAAAATGTGAAAAGAGTACCAGGCACATTCCTGCTCAGTAAACACAAAACATGCCCATACACTATAAATCAGCAGTATTACTCCTGCTCCATTTGCATAAAGAAGCTGATGCAAGGGTATTTATTTCACTACTATGTGTACTGTTTTTGATAACAAATAAATGGAAACAATCATTTGTATTCATTGCTAGCTATGGAAACATTCCTGACATATAATGTTGATTGAATAAAATATTAATGAAAACTCTATGTTTCCTATGGAGGTCTTTTTATATCTAACACCTATAATATATTTATATTTATATTTATAGAAATATCTATATGTTTTAGAAAATTTCTGGGGGAATATGTCCAAACTGACAACAATAATTATTTCCACAAAGTGACTAGGATCAGGGGTGAGGAAAGATAGTCAAAGGAGCTTTATATTTATCTGCTGTGTTTGAATTCTTATCAGGAAAATTTATTCATGAGGCACTGTGTGATTAAAAATTAATACAGTTTTGGGCGCCTGGGTGGCTCAGTTGGTTAAAGCAACTGCCTTCGGCTCAGGTCATGATCCTGGAGTCCCGGGATCGAGTCCCGCATCGGGCTCCCTGCTCGGCGAGGAGCCTGCTTCTCCCTCTGACCCTCCCCCCTCTTGTGTACTCTCTCTCATTCTCGCTCTCTCAAATAAGTGAATGAATCTTAAAAAAAAAAAAAAAAAATTAATACAGTTTTGAAAAATACTTCAGGTCCACCTGAATCCAAAACCAATGCATGTAGTCACTACATATCAGAAAAACCTTTCATTTACCAGGAAAGCCTTTTCTCTGTGGTTCCTTCTTCATTCAAACCATAAAAATTATGTCATGTCCAAAATTGTTTTCACTTGCTGCGCCTTGCTGCAGTTTTTATGTTAATCATTTATTTCCCACTAAGTGTGAGTCATATCAAGATGCATGAATGGTAGCAATGATCTATATCCCTTCTGATGATCTATAGTACATCTATCTGCTACTTTCAAACATCATTCTTTCTTTGAAAAAAAGAAAGAAATGACAATAACTAACACTAATATCCAGTTACAGTTTATGGTCACCTAACATTTTCACATAAATAATACGAGCTTTGGAAAGGCAACTTAGTAATTTTTCCCTGAAGAGTTATAAATAAGATTTAAAATGTGAAATATGGAGTTAAAAATCAGAGATGGAGACAGAATAATTTTGACTAATTCAAAGTTCAGAGTGAGTGATTATCCAAACTTTCAGTTGAAACCTGAAAAATAAAAAAGAACAAGATGAGGAGTAGATGAGGTTTGGTGAGGAGAATACAAAACTGTAGTTAGATGTTTGAATTTGTTTAACAAGTTTTCTGAATCATATGATTATTAAAATCTGTATGCAAATGTTAGAAAGTAGATAGTTGTTAATTATTATTATTGATTATTTTAATGATATTTTACATTGTAGAAAAGCCAAAAATAATTCAATTGTTATGTTTATCATCTTTTTCATCTGGGGCAAATATCCAAATTGGGGTCCTAGGGTTTCCAAGGAAATTGCCTCAGACACAGTCAAGGAAGTCAAGCGTTAAACCCATAAATCAGATGTCACCAAAATGTTCAGTCAGCTCAGTTCATCCCTTAGATGTCAATGTCCTTGATAATCTATTATTAATATAACCATATGAAAATTATTAATAATATTATTTACTATCCATTGAATTTAACATCACTTTTATCTTATTATTAAATTGATTATTTTTGCACAACACAGTAATACTAATACAATACTGCTATTATTTTGTAGAATTAATAATGATATGGAGTGAATATTCAAGCTCTATGTAATTTCTTGATTCTATGTCTTTTTCATTCATTATAGTTCTTTTATATTTGTCAACAATAATACCATAAAAATTGCAGGTCTCCAATGGATTATTCCCCCACCCCCAGATAGTTTTCCCCTACAAAAAAAGTGTAGCGTTCAGACTCAATAATTTCAAATTGATTCTGCTTTAAAAATATGGTGCCATTATTTAATTATATTTTTAAACATAATTAGTGAATTTTAGTAGTTCATAATCACCATATTCTGCAAAACAACTGATTTCATGAAGGATGGAATATATTAAAAATAGATGTTTGACTTAGTTTAACATGTGTTTAATCTGCTAAAAGCCACTGAACACATTCCAAGTAGCTAATGCAAGCAAATTTCAAAATAATGGATTCCACTTTGCTCTAAAACTTAAAAACCAGATAAGCAGATTATGTGGTACTTTCCTTGACAGAAGTCAAGGAGCACAATCCTAGACTGATCATCTCCTTCTCTTCCTTTCTTCTATTCTACCACTGGATTAGAGCACTTTCTTATTGTTGCCACAACCTTGGGGATCCTGCATCCTCTAAGCAACATTGGTGAAGAGGAATGTTTAAGAAGGAAAGAAAGCCTTCTCTGCGAACCTATGACTTGCAAATATTTCTGGAAGAATTTTGTTTTTTGTCAACCCATTCTCATTTTTGTTTGTTTGTTTGTTTCCCTCTTTCCATCCTTCTTTCTTATCTACACCACAGATAACTATCATCACTCTCTCCTGGCTAAGCCGCAGAGACCATTCAGTACCACTGATTATTAGCAACAGGTGATATTGAGAACATACCACAAATTGAGACTAACTGTACTGCTCTGTTTTTTTACATTTCAAAGATTACTTCCTTTTTAAATATGCAGACAATAAAATAATTCTAATAAGAAAGTAAAAATCACCTTTAATCTCATTGCTGAGAGGCACCCACAGTTAACATTTTGAGGCACTCTCTTCCAGAGAGTGTCCTATACATGTTTATTTTTTAAACAAGGGGCCCCTGGGTGGCTGTTGTTTAAGCATCTGCCTTAGGCTCAGGTCATGATCTCAGGGTCCTGGGATCGAGGCCCTGTGCTGTGGAGCGGGGAGCCTGTTTATCCCTCTCCCTCTGCTCCTCCCCCCAGCTCATGCACTCTCTCTCTCTCTCTCAAATAAATAAAAAAATTTTGAAAAATAAAATAGGATAAATAAACACAGAAACATATTTTGTTCAACACAGTCATTTGCTTAATCTATTGCAATTTTCTTTACATATGAATAAACACTGATTTGCAAATATCATTTATTACTTATATAATATGGACCTTGTATAATATATAATATACAATTCATAATATATAAATAAATATACAATTCTGATATATATAGTTTTTTTTTTTTTTTTAAGATTTTATTTATTTGCAAGAGAGACAGAGAGCATGAGAGGGAGGAGGGTCAGAGGGAGAAGCAGACTCCCCGCCGAGCAGGGAGCCGGATGCGGGACTCGATCCCGGGACTCCAGGATCATGACCTGAGCCGAAGGCAGTCGCTTAACCGACTGAGCCACCCAGGCGCCCTGATATATATAGTTTTTAAAATTTGTAAATATAACTTTATTTTTTAAAAATGTTTCCCAACCTTAATGTTAGCTATTAGAGAACTGGGTAAGTTTCACTCAGGTTCCCCCAGTTGCTCAGATCTGCAAACAGGCCTTCATAGAATTACCAGAGATGGTAAGAGCTACCTTCTCCTGCTTCTGTTAGAGTTGAGGAACAGAATTTACTTTGGATTCTATCCCTGAAAATGTATCCTCATCATTGGGAAAATTTAGTGTTTCTCTCTTTGTTCATTCATTAAGCAAATATGTATTAATCTCCTAAAATACAATAGCATTGACATCACATTGCTTCTTGAAAGTTGGTATAACATTTACTTACTTTCTCCAGTCTCTCTGGAAATACCCCAGTAAGCCTAGAAGCGTATAAATTGATGGTGGGTCACACAGAGGGATAAAAAGGCATAACAATAATGACCAACAGGCTAAACAAGGACGAAAAAACTTACCACTACAAAACAGAAAGCAATTAAGAGGAAGTAGAACAATACACATTTATGTTGTCAGCCATTTCTTCACCCAACCAACATCCCTTGATTATCTGGTATGTGCCTGGTACTGTGCTAATTCTAATGAGAAGAACTTATCAACAGATGATAAGTAGTTGACAGAGGAAAACTCAGGGTACTGTGACACTCTTAGGAAAAGCAATCTCCAACAATGGAGGTAAAAAGTGGTCAGAGGAGAGGTCCAACTAAGAACTAAGATTAGGCAATAGGAGTATTAAGTTAATTAAACAAAGAGGCCATTAGACTGCCAGGGAACCTAATTCAGTGAACCAAAATTTAAGCCTGTAAATGCCTCAAGGTTACAAAATTGAAATCTAAGGACAAGAGATCACAAACAGCCAAGGAGGCTTTAAGCTGTAGTGGATCAATAATTTCCTTATTTTGCTTCTGCCTTTTCTCTATAAAAGTCTCCAGCTGAGCTTCTGTCAAGGGAGTGCTCCTAACCACTTCTAGTTTGGCACTGCCCCATTCCAATTGATTTTTCTCAAATAAACTCTTGAAATTTTTAATATGCCTCAGTTCATCTTTTAACAGGAGTTAGAGACTTGGGTATCTTTTATTGTCTTATCAGACCCACAGGTTTTAAAACTCCAAATGCAGTCACGATAGAGATGATCCAGAGGCAGAGGAAGGGAGTCCTACTACAGCGTAGTGCATGTTCTTAATAATGTACAGTGTCTGGGAGATTATCAAATGAAGTAAGATTATCAAATGGGTGAGGATTTGAGTCCAGGCTCTGCCATTTACCATTTCTGTTGGGTGGACCCTCGGTTTGGTCTACTTTACAGGATTATCAAGCGAAAAGAAATTAAAAACCATCATGTATACGCCAGCATTTCATAAACTGTTAAGGTTACCCACGTAAAATCTGCAAAGTAAACATTGCAGGAGCAGCCTGAATGCTGACACCATCTAAGCAGTGGCAATATGAAAACTACATTTACCACTCTGTATTTTGTTCTGACAAAATTATGAGAAAGATATGACATGCTGATCTATTAATCCAATATTTTATAGCCCTTATCATTAATTAAAAATTCTCTGCTTCCTTATATTCTTTTGCTCTCCTTAGAGACTTGTCCTTAGACATGTTAATATAAGCCTAGTCTTCTTTCCAAATTATTTCCTGTCTAGTTAAAAAAGTAAATATGGTAGAATAACATAAATTAGACAGCAATAAACAGAAATAATACATTATTTTATTTTATACTTTATATATATATATATATATATTCAGCTCCCATATAATCAAAATCCTGATTATCAATGGTTTCAACAAAAATTAGTGTCACTAGAAGGTCAGTGAGTTTCTACCTAGTACGTGTACACAGATTCCCCATGGAAGACTCAGGGATACTGAAGTCAAGTCCCTGTTGAATACGGTTCAGAGGTAGGGCTCCCTTCTTCTGCCTTCTTTTAGCCCCGACTAGTAGAACAGAAGTTCTGTCTTGAAAGTAGCATGCTGGGAATACTGGAACAATAATTGTCCTTCCTCTGCTTGTAAAGAGGAGGTTTCATGCCAGGAGAGGCAAGTCAAGAGGTCCCCAGCCTGCTGACCCCCACCCACTGAGTGCTCAGCCTCTGGAGTGGGTGTGTCCGTCAGTTCCAAGCTTGTCATTCCTACCCTCAGCTCCAGAGCCCTGGCTCAAACATTTTGCCTCTGGGGAGAAACAGGCCATAAAACAAAGGCATCCCAAAGGAACCAACTTCATTTGCAATAGAGTGCAGAAGTTAAGTCTAAAGGTGCTCTGAAGAACTGCAAAGGTTGTGGCAAAAGGATATTGGGAGGATATTCAAGATAGAGGCTAAATTGTAGACTAGCTGGTTTGTGGGAAAGAACCAGGAAATAGGACAGCTGGGAAGAGCTCTTCTGACCTCAGAACAAAAATCAAACAATGACCTCAGAAACGATTTCTTCAAAAGAGGCAGAGTTTGATTGGGTATCATTTCTTCTTTATTTTTTTTAAAGATTTTATTTATTTATTTGACAGAGAGAGATACAGCAAGAGAGGGAACACAAGCAAGGGGAGTGGGAGAGGGATAAGCAGGCTTCCCCCGGAGCAGGGAGCCCGACGCAGGGCTCAATCCCAGGACCCTGGGATCATGACCTGAGCTGAAGGCAGACGCTTAACAACTGAGCCACCCAGGCGCCCCTCATTTCTTCTTTAAATAAATGTTCAGTAGAATTCACTAGTGAAACCATCTGAGCCTGGTACTTTCTTTTTCTGGAAAGTTATTAATTATTGATTCACTTTCTTTAGTAGCCATAGGCCTAGTCGATTTTCAAATTTTCCCTGTGTACGTTTTGGTAGTTTTATGTCTTCCAAGAAATTGGCCTATTTCAGCTAAGTTACTGAATTTCTGGGCATATGTCTCTGAGCTGTGACCTTCACAAGTACATCTCTACAATGAGATCATTCTTGGATCTTCAGCATGGTATTCCTGAAAGTAATACCTCTAAAAGTGTGGAGTTCCTGCCAAAATGCAACTCCCAAGAATTTCTCACTCTCACATTAGTCCACATTCAGCCTGTAACAATTCATCAAACATACCAGTTAAATCTTCATACCAGTTTATGGCTCCAGTGGCTTCTGTTCCTCATAAGGAGACCTTGGCTGTGATTATATTTATCTGTCCCTTCAGCTTTCAGAGTGATGGTTTGCCCTGAAACTTCAACTTTCTGATGGGGTCTAAGAAAAGTTGCTGATTTTCAATTTTCAGATTTTTTTGCTATAAGAACAGAAATGGTGGATTCCAAACTCTTTGTATGTTAGATCTGAAACAGGAAGGGGTCAGCTTATTCTTTTTTATTGCTGAGTAGTATTCCATTGTATAAATATACCCCAATTTGTTTATTCATTCTCCTGTTGGTAGATTTTGGGGTTGTTTTGACTTTTTGTCCATTAATCACGCTGCTGTGGACATTCTTTTTAACTGGCTTTTGGTGGTCATAGTAATCATTAATTCCATAATTCCAGATTCAAACTGACCAATAGATCAGAACAATGCAGCTCTACAGTAAATGAATCACCCACAGTGTAAGTACTTTGTAACTTACTCAGCACTGGCTGGCTAGACACTCTCTGTAGAAAATAGACTTGAATAGAACATCTAACTTGCTGTTGGTAGATGTCAGCCTGAGGAGAATCACTTCTTGTAGCACAAGCCATGAACTCAAGTCCACATAAAAGTATCTCTCTTTATTTTACTAGAACTATATTTCTGTTGTGCCACCATTTGACTTGGTGATGGCATATGCAATCTTAGTCATTCCTAAGCAAACTCACACAGTCAGTAAAGATTTCATATCCTTACTGGTTCCTTCTTGCCCATTTCCTTCCTGGTTCTAAGCTCTGGGGTGTATATACTGCCATTCTCTTGGTGAGAAGGTGACCTCTTGCTACGGCCTGCACTGGTACATGCTGAGATGGACAATCTCCTAAAGATGCCTTTACATCATTTGGGCTCTTTCTCTTTGAAAATGTACGAACTATTTTATTATACTTTGTCAACTGAAAATATTAATTGCATAAACTGTGACAAGTTATTATCAAATATCTACAATTATTTTCTATTTAAAATTCAAATCGTAGTACGCAGACTATCTGGAAAATCGTATCCTTTCTAACCTCAGGTAGAGCAAATCATCATCACGAATACCTGCAGCTGATGTGCTTTATAGTATTGCCATGTGCCTAACAAAATATTGTACGACCAATAAAATCATCTGGGATAGATTATTTCAAGGTTACTACAGAATGTGTTTTAATTCTTAATCTTAAGAATGTTAACATGTTTGTATGTGGCAGATTCCACTTATCCTCACTATAGAGGAGAGTAATTCTCCTCTCTCACTATCATCCCTTATTAAGGGCTATTATCACTAAATATTAGTTGATTTTATAATAAGCTAATCTGCCTGCACTCCACACACATACACACTAATTAAATTTGAGGGACTTTAAAATACTGCTTAAAGCCCAGCCTGGGAATTTTTATTGGATTCTTCATGATATTAGCAAGGCATAAAGTGTGAGCACTTCATTACTGGGACCAGGAAAATCTTAGATTCAATGAAATGTCAGTTTAGAACTTGTCATTAGCCAGTCCATAGAACATGTAGGACACTGGGGTTCATTTGAATTTCCTTGATATAGTTTCTGATGGTCAAGTTTTGTAGATTTTTATCCTTACAAAAATTTAATTTATCATAAACTTAGGTAATGTGGTAGATAGGAAATGACCAGTTTTATGCAATGATTGGTACACTGTTCACTAGATATTAGGAAGTTTGAACCTACATTTTATTGTTCTTAATTTCCTAAAATGGTGGAAGAGGTGAGAGATTGAACTCCATTAACTCTAACACTACTTATCAGTCAAAAAGGTTGTAGTTTCTACTTAAGTTTATCTCCATGGAAACAGGGGAGAGGGAATGCCTACATGTCTAGGGAAATGGCCAAAGACATAGGGCCACAAAGTACATGGCACGTTAGGGAGGCAGAAAGTCAAGCAATCTGCCTACAGTAGAGGGTTTATGTTGGGATCAGTATAAAGTAAAGCCTGAAAGGTAGGTTGGGGGTGGATTATAAAGAGCCTTGAATAGTGGGATAAAAAGTTTGTATTTTATTCTACAGATAAGGGAGAGCACTTGTAAGGATTCAGGTCAAGGTGAGCACAGTAATGGTTTCAAAAGGAATGATCTGGTGTTAACAATTAGGTGTGGATTAAGCAGGAATGAGGCTGGAAGAAGAAAAATCAATAGAGGGGATGTTTTCTAAAATAGGTGTGAGTTAATGATGGCTTGAGCAACGGTGATGTCAGTAAGATTCATAGCGTACCAAAAGCAGTTGGAAAAAAGAATTGGGGAAACTGGCTGATATGCTATAATGAGCTAACGAGAAGAAAGACTCAAAGACAATTCCAATTTAATGTTGGGAGAATTATATTCCCACTTAGTTCAACATGGAAAGCATTTAGAGAAAATAGAAAATGTGAGTTCAGTTTTTAGAGAAGCATAAGTAGACATATGAGAAGAACTGTGCTGTGCAGTGGAATCTGGAGGTCTGGCTGAGAAAGCAGGGATGTATCCATTTTAATTTTAAATAAAACGTCACTGAAAAAAAATAGGCAGATAAAATAAAGTTTCCACTTGAACTTTACATTTGAAAACTGAAGGAACCTAGTCATTCATATTACTATCATGTTTTAAATTTATACTCAAACATATGGGTTAGGTTCTATATTTAATCATGTCTCTTGTGTGTGTATGCCTTGCTAGAATATTATAGGCAATGCCTTTCGATTTGGCAGAGATTAACTTAATAAACTAAATGTCTATTTTCAAAGGGTAATTTTTAGCATGTAAGTGAATGTTCCCATTTAATACCTCCAATAAAATGTGAGGTATTTGTTTTCCTGGCAAAAGAGATCTCTGGATATACTATGTCTGCCTAACATCAAAGTGGTTCAAGGCAGTGAAAAAAATAATTCTAACTGTTCTATGGAACTTATTGGTTAAATTGCAATTAACGCAGTCATTTAATAATTTTTTGTAAGTAAAACCACAATATGATCTGTTTCCAAATCAACTAATGCTCATTATTTTGCATGTTAAAATGAAAGTAGTGAAGTCACATCATTAATCTAACCTCAGTTTGCTCATCTGTGAAGTGAAAAACTGAAATGATAGCAAGGTTCCCTTTTAGTTAGTACATTTTATTGTATGTAAACACCAAGTCTCAGGACAACAAACAAAAAGATCTTATTATGGAACATGTCAGGTGTACTAAGAAATACACCAGGAAGAACAATTGCCAAGAAAATCTAAAATCATGGGAAGTTGTGACTGACATTGAGAGAAATTCATTTTATACCAAGCCTTTTTATCCAAGAGGCTTTAAAGAATTCTGTGGTTGCAGTAATCACAATCTTAAAAGGAAGGGAATAAAAGCAAATATTCTAAACCCTATTTCAGTTGACATAGCACATGAGCGGTATAATCTAGCAGGTCAAAGTGTGGTCCACAGATCAGCAGCATAGGCATCACCTGGGATCTTGACAGAAATGCAGAATCTCAGACTCCATTCCAAACCTACTGAATCAGAATCCATGTTTTAACAAGATCCCCAGGTGATTCCTATGCACATTAAAGTAGGAGAAACCCTGATAGACAACCCTACTGGGTTTATACCCAGAGAGTGAGCAAATTCACACCATCCACCTATGGAGATCCCACCACTATCTTACTTGTCTACAGTTAATCAAATTTTATGATGTCACTTGCCCTAATGTCATGCACTTAGTAAAAGATATGTGACCCTGAAGAGATTCTCTGTGAAGGAAATAGCCTGAATTAGACTTCATATAAGAGTAGCATAGACCATTTATGGGAACTTGCTCCACTCTAGCCAAGGAGACCCCAGATACATTTAGTTTAAAATCTGAATGGAGGTCCTTCATTATCTGTTGATTCACTCACCAGGGCAAAAACAAAGTGAATCTGGAGAGCTGTACAGAAGATACACATGTTCTTACTCATTTTGCAATAAACGTTCCATTCTTTTACAGTTTTGCTGTAGAAATTGCTTTAAGTCATACGCATATGACTATTTCTTGCCTAAGCTTTACTGAGCTTTTGTAAAATACAGGCTTGCAACAATTCTTGGAAACTAGTAAGCTGAACTGACTGAAAAGGGTACTTGTTTTATTTGCTCCGCAGAAGAAAAGAGTGAGGCAAAAGATAAGTAAATGTATGGTGACTAACATAACATAATAAAATTAAATTAAATTTTAAAAAAGGTAAGTAAATAAATACACATTTCTGAAGCATCTAGTATGTGCTAAGTACTACACTGGATATTTTATATAAAGAACCAGGGTCTCTAAAATGTTAAACTTGAGACCAGCTCCCTAATCATGTCAATCTGGTGTTACTGTCATCTGTCACAACTGTAAAAACTATAAAAACACAGCTTTTGAAATAACTTATCAAAACTTATATGTCCAAAACTTTGCTTTATTATAAACTATTAATACTTCCAGGCCTTTCTCATCTCTTCAGTTATACATTATTAAGAAAATACCCTGTCATAGTAGAAATAAGATCATCTTGTTATTACAATATCGAAAGCGCCTATCTTAGATCTTAAACACACATAGAGACCTTATCTGATGATACTGTTTATCTGACTGTGCTCCCGGAAAAGTCTCTTGGGACTACAACTGAAAGCATTTTGTAACAGGTTTCAGTTAACGTATTACTGAACATGCAAGGACTGCTTGCATACCAAAACAATTCGGCTGGAGGTACCATAAGGTGCAAAAAAGCAGGTGGATATTGGAGGTGCTCAATACCTGTATAAAGGAATTACACAAGAGACTACCTTTTTTACAGCTTAGCCTAAAAGAATGCTTCAGGAGGCACCACACAGGGTAGACAAAATTCTCACAGAAAGTCGACGACTTTCTGACCCAAAGAAACAGACGACCAACTTCAAGGAAACCACGCCGTCTGGAAAGTGAGGGATTAAGCCCCAGAAAGGAGGGAGACATAGAAAAATACCCCCAAATCTGTAGTCAAACTGTGTTCAACTATGCAGCAGAACCCTAAATTACACCTGTGTGAAGCAGACCACAGAAGTCAGATAAGGTGGCAGAACTGAATGGACATCTGAGCCGCTGCAAAAGAGACAAAGTTTACAGTCTGAGTCCCAAGTTTATTGCCAATTCAAACAAATGAAAAAAAAAAATCAACACTCTCTGGAAGGATTTAAAAGAAAATATGTTCTTCACAAACTCACATTCACAGTGTCCAGATACACTCTAGAATTCTTTCAAATTCAGAGGACAAAGAATATAGTGATTTATTTTTAAGAGAAAAGACATGGACACCAACCCCAAAATGACGTAGGCATTGGGATTAGCAGATAAGAATTTTGAAGCAGCTATTCTAACCATGCTCAATGACATAAGGAAAAGATTCTCACAGTGAACGAAAGGTAGGAAATCTCAGCAAAGAAGTAAGAAACAAAAAGAACTGAAGTTAAATTCTCAAACTTAAAAAAATACAATATGCAAAATAAAAACTCACAGGATGGGTTTAACAGCAGAATGGAGATGACATGGGAATGAGAAAGTGAACTGAAATGTACATGAATATAAATGATCCAATCTGAGGAAGAGGTTACAAAAGTAACAAAGTCTCAGGATCCTGTGGGGCAATATCAAAAGGTGTACCGTGGCATGTAATTAAAATTAAGAAGGAGAAGAGTAAGAGAATGGGGCAGAAATAATACGAATACATCATAGTTGACTATTTCCAAAATTTGGTAAAATATGTATATTTACAGTTTCCAGATTCTCAGAAAACCAAAAACAGGAAAGACATGGAGAAAAACACCCATCAGTGCAACCTAGACAAACTGTTGAAAACCAAAGATTCAGAGAAAATCTTGAAGGCAACCAGAAACTCAGAGATAAGAAGTATGTGTTGTCATTTTAAGCCACTAAATGTGGGGGCAATTTGCCATGCAGCAATAGATAACTAACACAACTACTACAGCTGGAGGTATCAATACCCCCTCTCTCAAGAATTGACAGAGCAAATGGGTAGAAAATCAGGATATAGAAGACTCAAAATATTATCAACGTTTGCCCTAAATGTAATTTAGAGACCACATTGGTCAATAACAGAAGAAAATGAATTATTTTCAAGTGAACACAGATTATTTATTAGGGCAGATCATATTCTGGACCATAAAATAAACCTCAATAAATTTAACAGGATTGAAATCATTCTAAGTATATTTTCGGTCCACAATGGGATTAAATGAGAAATTGACAATAGGACAATGTCTAGAAACACCCATTACAGACACTAAAATCACACTTCTAAATAAAATGGATCAAAAAAAGACAAGACTGGGAATATTAGGGAAAAAAATTAACTGACTATAAATGAAAAGCTGGACATCAAACTACGTGAAATGCCACTAAAGAAGTGCTTAGAGAGACTATTAACACATTAAACTCTAATATAAGGAAAGAAGAAGGGTCTCAAATCAATAATCTAAGTTTCCATCATAAGAAACTAGAAGAAGAGTAAATTAAACCTCGAATGAGCACAAGGAAGGAATAAAAAGCAAAATCAATAAAAAAAAGAAAAAGAGACACTGAAAAAAACCAAAAGCTGATTTTTTGAATGGGTAAATAAAATGGATAACCTCTATAAGATGTACCAAGTATTTACCAAAGAGAAATGAAAATATAGATCCCCAAAATAAAACCAATCAGGCATATTTACTCAAGAGATAAAAATATAGACCCTTGAAAATGCAAAAATATTCATAGCAGCTTTATTCATAAGTATCAAACACTGTAAACAACTCGGATGTCTATCAACAGGGGAATGGATAAACAAATTGTGATATATTTACCCAATGGACTAGAACTCTGCCATAAAGGAACCCACTCTTGATAGACACAATGACACTGGTTCTAATGAATCTCACGGACACAATGCTGAGCTAAAAGAGAAACACAAAACCAAACACAAAAACATATATACTCTGTGATTCCATTTATATGAAGTTCTAGAACAGACAAATTGAAAATATAGTGATAGATATCAAAAGAATGACTGTCTCTGGGTGGAAGAGACAGGAGAGTATTTACTAGAAAGGGGCAAGGGGTGCCCTGTGTCTGGATCCACATAAATCATCAGACTGTTATTGAGAGAGAGAGAGAGAGAGACTAATGATAGAGAGAAAGGACTGAAAGAGAATATGAAAGGATAAACAAAAACAAAAAAAGAAAGAAAGAAAAAAGCTGGCCAGGATCTTGGAGGAAGAAATTAATCTGGACCACACAGAGAAGCATAGAAGACTTGAAAAGCAAGACTGATTTGGAAAACTTGGAAGCAAACACTAAGGTGAGATGGAGCAGTCTCCAGAGAATGGACAAGGAGCCTCCAGGGATGAAGAGTTTTTAAGTTATTTACTCTGTGTCTGAACACTTGACCTTGTAATTATTTGTGTGTGTGTGTGTGTGTGTGTGTAATGTCTATTTTATAAATAGTCACACTGACTTTAAGTACGTATGTATGCAATGAGAGCCGAGTTAAGATTTGTAAAGTCCCTAGACACAGAAAATATTATGGTATTCTGCCTTATTTACCCCTATTACATAATTCTAAATTAAAATTGCATAACCATGGACTGAAATATTTATGGATGAATATATATGATATCTAGAATGTGCTTCAAAATAATCTGGGTGGGGAGATGAATGGATATGTGGAACAGTTTGGTTATGGGTTAACAGGTACTACAGCTGGGTAATGGGTACTATTATGTATGTTGGAAAGACAGTTAAAGAAAACTGTAGTAACCATAAAATAAGAATGCTAAAGCCAGCAGAGTTTTTATTTATTTTTCATGATAACTACTTTGAAGCTTGAAAAAAATTTTTCAACTCTTTTAGTGCCCATGTTGCTAACGTTAGAAGCCCACACATAGTTTGCCTTCTGGGGATCCTGTGCTGGCTGGACTGAGGATTGCTGCTCCTGATTGTTTTGTCTCTGGATGGTTTCCCAGGTGAAAGGGGCCTCAGGGGCAGGGCAAATAAGAGCTAAGAGAAGAAGGTGATCCTGTCACTGCCTGGTAAGAAGCATCCCCACTGACCTGAGGAAGGACCAGCAGTGTTTTCAATATCTGATGAGGGGGATGTAGCAATAGGGCATGGGTTAGTGCATTTAGTTTTTCTATTCAGGATGTGAAGAAATTATAATTGAGGTTTTTTTTTATTTTAGAAATAAAAACCGAGGTAGTAAATTTGAACTTCCTAAAAACTATTGATTGTCGGTTGTAGCTCTCTGATCTAATCTATCATTAAATGTGTTTAATATTAGGCAATTAATATTTCTAGTGTTGAAGTATTTGTTTTCTTTGAACAAATATAAGCCATTCTGCAGCATGATGAACATTAATTTTAAAAAATTAATTTGCTTTAATTTTTAGATTATCAAAAATTTACAACACTGAAAAAAATAGCAAAGAAAATCTTTTATACTTAAATACCTCCATATTCATTTCTTATAGTTTCTTAGAGTAAGAAATAAAATTATATTACCCTAAATAAATGATACTACAGTAATCCTATCTGGTTAAGGTAGAAACTTAAGATATCATAGGTAGTAATTATTCTTTGCAACTAAACAACAAACTGATTTTGATCTAATTGTTATTTACTTATTTATAAATATAGGAGAAAGACTCCTATTATCAAACTTTGAATAATTATTATTAAAAAATTAATGCTGTACTAGGAACATATATTTAAAGATTAGAAATGAATGAAGATTAATAATAAATAGAGAAGACATTACTCTTTCATATTTGGAGCAATAACTTGTCAAAACAGTAACCTATTTTCAGTTAATCAACAAAACAATCAGCAAGTATTTTCTGAATAACTACAAGATGCTGTGAAATGTACAAGAGATGCATATGATAAGGAGTTCACAATCCTGATGAAGGAATAGGTAATCCTAATGTCTAATATACTTGAAATGACTAGCTAACAACACAACACATTATGTGAATAGGTTTCAAGATAGTGTTTCCAAGACTAAGTCTTTCAGAAGAGTTCAAGAAGGATGGGTAACACTGAGCCAGAGAATGCACTTTGATGATAGTAACAAAAGGACAGAGAGCATGTGGAAGAGAATACTTATGCACTGCATACGATCCTGAAAGTATTCACTTGTGTAAAATAAGGAAGTTGTTTCTATTTTCTTTGAAATCAAAAACACATATTAAAATATCCACTTTTTCCTTTAATGTAACTACAAAATATGTTTTTTTAACCATTTTATTTATTTATTTGAGAGACAGAGAGAGAAGGAGCAGGGGGAGGGGCAGAGGGAGAAGGAGAAGCAGACTCTCTGCTGAGCAGGGAGCCTGATGTGGGGCTCAATCCCAGAATTCCAGGATCATGACCTGAGCCAAAGGCAGGTGCCTAACCAACTGAGCTACCCAGGTGCCTGCCAAATATGTTTTAAATGCTGTCTCTTCTTCTAAATATTTATGACACAGATATAGACAAGTGAAGTTAAAGAAGAAATTTGATATTTGAAGAAATGCCATAACAAAGAAAAATACACTGCACTAGTATTGATTATAAGATTTAAATGAGTGTCTTTACATGTATATAATTGTCACCTTGTAATTTTTTTTGGTTTGTTTTAAACATACAAAGAAAAAGTTGTATGTATCCCAATAGTGGAAGCAAGCCACAGAGTAGCGACTACAGCTTGTTTATATAAAATGTACAAAAAAAAAAGCTCTGTCAAAGGTATTTACAAGCCTATAAGAATTATTTCTACATGCTGCATAATGCCAGAAATAAAATAGAATTTTCCTCACCATGATCCTCGTCTTATTTTCCAAACACCTCCTATATGAAATAAACATGCTTGGATTCTCTAGAGAGGGGGAAAAAAGGATGTTTTTTATCATGGCCCTTATCCTTGAGAATCTTAGAATGCTTTATGAGATATGTGCAAATAAAAAAAGGACAATTTCAAAATCAGGAAATTTTCATGTATGTCCACTGGACAGCACAGACAATGCTGATGATAGATCAGGAACTGGGTACAAAATAAGGCTCTTGGTTATGATAAAACATGTAAAATGCCCTCCATTCCTGTTCCTTTCAGTCTAGCTGACTGACATAAAAAAGAGGAAAGTAAGACCAATATGTAAATGGAAAAGCATCAAAATCACGTAGCATGTTCAAACTGATCTGGTGATGCAGTTCAGGGACAAAGAAGGAGAAAGAACAAGAGAATCAGCCATGGTATTTGTGACACAAATAAAAGATAAGCATCTTAATTAACAAAGAAAATTTGCATATTAGTGGTATATATTTTCACCTCCTAGGAATGCACTTTGAACTATCTCAAAATGTATCCCCTAAAAGGTAAAATACCCTTATTTCCAATAATAAATCTTAATTATGGATCCACCCAAATATTTGTTATACATTTTTAAGGATTACAGTTAGGTTAATTTACTTCCATCTCCCAACCCCTTTTTTCATTTAGTTTTTCATAAAAGACAAGGCTTTGCAGCATCAAATAAATTATATGGTATTTACTGTAGGGATTAACTTTTAAATTAAAACGCGCGCTTGGTAACATGGTTCCTGACGGTCTACAGATTTGGGCTGTGTCTAAATGATATATGTAAAGAATCATTTTAGTGGGAAATAATTAAGTAAAGCAAACTGATTTCACATAAAATTGTTTTGACTAAGCTTTTCACTCTGTAACTGGTTTCTTTGGTATTATTAAAAGCATTAGGTTTTATTTAGAAATCACCCAGGAAAAAATTGACATTTCCCTAAGATAATGTGGATAGCTATTCATATAAGTCATCTTCAATAAACAGCATTTTTTCGTCCTAAATTATTTGGATTGATCATCTACATTGACTAAATTTATTTGTTATTGATGTTCTGACTTATTTAAGATTACTCTTGGCTACATGTATCAAGATATTTTGTATTCTTGGGCAAAACAAAAACAAAAAGATTCAGCTTCAAAGCCGTTAAAAATAGTGTAAAAACACTTGTAGCAGCAAAATGAGTAGATTAGAAGCACCTTCTGAAAGCTATGCTCTCCAGCTAGCTTTTTCCCACCGTCTCCACTGGGACAGTACACTTAAGTTCCATCTAAAACATTTGTGTTTTGTTTATGGTCCATTGAGAAAAGAAATTCCCCCAGGGGGTAGAGGGCGCACTGGGTGTGGTGCCATTGAGAGACGTGAGCCACCATAATATGTGCCTAATGAATTGCCATTACAAAGGGGAATCAGAGCTATTTCAAATGGCAACAGATTTGTTCATTCTAACAGGAGGAAACAAAATACACTTGACCACTTACACCTGTTCTTTAGGCTGTGTTCTCCCCTTCAGTCTGAAGAGCACATGGAGACTGCAAACAGCATTTCTCCTGAGGATGTTAGATCAAGAGAGGAGGCCCTGTGGCTGAGCATCATTGTAGAGACTGCCAGAAGCCACTGAGTGACGGGCACTGCCCCGTGTGCGGGAGGCTTCAGGTTAGCTAAGGGGCTGAAGGGGCAGGGAGCACAGGCGGGATGAAATGAAGAAGACCTCTGCTTTCCCAGATTTGCAATTACTCCCTAACAGCTGACAGGACCATGCCTCAGTGCAGGATTTCTTCTCAGGCAGATGGATACTAACTTTAACTATATAAATATGCATCTTGAAGTGACGCATAAGGAGACTGAATGAACATCCTTGGAGTGTATTAATATACATACTTACACCCCCTCAATTTTCATGAATGCTTAGGACACAATATACATGTTTCAGTGGAGGTCAGAAGATGATGTTCTGTTTGAGGCTGGTGAGCTCCAAAATGGGAGTATCTTGAAGAATCACAGAACACCAAAGGCTTGTGACTATCTTTGTGAACCAGAGAGAAGGCAGGGCTTCCAAGGCAAGAGGGAAGACATTGAAAAAAGATGGACAGGAACGAAATTCGCTTACTTCATAATTCTGCCCAGGTTACACCTTTGCCTCAAAATTTGGTAGCTCTCACACCAAAAAACCAAAAAACAAAAAAACAAAAAAACCCTAACCATCAATTGTCATGGCTTACTTGATCCATCTTGTTGACCTGCGTTGTACTGCTAATGTACTTTTCATTTTTGAAAGCTAATCAGTTTCTTAGAGGGAGCATAATTTATGGATATTCTGTGTTCTTCAAGCCCCCGTCTCACCCTACAGTCTACATCCATATCAGTCCACACCCAGGGGTATAAGACTTTCTAATTGGTAAAACCTCAGTGTCTTTACTTCAATTATTTTAAATCCATCTTCCTTTATACTCTTGTCATTCAAGTCCTTTAAACACTCCAAAATTATTAATTCCTCATGCCCCCAAACTATTACCAGCTAATCATTCTGATTTGACCTATAACACATGCACACTCTATATATTACTATGTCTATAAAACACACACACACATATAGTTTCACCATAACGTTGTGAACACTGTGATTTTACCTATGGCCATTCTCATTTTAACTACAATCTATTTTAAAAATCAAGACATCGTAAGGGCAAAATAATAACTATCAGATATTTGTTTCCCTTGGTCGGAAGCCTAAATTAGTGTGAAGCACAAATCCATGCACACAGCCATATTAAAAATATTTTTTCCCTAAATGAAGGTTCTCTGGCACAAACTGCTAGTGATTGTTGAGCCACTGAAGTTGTAATGCATTTCTGAAACACATGTTATAATCATCAAACCTAAATATATCTCTAATTAAAACAAACCCTTCCATGAGTATGAAGATCAAAAGGAAAGTGCTCTTGATATATTGCTGTTCAATTTAGGCCTCCACCTCTTGTGCAGAAATCTCCCAGAGATACTGCAAATCCATTAGAGTCTGTTACATACTAAAGCTTCTAGTTTAACTCCAATCGCCTGTGTAAAATCCTGGATTATAAATCACTGCGGCGATCTATGCCCAGGAACCGTCTAGTTGTATTGTTTATGGGAACGATTGGAGGAGGGTATACTGAGCAACATCTTAAGGGTTGACTGATCAGAAAATAGAAATGATATTTCCAAAACAGTGAGTGAAAATTCTCAGCACTTTCCATTCGATAGGCAGAAAATGAGGGGGAATCATTATATTCCTTTAAAATAAAGCCTACAAAGGAGCCTCCCTCGAATTATTGTTTTGCTCAAACTGTATGAAAAGCTTTTTGAAAAATCTGAACTACTTTAAAAATATGAGATATTGTTACTACTATCATTGTGCTTTAAATATTGTAAGTGTAACTCTTCATTGCCCACTTTAATATACCTGTGCCTTTGGTTTTCCATTCAGCTCCCTGAATTTCAGTGTTAGTTTCTTCTTTAAAATGTTACATATACTATGCTACTTGATCCCATTGTCATTTTTTTATTACATTATATTGATCAGTCTGTTTATTTCTTCTAGTGGATCCAATCCCTGAATCCACTTTTTAAAAAATCCACTCAATTTTTAAAATTGAGAACACTCAGGGCAGCCTCTATAAGACTGACACCTGGTGTCTCTGCCATTAAATTCCTATAAGTTTATCAGAAGATAATGTCTGGTAACAATAAGAAGGTCTATCATTTCCTAAATTTGATATCCATGTAACAAAATTTGGAAAATTTTAGCATTCACTTGAAAGTTGATCCTCTTTTTCTTGTTTGTTTGTTTTTTTCTCTTCTTCTCTCCTTCTTGTAATGCTTAATTCCCTTATTCTCCCCTCCCTACCCACCTTCACTGCTTAGTCTTCTGCCTTCTTGTCCCATTCTCCCTCTCACAACATTTCTCTTGGGAGTATTAGAAGGCTGGTTAGCTGTTACATTTTCTTATATAGACCTAAACAAAAGCTACCCAAGAGTGTCCTCTGTGAGAACTTTCACAGTATTAAAAAAAAAAATCCCCATTTAGTGTTTATGTTGGGTGCACATGTAGAAGCATATTACCTTGGCCATTTAGATACTGTGGGGGTCAAAGGTAGACTGAAATATGGGGCCCAGAGACAAAGGAAATCATTTAAACATGGAATGGAAATTAAGTAGCAAAAAGAAAAGGAGTGTCTTTGTGTCTCTTGTACTTTCTTTGTGGTAATTCACCAGATAACACCAAAAATAATAAAGTGTTTCATCTGTAAATCATTCAGTATATATATCTGGTCTGAACAGCTAGATGTAAACTAATGGAGGGCAGGTTCCATGTCTTGAACTTCTCTATATCCTTGAGAACACAGCACAGCTCTTCACATACATCAGGCACTTAAAGAGTTTGAGTGAAGTATATACAAATCACTGTGAAACTGTGATTACCCCTTGAAAATTGACTATAATTGCTTCATACTATCTAAAGGGTTTAAACAATGCAAATGAAAAGGAATTCACACACAGATACACAGACATATAACAAATAAACATACCCCTCAAAAGAAAGAAAATTATATGAAACCATGAAACTGAAGATAAATACAAACACACAAGAGAAAAAATTATATAAAAAACATCCATGTAGAAAAATCAATTAATTTGCAATAGAGTTGGTAACTTAAAAATAATCAAGACTATCTTGATTATTTTCAGTAATCTAAGTTTCCAGGAATTGGTGAACCTGTGAGTAGCTGTGCAATTAATATTTACAGTGAGATATTGACTTACATGTACTTGGATAAGTCACGTTATCTGATTTATGCTTCATGCTTCTGTATCTGAGGTGACAATACTATTTGCCTTCTCATCCACCTCCTCTGCAAAGATGCTCTGCAAATAAATGAGGTAATGTTTGGGAAATGTTTGCAGCTTGGGAAGGAAACCCACTGCATACATCTCAGGTGTTATCAATTCCATATTCAAGCCTGGCATATTATTTTTATTTTAAATTGAAATTGTACTGTTTGAGTTCTCGGGTTCTGACCAAAATCTGGGTCAACATAAGAGGATGATTATTTTTAATTTTAATTCTGAGGCTCTGTTCGGATCCCTTGCACGTGTGAGAGAAAACTGTAGCAAATAAACAAAGCACATAAATCGAGCTTTGAAAGAGAAAAATCTCTATCCAGAAGGATTTTTTTTTTCAATGAAGAGCATGAACACTGTATTTCCCCGGAGGAATATTTCGGTCCAGGAAGGAGGATAGTGCATGCAGTGTGAGGGTGTGTATGCGTGTGTGTGCATGTGTGTGTGTGTGTGTGTGCTGTGCGTGCGCGCCCGCGGAGAGAGGGGCGGGGGAGGCGGATGAGGAGGATGAGATCATAGTTTCAGGATCCTCAGGAAACCCTGGTACTGGCAGCAGCCAGCCTCTGCTGTGCCCACATGACCCACAACTCTGGCAGCGGACCCGGCACTTCCAACATTATTAAATAATAAGAAAGCGGCTCCTACTCCATGCCCAAACCTCCCTACAGACCAATGGACACCTTCTAAGAGTTTGGCGAGTCGGTGACTGAGACGCCCGTCCATTCCAAGGTGTGTGCAAGGCGTTTTCCTCCTTGACAGCTCCGGGATGGGGGAGGGCGCGGGAGCGGAGGGGGTCCGGGCGCCGGGCGGGGAGTGGGCGCCGGCCGGGCCGCCGCGCGGTGCCCCCGGCCGCCCGGTGCCGCGGAGCGAGCGGCGAGGCGGGAGATGCACATGACGCGCAGCCCGAGCTGCGCAGGGACCGCAGCCGCCCACGGCGCCGGGGCGCGGGCACAGGCGGCTCGGCTGCCGGAGCAAGGGCAGGCGCCGCGCACCGGCAAAGTCAAGAGTGGAAGCGGGCGGCGAGCGCGGGCTGGGGAAGGGAATCGCCCCAACGCCCACTCGCGGGGTTCCCACCTGTGCGCGGGCGCCGGCCGCCGCGAGCGCCAAGCATGTGCCGGGCGCCGCAGCCAGGACTGCGGCGCGGCGCCTCCCCCGGCGGCGGGCGGCGCCTCGGGCCCGCGAGGCGGCGGTAGCGGCTGCTGCAGGATGGCCGGCCCGGGGGCGCAGCGCCGCGCAGGTAAATCTCGGCCTCCCGCGGAGGCCCGGCCGTGCCGCAGCCCCCGCTGTCGCCGCCGCGCCGCTCCCGGGCTCGGCGATGGCAGCCGGCTCCGTCGCGGCGCGGGTCGAGTTGTTTTTGTCAGTGCTGCGCTCGCGGTCGTCCTCGCGGGCTGAGCCGTTGGGAGGTGGCGTGGCCACCTCCATTAGGGATGGCACTCACGTTGGGGAGCGGCCTGGGGGGTATTGACCGGGAAGGCGGCGACGGGTCCCTTCCAGCCAGCGGCGTCTGCGCGTGTTGCAATGCACTGCGGTGCCCGGGCGGATTCTGAGTGGGAGTGGGCGCGCGGCGCCGGGGGCGGCGGGCGGCGGATCTGGGCGCGGGGGGCGGTGAGTGGCCTCAGCTTTTATAGCCTGTTGCCCATTTTGGAGTTTTCCGCTGGACAGAGGGCGGACGGGAGGTTCGTTCTGGTGCCTGGAGTGGCAGAAGGAGAGGTGTCTGTCAAAAGACCAAAGCCAAGGAGAGAAGAAGCTTGGCCCGACAGCGGTGCTGGGCTCAATGGTACCATTCCTGGGACTCGGTAGTAAAACTTTCCTCTTTGGCAGGCTTGGGGTACGGCTTAGAGAAGATAAGCGTGGAACTTGGGGGAGAAATACTGGATGTACACTTGTAGAGAAGCTTACCCCTTAGGTTCATTCTTGCTCTAAAAAAAAATGGTCTTTTGAGTTAATGTTTACGTTCAGGTTTTCCTGTTTTCTGTTAGGATCACTTGGTATTAATGTGTTTGTGTTTCCTTTTGAACATAACAGTAACCCGTATTGTTGAAGTATGCATAGTTACCTTTCTTTTACAAGTATATATATATACTTATTTTGCTTATTCCAAAGGTAGAAACTTTAGGAAAAACAGCTCTCCATATGTTCCAGGCACAGTTCTGTGAGCTTTCACTCACTCAATTCTTACCGCAACATGAGGGGTAGTTAATAATATTGTCCACCTTTTACAAGTGAGGAAATCCAGACGCAGAGAGCTGAAATAACCCAAAGTCGTATAGTTGTTAAAAGTTAGAGCCTAGTTGGTCTCTCAGTGCACTCTTAAGCAACTCGTATATTTATCTATATGGCACCCCATTGTGCCTAAAGTCTTCTATGTTTCGTATATTGATCACATTTCTCTACCAAGATGAACATCTTAACTATGTGCTACGGTTGGACACAATTAAGGTTTTCTAATTTTTAATACTATATTATAGTAAATATCCTTTGAGTACTTTTGTCACAATTAACCAAGTTTCCTACAACAATTATAAACTAAAGTAGTATTTATCAGCAAAGTTAAGATTTTCAGCAGTTAAGATTATCAGCCAAGTGAATTATCACAAAGCAGGTGGCTGAATTGATATAGTTTGCACTTAATTTTAAACTTCCTAAGGTATTAGTCTGGTCTTTGCTCAAAACATGGCCATCATTTTCCTCAGAACACCAGAATCTTTGGGCAAGTTTAATCATCTTTAATCCAGTCGTTCTGACTAGAGGTTAAGCAGTTTTAAAAGAAGAATTCTGCAATTCTCTTTAAACTGTCAGTGATTAAAAGTGGGTTATATTTTGAGGGTGTTCGTGTATGTCTATACCTTTTAGCCAGCTGTACGTGCTTTATACAAAGTTGCGTAGCAATGAAGACTGAAATCAAAATTTCTCATTAGTTCTAAGTTGAAATACTTTTAAAATCTCCACTTGCTTTAAATGAACCACGATATGAAGAAAGGTCTCAGTGGGGTGAACTCCCAACTGCACAAATTTAGAGAATTACTCATTTGAGCTTATCATGAACTCTCATAATATTCATTTTATTGGATGGATGTCTCTCTTAAGTCTTCATCTGTTATTTCTTCAAGTAAATTTAATTGCTCCTTCACATAACCAGTTTCAAATTATTTTGACATTCACAGATTTCCTTAATTCTTGTCTCTCAGTTTAATTAAATTCAATATACATATTTCAAACCAACAATTATTCAACATTATAAGTGAAAAGACTAGAATCCAACTGAACTACATGGACACATGTTCTTTGGATATGAAAAAAAAAATTATCCTGTTCTTCAGTGGTTAACCTCCTCCATGCCCCAAATTATGGCTTCAACTTTATTTTGGGATACCAGAGCAGTGCTGTGGTCAAAATAGTTACATGCTATCACATACAGTGTTTGTGTTACTGAAATTGAATTTGCTTTTTCCAAGTCTGTATGAAACGTTAATTGTTTATTCTCTCATACATAGATATGTCCTTTCTTACCTAACTCAGGACTGTTCCGGTTTTCTAGCTTCTGGTACTTATTTTAGAGAAAGCATTCCCTTGCTACTTTTACCTCACCTGGTAGATATGACATGACTTTTTCCTTTCAAGTCCCACACCTCTAGTTTTGGGAGAATTATAATGTCTCTGCATCCTGAGAGCCCCTCTGTTTCAGGTGCTGGATGGGGAACTAGGGATCAATAATGAGCAGAAAGATGAGTGAGCCCTGCCAACACAGGGGGTCAGATTTTAATAAAACAATTATACAAAGAAGCGTTTATTTGCAAATTGAGGTAGTTTCTCTGAAAGAAAGAATTCTATAAAAATGTGTAATAAAGGATTCTGCACTAGACGTAGAGGTCAGAACAGGATGCCCAAGCAGTCACATATTTGTGGAGGAATGACATGTGAGAAGGTGTTTACTAAAGTCAATTGTCTTCTTAAATGCGTTCATAAATCTTTTCTGAATTATTTTCTGAATCAGAGACTTTTGTCTCACTCTGGTTATTGCTACACTTCTCTATTCACCAGGAGCCATACTATTTACCATCATTATTCACCTAGGGACACGGGGAGATTTACGAAACTATCAATACCTTTTAAAGCATGTAGAGCATGGACTACACTTATCTAGTTATTAACTTATGTATAGAAAGTTATTTAAGTTTAGTGAAATATAATCATTTTCTTTCTTTGCCTTAACAACTACTTTGGAATTTTAAAAAAGTAGTTGTGTGTGTGTGTTTAGTTGTTAAAAGTGGCAGAATGTCTCAAAATAGAAATGCAATTGATTCATCACACAGTCCCTAAGATTCTCTGAAGTGTCCAAGGGAAGAGAAGAGACCCCAGAGTAAGGGAGGTGGTATTAAGTGATGAATATGCTGGGAACATATGTATTAACAATTTCAAGCAAGCATAGTAACTAAATTTGTTGAATAGTTACTGTGTGCTGGGTATTCTGTGGGATATAGATAAATTAACTTATGTATTCTTCACGATTGCCTAGAGGTCTGCATGCATTACCTATATCCCCATTTTATAGAACAGGAACTGAAGCATGAAAAGAGCAATAATCATGACCACTGTCACATAGGTAGGGATAAAACCCTAAATTCAAGTATTCTGATACTGTAGTCCACACTGTTAGCTGTTGATGTGTAGCACCTAGTTCATAATTTTACTAATGCGTTAAATTCCCATCATCGTTGAAAATAGTAACACCTCCTAATTTGATCCTTTGGTTACTTTTCCCTTAATAAAAATCAGTGGGAAAAAAATAGAACTTCCTTTATGGCAATGCTTTTTGCTCCATATTTTACAGGCAAAATATACATAAAGCAAGAAGAGATATATGAATTCCTAGACAAAGATTGGAGACCACTAAATTATGAGAAATTTCTCATTATATGTTATATATTTTTAAATTCAAAAATAGTCATTTGAGCAGCATTTGAAACTATTGAAATTTTTAGCATCAAGAATATGTACTTCAGCATTTCAAGTAATTAGGGAAATATCTTTAACATCTGGAAGTTCTGTGACCATTTATAAACTTAAGAATTTTAAGTCACCTGTTTCACCTACCCCAGTGTCTGCCCAGAGTATGCACTGCAAAGAGGACATAAAGTATGACATAATAACACCTGTTGAATTGTCTTGGTAAGATTTAAGACCCTGTTAATTTTTACATTGGGATCTTCTGACATGACTCATAGTAATTGTTATGATAAAAACTTAGTCGTTT
Source organism: Leptonychotes weddellii (assembly GCF_054177405.1). Taxonomy (NCBI): domain Eukaryota; kingdom Metazoa; phylum Chordata; class Mammalia; order Carnivora; family Phocidae; genus Leptonychotes; species Leptonychotes weddellii. The sequence continues at coordinate 34,768,363 of NC_138381.1, read as the reverse complement.
TGAATATTATCCAAATAATGCTAATCTAAGACACTTGGAGTATATTATTAGGAAAGTGAAGTGCTAATTCGTTAAGTGTACAAATCATATAAAGATCTTTGCACAGTGTCTGAAAATGTTAGCCAGTGTTATTTCTCCCTGAAAATGATGGGTAATGTGCAGCTGATAGGATAACCATGAATCACAGTTCATACATAGAGCACACATACAATTACATGACTCCTTTCTTTGAAACTGTTGGAAATGCTTAAGGCAGTGCATACATTTTCTGTTACTCCAGTATCCCTCTCAAGAATGTGATACATCATTTCTCTGTATGCTCAGTTTCATACAAAGCTTGATTTCATGGAATAATTAGTAAACTATTGCTCTAATTTATACCATAAGGAAGAGCTGCAAGATTTGATCTGACTTTGTGTGTGTCTGTGTGTGTGTGTGTTTGGTGTTATCAGAGTGGAGGATGACATCGAGTATACCAATGAACAATTCGTTAACTGGAGTTTACAATTTGATGTCATAGTATAGTGTCCTGTGGCAGACAGTTTTGTATGTTTGATGTAAATATAAAATATATTAACCAGTTATGATTGTTTAGGTTATGCAGTCATGACAAACAACTTTAAAATCTCAGTGACTGAAAAGAACAAAGGTTTATTTCTTGCTAATGCTATGTGCCCATATTCACCAATAAAAGACTCTATTCTACATCCCCCTCTCTTAAAGATTCATGCTAATAAAGCCCCTGTCATCCAAACATCCTCATCTCTCATCAGGCACATGGGAACATGGTGAATCACCCACGAGTTTTTAAAGGCTTCTACCAGGAAGCAAGACTTGCCATTTTCGCGCATATTTCATTGACCAAAGCAAATTATACAGCCATTCCTAAACAGAAGATGGAAGAGAAGAGCAATTTGATCCTATGCCCGGATGGAAGAACAGTGTGATAGTAGTGAACACATTAATGATTACCATATAAAATGAGCCAGTTTCCTTCAACAGTTTTATCACCTAAAAATGACTTATGATTTAATGTAAAGTAGAATCAACAATAACTGTATTTTAGAACTTCACCATAGGAAGGTAATTCCTACATAAAATCACCAGCAAGGAAAGTAGAGACTAAACTTGTGAAATGGATGATATCCCCCTTTTTCATTAGGGGTGTATTTAGTCAATGAATGATCGTAAAGCTATGATTTTAGATGAATGCATGATGTAGCCTATTTGACAGTAAGCACAAGCCAAGAACAGTGCCAACAGCTGCATACAGCGCCCAAGCTGTGTTTTCTGAATACATTTGATAGTATCAACATGGTAGAGAAAGGAGAAAACCTATGTACGTACCATCTTTGTCACCTGCACCAACATGAACAAAAGTAACGTATGTGCTATTCATTATTGTAAAAATACAGATAAACATATAAATAATACTGCATGTTTATTTTAAATTGCCAAACATAATTTGAAAAGTTAGAATATATCCAATCTATATTTTTTTAATTTTATTTTATTATGTTAATCACCATACATTACATCATGAGTTTTTGATGTAGTGTTCCATGATTCATTGTTTGCGTATAACACCCAGTGCTCCATTCAGTACTTGCCCTCTTTAATACCCATCACCAGGCTAACCCATCCCCCCACCACCTCCCATCTAGAACCCTCAGTTTGTTTCTCAGAGTCCATAGTCTCTCATGGCTCATCTCCCCCTCCGATTTCCCTCCCTTCATTTTTCCCTTCCTACTATTTTCCCTCTTTTTTTTTTTAACATCTAATGTATTATTTGTTTCAGAGGTACAAGTCCGTGATTCATCAGTCTTACACAATTCACAGCACTCATCATAGCACATACCCTCCCCAATGTCCAATCCGTATTTTTTAATTAAACCTTTTATTTTGAAATAATTGGAGATTCACATGCCATTGTAAGAAATAATACAGAGAGATCCCATGGTCACTTTTATCCAGTTTCCTCCAACACAAACATTAGAAAATGGGCAAAAGACATAAAAATACATTTCACCAGGAAAGATATGTAAATGGCAAATATGTACGTGAAAGGATGCTCAACATCATTAGCCCTTAAGGAATGCAAATTAAAATCAGGGTGAGATATCACTACACACCTATCAGAATATTCATTGCAAATATACAGGAATTTACTGATTTTTGTATGTTTATACTGTATCCTGGGAACTTGCTGAACTTATTAGCTCTAAATGTTTTTTGTAATTTCTTAGAATGGTCTATGTAGACCATCACATCATCTGAAAGTAAGGACAGTTTTTTTTTCTTTCTAATCTGTATGCCTTTTGTTTTCTTTTCTTGCCTTATTGCACTGTTAGAAGTTCCAATATTATGTTAAATAGAGGGCTGAGAGTGAACATTCTTACCTTGTTGATGATCTTCAGGGGAAAGCATTCAGTCTTTCATCATAATGTATACATAATATCAGCAGTAAATTTTTTTTGTAGCTGTTCTCTATCAAATTGAAAAGTTTCACCTCTGTTCCAGTTTTTTCTGAGTGTTTATCATGAAGAGGTATTAATTTTTGTCAAATGCTTTTTTCCCCACCAAATGAGATGATCATTTAATTTTCCTTCTTTAGCTGGTTATAAAATAGAGTACATTGATTTTTTACTATTGAACCAGCTTTGCATCCCTGTAATAAATTCCATTTAGCCATTGTGTATAATTTTTTTAATAATCTATTTGCCAATATTTTGTTAAAGATTTTTACATCTATATTCATAAGAGATTTTGGTCTATGGTTTTGTTTTTTGGTGCTGTCTTTGTTATTGATATCAGAGTAATACTAGTTTCATAAAATCACTTACAATGTCTTCCCTCTTCTATTTTCTGAAGGAGATAGTGTAGAATTGGTATTAATTCTTCCTTAAGTATTTGGTAAAATTTCTCAGTGAAACCATCTGGTCTGGGAGATTTCTTTTTTAGAATTTTTTTTTTTTTTTTTTTTTAGTTATGAACTCAATTTCTTTAATACTTGTTCTAGTTTATTTGGGCTGCCATAACAGAATACCACAGTCTGGGGGCTTAAACAACAGAAATGTATTTTCTTATGGTTCTGGAGGCTGGTAGTCCAAGATCCAAGGATCAGCAGATTTGTCTTCTTCTTAGGCCTCTTCCTTGGCTTGCTGATGGCTGCCCTCTTGCTGTGTCCTCACGTGGTCTTTCCTCTGTGTATGCATCCTGTATGTCTGAATTTATGCTTCTTACAAAGACACCGGTCAGATTTGATTGGAACCCTTCCTAATTGTCACATTTTAACTTAATCGTCATTTTAAAGGCCCTATCTCTAAACATGATCATATTCTGTATTGTGGTTAGGACTTCAACATATGAATTCTGGGAGGACACCGTGCAGCCCATAACAATATTTTATAGGCTATTCAAATGATCTGTTTCATATTATGTGAGTTGTGGTAATTTAAGTTTATTGAGGAAGTGCTTCATTTCATCTAAGTTGTCTGATCTATTTGTGGAGAGTTGCTCATAATACTTAGTTTTGTTCTTTTGATGTCTGTGGTATCTCTCGTGATATCCCGTGCTTCATTCTTGACGTTGGTGATTTGTGTCTTCTCTCTTCTGTCAGTTTTGGGAGGTTTATCAATTTTATTGATCTTTAAGAGACCATATTGCTTCATTGATTTTTCTTTATTGTTTTTCTGTTCTCCATTGATTTCTGCTTTTATAATATTTTCTCCATTCTGTTTGCTTTTGGATTATTTTTCTCATCTTTTTCTATATTCTTGAGTGGATATTTAGATTACTGGTTTTTGGTTTTTCCTCTTTCCTATTGTATGCATTTAGTGCTGTAAGTTTCCCTTTTGGCACTGCCATAGTTCTGTTGCACATTTTGATAAGTTGTATTTTCATTTTAATACAGTTCAAGTACTTTTCAAAATTTCTCTTGAGATTTCCTCTTTGAGCCCTGGGTTACTTAGAAGTGTGGTGTTTAGTTTCCAAATATTTAGAGATTTTGTTGTTGTTGTTGTTGTATCTCTGTGTTTTTGCTCAGAGAACCTTATTTCCTGTATTGTCTTTCTTTATTTTGGTCAGAGAATATACTCCGTGTCATTCTGATTCATTTAAATTTGTTGAGGTTGATTTTATGGCCTGAAATGTTTTTTATCTCGGTATATTTTCCATGGGCACATGAAAAGACTGTGTATTTAGCTGTTTTGGGGTAGAGTGTTCTATAAATGCCCGTTTAGATCCTGTTGGTTGATATTGCTGATGAGTTTTTATATATCTTTGCTAATTTTCTGCATAACTGTCCTATTGATTGTTGAAAGAATGGGTGACATCTCCAATTATTGTGGATTAGTCCACTTCTCCTTTCATTTCTATCAATTTGACTTTACATATTTTGCAGCTCTGTTGTTTGGTGTATTTATATTTAGGATTGCTTTGTCTTCTTGGTGTATTGATTCTTTTATCATTACATAATATCCCCTCTATATCTGGTAATTTTATTTGCTTGCAGTCTACTGTATCTGATATTAACAGACATTCCTTTTTTTCTTTGATTGATGTTTGCATATCTTTTTTCTATCCTTTTACTTTCAATCTGCCTATATCATTTTATTTAATTTGAATTCCTTGTACATATAATGTAGTTGGATCATATATTTTAATCCACCCTGCTAATATCTTTTAATTGATGTATTTAGACCATTTACATTTATTATAATTATTGATATGTTAGGCTTATGTTTGCCATTATATTTTTTTGGTTTCTCTCTCTTTTTTTTTTACATTCTCTGAGGTTTTTTCCTTGCCTTTCTGTCAGTTACCTGAGCTTTTATAGAATTCCATTTTTGTCTATAGGGTGTATCTATACATCTTTTAGTGATTGCTACAAGTATTACATCATATACACACACACATATAATTTTTCACTGTCTACTGCTATTGTCATTTTATCAATTCTAGTGAACCATAGAAACTACTTCTTTTTACATTTATTCTCTGACATTTATAGTATAATTGTCAAATATTTCCTTTATATGCATCACACAGTATTAACATTTTTGTTTCAACTGTCAAATATAATTTAGAAAGATTAAGAGGAACAAAAAAGTCCATTATATTTATCCATATTTTTTCTTTCTTGATGTTCTAACATACCTTCTTTTATTGCTTCCTTTTTGTTTTGAAAACTTCCTTAGCCATTCTTTTAGAGCAGACCAGTCTCCTGGTGACAAAATATCTTTGTTTTCTTTCATCTGAGAATGTCTTTATTTCCCCTTCATTCCTGAAGGAAATTTTAACTGGATATGGAATTCTAGGTTGATAACTCTTTTCTTTCAGCACTTGAAAAATGTGCCACTTTCTTATGGCCTTCAGGATTTCTGTTGAGACATCTGTGATTCATCTCAGTTTTCTCTTATAGGTAACTGTCATTTCTCTCTCTTTCAAGATTTTTTTTTATCTTCAGTTTTCATAAATTTGACTATGTTGTGTATTGGCCTGGATTTCTTTGGGTTTAATGTGTTTGACATTCAGATTTATTCAGCTTCTTGAATCTGTAGATTTATGTCTTTTGTCAAGCTTGGGAAGTTTTCAGGCATTATTTCTTTGAGTACTTCTTCAGCTCTGTCCATTTTCTCCTCTCCTTCCAGGTCCCCAAGACATGAATGTTAAATCTTTTGTTATAGTACCATACTGTATTTGTTTCCTATGGCTGCTATAACAAATTTCCATAAACTTGTTTTACATCACACATTTATTCTTTTACAGTTCTGGAGGCCAAAACCCAGAAATCAGTTCCATTGGCTTAGTCACGGTATTGGCAGGGCTGGTTTCTTCTGAAGGTTCCATGGGGAAATTCATTTTCTTGCCTTTTCTAGCTACTGAAGGCTACCAGTATTCTTTGACTCACAATTTCTTCTTCACACCAATCTAATCTCTTGCTTCTATAATCGAATCTCCTACTTTCTTTGCTGTAGTCAAACCTCCCTTGACTCTCTCTTTTAAGGACACTGTGATTACATTTAGGGTCCATCTGGATAGTCCATTATATTCTCCACCTCTCAAGCTCTTTAATTTAATCCCATCTACAGAATCCTTTCTTGCCTTATAAGCTTCCAGGAATTAGGACCAGACCAAATATCTTTGGGAGCCATTATTCAGCCTACTGTACACACAGAGTCTCTGAGGCTCTGTTGTTTCAATCTGTTTTCTCTGTTGTTCAGACTGAGTTATTCTAATTATTCTGTCATCCAGCTTACAGATTCTTTCTTCTGCCACTTCCATTCTGCTATCAGACCCACCCACAATATTTTGGTCATTGGGGGTTTTTTTTAGTTCTAAAATTTCCACTTAGTTTTTTCTAATGTGTTCTCTTTTTTTAGCTGATACTTTTTACTTTTTTGTTTCAAGCATGTTCATAATTGCTCATTGGAGTATTTTTTTTTTATTATGGCTGCTTTAAAAACTTTGTCAGATAATTCTAACATCTCTCTGTAATCTCATTGTTGGCATCTATAAATTGTCTTTTTTTTTTCATTCAGTTTCTGATTTTCCTGGTCCTTGGTGTGATAAATGATTTTCAGTTGAAACCTGGCCATATTCTTATTATGTTAAGAGACTCGGGACTTATTTAAACATCCTGTTTTAGTTGTCTTTCACTAACATCACCCCAGTGGGCAAAATGGGGATGGTGCCACCTCATCCCTTCCAGGTGGGGGAAGAAGCGCAGGTTCCTCACTCGGTCTCCCTTGTCACCTAAGGGGGCTCCACATTACTGTGGGAATTGTGAATTCAAGTTCCCCACTAGATCTTCACTGAAACTTCCCTGGTTGGGAATGGTAGAAGTGCTTCTTTTCTGTTCCCTATGTGGAATCCATAGACAACCTGGGGACAAGAAGGTGGTCTGATTACTCCTGGGCCATGATGACAGTCCTGACTCTCCACTAGGCCTCCCATGACACCACTCAATGGAGATAGGGAGGGGAGACTTGGTATTGCCAGGTGGGGGTAAAAGTTCAGCCTCCCCGCATAGTCTCCACTGACAACCGAGTAGGGGTGGAAGGTGGGGAATTTCATTACCACCTGGTGGGAATGAAAGTCCCAGCTCTGTACTTGGCCTTCTGTGCCATTACATTGGTGGGGATGAGGAAATATGGGGCTCCTTTACAGCCTGGTGAAGGTGGAGTCTAGGCTCCCTACTTAGCCTCTGTTGGCATGGTTGTGGTAGGGCTACATTATTTTCTGTCTTAAATGGTTGGAATAAAGCCATTATTATGTAAATATTCTTTTATTTATTGGACTAGGACCAAGTCCTTATTTATAGGAACTAGGAAAGGAGCAACACAATAAAGCATGCTTTTGTTGGCCTCCCTTTTTTTTTTTTTATCTATGTCTATTGGCATTTCTGGGTTTCTAGTTTCTTTAGTTCCATGTTTGGGATACATGAAGCAATACAGAAACCCAAGGAAGTCATCACTGGGGTGACTGAGGCCCCTGAGGCCCCTAGCTGGTTTACCTTCTCTCCAATTTTCAGAGTCTTTGTATGCTTATTTTATGTATAATGTCAAGGGTTTTAGTTGTACTTAGGGAAAGGAATAGGGAAAATTACTTCTACTCCATCTTCACAGAAATCTAATCCACATTTTTTATGCAAGTGTAAACTGAAAAATATCACTCAACATTGATTCTCAGAGGATGACAGGGGATTAACTGCTGCTCTGTTTCTGAATAATAAGCACTTGACAGGTCAGTGGGATGAGGGGGTACTTGGACAATGATGCAGACAGGAACACAGAACATTCCATTAGTGCTAAGGTCTAGGGACCATGTGAAGGTACTCTTACTTCTCCAAATCAATGCTTTTTTCTCTCCTGAGAAACCATTGCTGCAGGCTGTAGCAAGGTTGGAAACTTCTACCATTCTCATAGACTGTCTTTTGTGGCAGAATTCTGAAACTTCACCATCCCAGCCCCTACTGTATTCTCACTAATTGTTCTTTATTTCTGGGAATATTATCCATCTGAAATGCAGTGTTGAACCAGAAAGTGTGTGGGAAAATGTTGCTAAGCTAAGAAGGAAATAGTGAACACAAAATCTGTGTTTAAATTCTGGGGAGCACCTACCAGCAAGCATTCATGTTAATTTATTTTGGTGTAAAATTATACGTTAAAAATAAATGTACTGATTGTGTCAAGTTGTTTGATCACTGCTCAGTAGATTAAATACAAGAGATGGGGATAAGAATTTTCTGCTTGAAACCAATGTTCTGAGGACTAACAGTTGACAGGGAGGCAATCACAAAGAACAATAGTCCAAGGAGACTCTTCCAAAAAACAAATCAAGTTATTGACGATGTAATTAACCCTGAAGTTCTCACTGTACTAGAGCAATGTTCCTTCAAGTGTGGTCCTCAGACAGGTAGTGTTAGCACAGCCTTGAAGTCTCTGTGAATACAAATTTCTAAGAAACTCTGGGGATGGAGCCCAGCAATCTCTTGTAACAAGCCCTCCAGGTTCTTCTGATGCATGTGAAGTTAGAAACCACTATACTAAGGTAACCATTGCAGAGTGCACTAAATTTAGGCTTTTCATGATTCTCAACTCCCCAGTTTAGGTTTTTGGAAAATTTATTTATTATGTTTAACATTTTGTGTGCTTTAATCCTAAGTATTTTTAAAGTAAATATAGCAAAGAAATTAAAAATCTTTTACACAGGGGCATCTGGGTGGCTCAGATGGTTAAGCATCTGCCTTCGGCCCAGGTCATGATCCCAGGGTCCTGGGATCGAGCCCCACATCGGGCTCCTGGCTCAGCGGGGAGCTTGCTTCTCCCTCTCCCTCTGCCTTTCTCCCTGCTCATGTTCTCTCTCTGTCTCTCTCTCTCTCTCTGTTTCTTTGTCTCAAATGAATAAATAAAATCTTTAAAAAAATACATTTAAAAAAAATTTTTTTTACACAAAGCAGTCTCTTTAGTTACATATGCCTTAATGATTTACACAATTATTTTGTATCCTTAACCCAAATCGTCGTAACTGCTCCATGTCTCATCTTTTTGAAACCATGAATTAAGCCATGCCTACTCTTCCCTGCCTTTGTTCCTCATAGCTGCCAAGTCATACATTAATGGATTTTCTTGGCAGTTTTTATGTACTTTTCTAGAGCTGACACAAGTCACGAAGATATTTGGAGGCAAGGGTGGGGGCGTCTCTGCATCATTTGAAGAAGATGCATTTTAGGAGATCTTGTCACACAATATTGTTAGAGACAGATGCATATGCAGATGTCCAGACTCATCATTGTCATTACCACATCAGCTCTACCATGGGGGATTCACTGTCTACTGCAGCCTTGCATTTTTCTCTGGGGTCAAGTGAAATTAAAGAAAATCTCGGCTCGAGGGCCATCCTGAGGAAAGAGAAGCTGCATTTTGAATAGGGATTTTATAATTGGGCTACAGTTACAAACCCTAAGATGGGGTAAGACAAAGTTAGTAAGAAGCAAAAGGTTAGAAGTTTAAAAAAAAAAATCTTGTGATTGTAATAAAATCTAGAGAGGTGCAGATTTGAGAGATAATCTGTGGCTTCTAGTCCTAAATGTGGTGCAGTTTTATTTTTAGGATAGTATTAGATTATTTTATTCTTTCAATTAGCAATTCGCTAAACACAGAACATAGATTAGAACATAGGTTATATGAACATAGATATAGAACATAGACTTACAGAACATAGATTTGAGTTCATAGATTTGACTTCACTTAGTATCCACCACTTTTGGTTGCCAATCTTTTTGGTTTTTGATCAGTTATTACATTTTACTATGTGTAATTTTTAAGGTGAATTTTAAATCATAAAGTTCAATTCCATAATACCCTTTACTCCATACATCTTTTTAAAGGTGTCCTTGTTCTTGAGGAAACTAGGGAAATGGCTCACAAACAATTCATCTGCTTTTGATTTAAAATGAGACACATTCTTGGTTCAGAAAAATATTATTCTCTTATCCTTTTAGTAGCCTCACTACCGGTTGTGTTATGTTTTCCATCCCTTCTGTTCCCTTTGTGCATTCAATCTGATTATATTTCTCATTTACTCATGTTGCTTGAGTGTTTAAATGGTTGTGTCTCTGCAATGTTTTGGGGATAAGACTTTTCCAAACCTTCATTATGTAGAAGTGTTTGCTAAATAACACCATGTGGACAGGTTGCAGGAACCACTCCTTTAAAAACATATTTTTAAATAATGAGGCAGATGTTTGCTCTCACACACTCCTCTTTTATAAAATAAGGGCCCCCAGCCCTGGTGATACCAGTCAGATGCCTTCTTTCTTGAAGGAACCAATTGGCTGGCTTTTTTAAAATGTGGTAATTAAATCATCACCAAAATGCTTAGGTAAGGCTTCAATATGGAGAAAAACAGTTCTTGCAGAATAAACGGGGGCAAGAAAGGGGGGATTCAGAAAGGTAAGAAGTGCAGATCATGTCCTGTGTGGGCGGTCGTCCAGATTTTCCCCTACAGTGTTAGCTTCTATTTATAAACATAAAATGTGTCAGGTGATTTTTTTTCCATATGCAGATAAATTCTTCCTCTTCCTTTTAACCTAGACACTGTAAAAGTAATATTTACCATTAGAATATATGTAAAATACTTTCTGTATTTATAGTGCTTAAACCCCCTTTTTCATGGGCACCTGGGTGGCTCAGTCAAACCCCCTTTTTCTATTGTTTATGGGTTTTTTTTTTCTTTTTTTCTTTATTGGTTCAAAATGTTTTTTCTCTTATGCCTTATTTTCTGGGAGCATGTGACATAACAGCTGTACATTAAAAGTTCTTTAAATATCTCTGATACTTTAGATACGAGGCTGAGAGTTGCTCCATATTCATCCAGTTTGAATCTTTGTATTGGACAAGAAAGAAAAACAATGGAAGTGAATCCAAAGCAAGTGGTATTCTATCAGCAATCAGCAGTGGACTGGTTCTAAAAGCAAATAATCCAGCTTCACCAGCCACAGTAGGTTAAGGGGAAACAATAGCCCTGTGATTTCCTGTGAGTGAGCACGTGGGAGAGGGCATGGTTTGGGTTTTAGGGTTGACGCTGGTGCTTAAGGGGGGAGAGAGTGACAGATACTAGGACTTCACTTCTTTCATAGCCATAATCCTGCCTGGCTGTGAACAGATGATAACCTATGCCAATTGTCTTTGTTTTTCTCACCACTTTATTCTCTTCATCTCCTTTGTCCTGCGTTTGTTTGTTTGTGGGTTTTTAAAAAATATTTATTTATTTATTTATTTGAGAGAGAGAGAGAGAGAGAAGGAGCAGGAGGGGCAGAGGGAGAGGGAGAGAATCTCAAGCTGACTCTGTGCTGAGTGCGGAGCCAGACGTGGAGCTCAGTCTCACAACCCTGAGATCAGGACCTGAGCCGAAACCAAGAGTGGGAGGCTCAACCGACTGCGCCACCCAGGTGCCCCTGTTTGTGTTGTTTCTGTTATTTTTCTCTTGGATTTCTTCTTTCCGTACCCCCCGCCACGGTCTAGCTGAGTCGAATGGTCATGCGAAGAGACTCATTGCTGGCACTGTAAGACTAGAGACATGTTAGTCCCTGGCCTGTGCGTCTCCAGGCTCTCACCAAGCCTGTGACAAGACTGCATCTTCTAGTTTTCCCTCTCTGTTCCACCAGTCTTTCCACATTACTCATTACTCTCTTGGATTCAGTATTTTATATTAGTCTGTGGGAGACCCAGCCCTTGTCATAATTCGTACTCACCATACCTTCTCTTTGCCCCTCTGGCTCAATGTGGTTATGAAACTGGCCATTCATTTTTTTAGAAGTGTTCCTCAAAATATATTTCAATGGCCACCTGCATTAGAATCTTCTGGGGTGTTTGTTAAAAGGGTAGGTTTCAAAACTCCATCCTAGACCCACTGAATCAGAATCTCTTTTTCTGACTTTAGGATTTTAAGGTTAACACTAATTCTGGGGGTTAGTCCAGATCTGTGCTTCACAAACTAGGGTAGCTTTTTATGTTTTATTTTAAAATTTTTTAAAGATTATTTATTTGAGAGAGTGTTGCGAGCATGAGCTGGGGGAGGGGAGGGACAGAGGGAGATGGAGAGGGAGAAGCAGACTCCCTGCTGAGCAGGGAGCCCGATGCAACATGGGACTGGATCCCAGGACCCTGAGATCATGACCTGAGCTGAAGGCAGACACTTAACTGACTGAGCCACCCAGGTGCCACTAGGGTAGCTTTTAAAAAATCAGAATGCATGGATAGCCGCAAGTTTGTTATTTGAACAGTCTGATGTGAGTCTAGCATGTACCCTATTTGAACAACCGGAGAATGAGCTATAGAAATCGGAAGGATGGGAAAGAGGTTGGTGTTGACAAAGAAGCATTACTTTAATGCATTCATCAAAGTCCAGGGATTGATCCTCATTTATAAATTCAGAAAGTGGATCTTTCTTCCAAGGGCATAGTCACATTACCCAAGCTTATAGAGACTGAGCTATAAATAGGGATGCCATTTTTAGAATTATCATTGTCACTAGGACCTGCATGGCCAGGACATTCTTGTCCTCTAGACAAGAAAGAGGGAAGAAAAATTATCATCATAAGTTTACTCCTTGAATCTGCTGTCAGACTAAGGAAAATCAGTTGCATAAAAGTGGTGAAAATACTAAAAACAATACTGTGTGTCAGGAAATCTAAATATTTCACGTTTGTGATTTCATATGATCCCTCTCAATAGCCCTTTCAGTGGTATCATTAGCTCTCTGTTCTAAATGAGAAAGACATAGGGGAAAAGGCGCTACGTACCTAGCTCAATAGCATAGAGCTATTGAGCTCTAGCACCAAGTGCTAGAGCTGAAATTCCCAGGCTCTGTGACTAAGTTATGTGAAAAAGAAAGAAACGACAAAGATATCTCTAGAGTTGCTTAGCCCTTGCCATCTCAGTAGGCGATCAAGTGGGGGCTGACTATCTTCCAGTTGGTGGAGAAGAAAGGAACATGTGAACCGCTGTTTGTATGGATAGAATGCTTTCAGGTCATGGGTGGATGAAGAGTAATGCCTTTGTCAGACCTCGTGGTTTTATTTAACTGACCTCTCTATGGTTGTGATTAAGTGACAGAGCTACACAATCAGGTTCTACTCTCAAATTGCCTTTTTTTAAAAGATGTATCACAGCCATATAGAAATAGCTAGCCATAAATATTAATAAGTAGTAATATAGGCGTGTTTAAATATAGTCGACAAGTTTGCATATATCTGCCTCGTGGGTGTCCCCAAGTCCTGAGGTAACCTTGTCTCGGAAGATGTGAGTGCAATTGGCTAGAACTTCCACTAGCTCCAACTCAAGCATATTTCCTATTCTTCTGGGAGATTTTCACAGAGCTTACAGTTCCCCTGTGTCTCTGTTCTGAGTGTCTGCATCTGTTGAATGCTCGGTCACCACTCAGGGTTTTGGCTCCTTAGAACAATGCCAGATAGCACAAGAGGTCTGCCTGTGTATGCCACCCTTGATCCTTTACTCCCCAGAGCATCCCTGGCTCCAGGCTATGTGTTCAGCAGATTTTGTTGTAGGACTCGGACAATAGAGTTGAGTAGTGGGACAGAAATATTGGATACCCCTTGTATTAAAACTTCCCCAACCATTTCTGAAGGAAAAAAAAAAAAGAGTCACAGTTTGTGTTTTTAACTTAGGCTCCAGCATCTCACCAGGTGAGAAATGAGGTTATTTCTAAGTGCACATATTCATTTCAAAGTGGCAGATGCACACTAGTAAATCATATTTCTGACTCTCTGTTTTCCCCAGTTTATCTGCTAGGAACTATCCATCAGATTCTTAGCTGCTATTGAAATGTAACCCTTACTCCCGACAGGAAGAGCGAATGGCCCTCTCATCTATGAAACAAATGTCTGCCACCAGCGGTCCCTGAAAATGCCTCAGCACATACAGATACTGGTGAATCCTGCAGAAAAATAGCAGAGCTGCCATGTATAGTCTTGGGACTAATACTTTGAGACCATTTTAAGTCAGAGTGCAGCCCTAACTCCACGCTGGTGGTGGTGTTACCGTTCACTGGAAGGTACCGTGAGAAGTATATAATCTGGGGCGCCTAGGTGGCTCAGTTGTTAAGCATCTGCCTTCGGCTCAGGTCATGATCCCAGGGTCCTGGGATCGAGCCCCACATTGGGATCCCTGCTGGGCGGGAAACCTGCTTCTCCCTCTCCTGCTCCCACTGCTTGTGTCCCTCTCTAGCTGTCTCTCTCTCTGTGTCAAATAAATAAATAAAATATTTTTTAAAAAAAGAAATATATAGTCTGCCAAGAGGGGAAACTTTAGGGCCCTAGGTAAGGAAAACCTGGTATATCCTTGAGTGGACACCTTTCAAAAGCAAAACTAAACTAAAACAATTCTTTCCAATCATGGAGATGGCCAATATCCATTGCTTATGACTAGTTTATTGCTTAAATAAACACGTTTTGCATCTTACAGGTTATGGTTGACCTGATTTTGCATATATGATGAAATTTTCCACTGCGATGAAAAGGAACCACTGCATTAGGGGATACAAGCTAGCAAGCCAGCATAGATGTTTCATATAAAATGTGACCACTGCTCTACAGTGAATGATGTTTACTTTTGTGATTTAATGATTCATGGAAAACTTCAGAAGTTGCTTAAGATTGGTGGCAAAAGTAACAACCACATAGTTTTGATTTTCTATGCCTTTAGACAGACATAGCCCTTAGAGCTCAGTTTATTTCTGAGAAGATTTTTGCCTCATATCTCTTATAACTGCCAAGATATCTATTATTGTGGGCTAGACCTGTTATACTCATCTCCACGTGCATGATTCCAGAAAACACTGGATGAGACGGGTGCAAACTCAGAAGGTAAACACAAAGCCTAACAACAAATATATGCTAATAGTAAATGTGACATCAAATTGTCGCAGAACTTAAGACTTTATATGATCAAAGCCTGTGTCAGTCTTTACCTAGTGAAAGACTAAGAGGAAGATGCCGCAGATCTCAGATGCAAAAGTCGTATCTTCCCGCTCACATCGTTTTCTTTAGCAATACCTGAAATGTTACTGTGGGTCTGCCAGGAGTTGAGCTGACAACTGAATGATTGGCTCTAAGTTCTCATTAGACAATCCATCAGTCTATTACAAGGTGACATCCCAGCTACCTAGGTGACTGGGGATGGGACTGGAGGAGGGTGAAGCTGGACCACACAGAGCAGGCACAGAGGCAGCACCCCTTGTCCTCAGGGAGCTTACATTCTCCCTGGGAGATGAAGAAGAGAAACAATCAGTGAAACAACACGAGATAAAGAAAAGTAAATTATATGAAATGAGGAATAGGAGAAAGCATGTAGAAATGCTGAGAAGTGGGAAGGTTATCGGGAAGTATGTGACAACGTCTTGGTACCTCTCTGCAGTTAGAGATCCACAACTGCATGAACAAGTGGGTATCACCATTGCCCGCTGCCTGCAACCCACCTCAGGTCCCCAACAAGGCAAACCTCAACAGGCCTCCCAAGTCGCTAGGCTCACGTGCAGCGGAAGAGAACATGTAGGAATACGAAGATAGCAGACATTAGATCCCGGGGTCCACTACAAGAGTTCATGCATTGTGCTTACCTTTGTTTCTTTAAAGGAGCTAGGAAAGAGGAAAGAATAATATTCTTAATCTAAGGTGTGCTCCGTGAAATCCAGCTTGCAAAACAATTTTCCCACCTGTTTCTCATTTCTTCCTCACACGAATCCTGTGAATTGGTGACTCTTTAACTCCTGATGGGCTCAGAATTGTGATTTGTAAAAAGATCATGCAGCTAGTAAACGGCCAAGCAGGAACTCGAGTCCTGCCTGGGTGTTCCCAGATTCTCAGTTCTTTGTCCACACCACAGTGTTTGAATTATGACTGCTGACAGGAGAGATTCTCCTGCCTGTAGTGGACTGGGGGAATAGAGCAAGAACATAAAACCTGGCCCCCATATAATGCACAGAGAGTCTAATTGGTCAGAACTCCCTTCACAGTGGGTATTTAAGGACCTTAAAAGGTCCTCTCACAGGGTTTTATTAAGATAAAGGATCAATTTCCATTTTCAAGGAAATCTGTGAGTCTATGATCTTTGTTCTAATCGCACATCAAGTCAGAGAGGAGTTTGGGGACCAGGATCTCTATATATCATATTAAATAACATAGAATATGTATGACAGTGGTTCAAGGTTTTAGCATGCATCCGAATCACGGAAGGGCTTTTGAAAACAGATTGCTGAAATAGTTTCTGATTTAGTAGATCTGGGGTAGGGGCCGAGAATTTGCATTTTTAACAAGTTTCCAGGTGATGCTGATACTGCTGATCTAGAGACCACACTTTTGAAAGCCATCAATATAACATGGGAGGTCCACAGTGAACTACACTGATTTTATTAAAAAGTAACTTTTTAAACATAATGTCTAAGATGGCCTTAGAAAGGAAATGGGGTACCAAAGTGTGGCCACAGAGGCTATGCTTTAATAGCCCATGAAATCACCCTGTGCTGTGCATTGATAATGTGAAGTGTGGGAATTAGGGGGGTAGTAGTGGTGTTCATGGGGTGTTGATTACCCTACAATACATATTTATTAACTTTGGGGGTGTTTGTTTAATAATTCTGCCATCAGAGTATACTCCCTTCCCTTTGCTTGATGCCTTTTTAAATTCTTGCTCAAAATACCCCAAAACAGTGGCTCATTCTATCTGCCTGCTTCTACCCTGAGTTCAGCTTTAACAAATTCATTCTAAATGGGATTTGTCCACTTATGTTGCCAGCAGGTTCACTGGCTTTGTTCACCTTGTTAGACGGCAAACTCCATGAAGAAAAGACGCTCTCAGGCTGTGTTTGAATTATTGGTTGGCTAATTCTGGTGGTTTCTAAGTGTTGTTCAGGAAATCCGGGTTATTGTGCTCCTTCCACTTCAACCTCCTGTACAGATCTTTCCTGGGGAAAACAAAAACAAAACAAAACAAAACAAAATACTACAATATGTAAGGACGTTAATTCCTCAGCCAGTTATTTTAAAGTTACTTGCACACACGTGCACATAGACACAATAGAAAGTGTCTTACTATTCCATAACCATAGTTGTGTTTGTGAAATAAGCCTTGTCTTCCATTATATTACATATTATCCTGTTTACTATAATGGACTAAATGTGTCACCTTTGTTCTCTATTACTTGTGTTTTACTGTTATTACGTGTGTGTGTGTGTGTGTGTGTGTGTGTTTAGGTCTATGTAATTTTATTACATGGGTAGATTTGTGTTACGACCCCCACCGTCAAAATAGAGAACGTTTCCATCACCACAAGGATCTCTAATGCTCTCTCTGTGTCAGATAAATTTGAAGGAAAAAACAAAAAAGATCCCTAGTGCTGCCACACACATTCCCCTTTCCACGGCCCTCTCCTTCCCCAACTTGCAAACCTGTTCTTCATATCTTTAATTTTGTCATTGCAAAGATGTTATATAAATGGAATTGTACTTAATGCAACATTTTGAAGGTGTTTTTTTTTAAAGCAACGGCATAATTTCTTTGAGATTCATCCAAGTTGTTGCATGTATCCATAATTTGCTCTTTGTTATGGCTGAGTACTATTCCTTGGTATGGATGTACCACTGTTTGTTTAACCATTCACCTGTTGAAAGGCATCTGGTTTTGTTTTTGTTTTTTTTCCAGCTTTGGGCTGTTACAAATAAATATGCTATGAGCATTCATGTATAGATGTGTATGTAAAAATAAGTTTTCATTTCTCTAGAATAAATGCCCAAGAATGCAATTGCTAGGTGTTTAGTTTTATAACAAACCACCCGGCTGTTTTCTAGAATGGATTTTATGTTCTCACCAACATTTCAAGACAAGTTTCTCTGTTTCCTCACCAGCATTTGGCATTATCCTTACGTTTTATTTTAGCTGTTCTGAATGACTTGTAGTGTTTTTATCTCATTGTGGTTTTAAATTGCATTTCCTGGATGACCAACGATGCTAAACATCTTTCCATGCGCATATTTGCCGTCTGTATACACTCTTTGGTGAAATGTCTCTTCATGTCTTTTGCCCGTTTTCTAATTGTATTGTTTGGTAATTTACTGTTAGGTTTTGAGAGTTCTGTCTGCATGCTCTCTGTGTTGGATATGTAGCTTGCAAACATTTTCCTTTCATCTGAAGCTTGGATTTTCATCTTCTTAACTGGCTCTTTCATGGAGCAAACAATTTTAATTTGGATAAGGTCCAATTTATTAATATTTCCTTTTATGGATTGTCCTTTTGGTACCAAGTTTAAGAACTTTTTACCTAGCCGAAGATCCTGAAGATTTTTTCCTGTTTTTTCCTAAAAGTTTTGAATTTTACATTGTACTTTTAATTCCATGATGCATTTTGAGCTCATTTTTGTATAACATGGTTTAGATTGAGGTGCCTGTTTTTGCCTATGAATGTCCAATTACTTCAGCAATAATATGCCTTCAATTTTGACATATCTTTTTTTTTAATTTAACAAGCATTATTGTGAGAGGCTACCATATGTGAGATACCATTAGGCAGTAAAGACAGGGAAATTCATAGAATATGGTTCCTGAATGATCTTGTAGTTAGGGATGTACATATATAAATACTTTCAAAATTGTAGATCCAATTATAAGACAGAGGAAAAGGACTTGAGGGATATAGGAGGATGCAGGTAGAGTAAGTGTAAGCTATTGGTGTAGCTTAAAATGAGAGAGAATTAAAGCATGGATATAAAGACAGAACAGAGAGAAGGCGGATGAGAAATATTTATGAGGAACATTTATCAGAGTATAGCAGGAGGTGGTTTAGGGAGGAGAAAGTGTCAAAGGTTGCCTGTGTGGATGGTGGTTTGTACAAAAAGAGGGAAAAAAGGAACAGGGTTCGGTGGAAGAAATGAATTCGTTTTAAACTTCTTGAGTTTGAGGTAGCCATTAAACATTTAGGTGAAACCGGCCTAGTTAGGCTTTTCACATATGAAACTAATGTTTGCGGATTAATTTCCTGGTAAGCAATTTTTGAAAATTGCCAAAACTTATTTAGAGCTAAGATGCCATAAATTTAGGTTATGCCATTTTAAGTCAAACACAGAAATCATAGAATTGTGAAAAGGAAACATTATGTTTAATGTAAAGCCTGAGGGCCTTGGTGCATTTTAGGCTAGAATCAGAAATAGAGTGGTTCTGACTACAAACTGTTTAGCTCCTAAAGTTTTGTGTTTTTTAAAATGAGTCTGAGCCTCAGTTTTCTAATCTAGGACATGGGTGTTTTCATAAGCCTGGAGTTTACAGGATTGCAGTGAGAACCAAAAAGATGGAAGCCTAAAGTTCTTTATCTCTAATGAAGATCTGACATGTATTAGTTCCTTTTTTCCTACCAAGTATTTAGAATGTTTTCCAAACATTTTTAAGAAGGGGAACTCTTTTCTCAAAAGAAGTCTTATACAGACCTAGAAAATGGATCAAAGCAAAACTGTCTCCCCTTCATCCAAGTTCTCAATTGCAACAACCATGTGGGAAAGTCAGGCTCTTTGAAAATCACTGATATAGTAAGATCCTCAATTTAAAGGTGAGAAAACTGGTCTGAAGAGGTAAAGAAAGTTTTTGCAAGTCATGTGATGAAAACAGACCCTGGTGCAATCTCCAGTTACCAGCTTCCTATTCCATACGCTTCCTAAAATGCCATAGTAACTATGACTGAAATAGCATTGACTCACATGGGTGGCTATGGTTATGGTTCTAAAAAAAACTGGTGTCTTAAATGTTCTGTGAAGTGTGGTGGCATTCCTGTCCCTTGTGGCCTCCAAAACACCCTTCTGCAAAGTGAGCCTCTTTTTAAGAGGCATGCTTGGATGTATTTAAAGAAATGGGCTTCATGCACCCACTTTATATGAAACATGGCCATGATGTTCATCTATCCTTCTCTCTTAATAGCTAGTGTTGGCAAGCATTTCGTATCTTAGAGGGCTTAGAAAATGTGTCCTTGGGCAGTGGTTTCAGACGTGGAGTAACCCAGGGAACATTTTTAAATTGTGTATTCTGGGACTCAATCCTGGAAGATCCTGAGTCAGAGGGTCTGAGGTGGATCTTTAGAATCTCATTTTTTGAAGCTTCCCAGGTGAGGCTTGAATTTGGGAACCCCTGCTCTGTGGACCCCTGGAGTGGCCAGTGCTGTTCCCCTGACATTTCCTTTCTAGATAACTATCACTTTCGAGCACTTAATGACATTGCTCAGATCTTCTCTCTAGTTCAGAACCAGAACATGATCTGCCCTACCTGAGTCAGCCTATTCCCATTCATCAAACCTTTTCCTTGAGTAACAGCTTACAGGCAAAAAATGGTGTCAGCTTGGCAGTAGTAACAACAACAATCTAAAAGCCATCACTTTTTGAGCATTCGCTATGTGACAGATGAGTTTTTGGTGTTTTGTCTGTATTTTCTGATGACAGAAGTCTGACCTTTAGACTTTTATTTACAACTGCCTACTCAGTATTTCCAACAGAACTCTTGATGACTCCCTTCCCTGATCGATGCTCCTATCCCAGTCTTCCCTCGGTACCTTCCCAGCAATCAGACAGTTGCTCATGCCCAGATCTCTTCTTGCCTCCCATTTCCCCTCACAGACCATAACCAATCCAGCAGTAAATTCTGTCAGCCATGCCCTCCAAATCTACCACAATCCAACCACTTCTACTCTGCTCCACCAAGAGCCATTCAATCCAAATCTCTATTATGATAGTAGCTGGGTGACTGGGCTACTTTTGCTTCCTATGGCTAGTCCTTCAAAGATGAAGCAAGAATAATCATTAAAAGTGAAAATCAGAGATGTCATTCATTCATGGGCCTAAAATCTTCAGTTACTTCCTATCACATTTAATTAAACATCAGTGTCCTTACCAAATTTTACCTGTAAGGTCTATATGATCTGGCTTAGTCTCTCTCCCCCAAATTCTTCTTGTATCACTCTATTCCTTGCCCCCCTTACCTTTACTTCACTACTGTCCCCAAAATAAGCCCAATTTTGGCCCACCTCAGGGCCTTTACACTTACTATTCCCCCTACCTGGACCCCTCTTGCCCCAGAACTTCCCATGGCTCCCTCTCTCATTTCACACAGATCTCTGTTTAAATAACATTCTTGGTAAGGCCTTCCCTGCACAGTCTTCCTAAAATAGTACTCCTGCCTCTCTATTCCCTTTCCCACTTCACTTTTCTGCATAGCTTTTACTACTACCTAACATTGTGGCATACATTTATTTGGCTGGTTTATCTGTCTCTCCAACTGGAGTGTCAGCTCTGTGAGGGAAAGGATTTCTGTCTGTGTCTTTTTCATCTTTTTATCCCTGGCACTTGGCACATCATCAGTGCTTATAAAGTATATGCTGAATGAATGAATGAATGAATGAACGAATGAGTGAGTAAACATAGCCTTTGTTACCCTCTGGGTTCTCCTGCAGCAGTGCCTTTGATTCTTATCCCTCAGATGTACAAGGAATTCCTGTAAACTTTGATGACATATGTCCTGATCTGTCAATCATTTGACTCATGATCTTGTTTGCCTTTTGTCACTGCTCCTTAATATTTATTAAGAACGGAGCCATTCCTAGAACAGTCCTTAAAATACTTCACTATTACCCCCGAAGCTAAGGCTGCTAGGGTTTGCCTCCTACCCATCGCGTCAGCACTTTCAGATTTAGGTTGAAAGAGAGCTATAAAGAAGGCATGCGACGTTGGGTCATCATTGTTCCCATAGCCAGGAAAATACTCCATGCATATTTACTGCCTCTCCCCAGCCTTGATAGAGCTGTGTGAGTGCGGGAAACATACTTTGAGGTGGACAACAAAAATGCTTACTCTGGGACCCTATGGCTAATATTCCTCCTTCTCACACTAAAAATGTATAGATGGATGATTTTCCTCCCCTTTTGTGCATGGCTTCCTTGTCCACTCAGCCGTTTGCTACAGGAAGTTTTTGCATATGTTCTCTGTTCACCGATGCCTGAAATACTCGTATAGCTCTGCCTTCTTTTTATTCACACTCAGAGCATTTGTTTTATGACACATGAGAGCCAACAAGTGTGGTCAAGTGCAAACAGACCCATATGCAGGTTGGGTGGGAAGGGTTCCTTGCGGAAAGCTAGCTCTCCCCACAGAGCACCCACACACAGACCCGTGGGAGGCTGGCAGCTCTGCTGAAACAGAGTGGGCCAGCTTGCCAGTGGGCACCTTGCTCTCGGAGCAGATGGGGCAGGCAGCAGAGCACGCACGTCCGTTCCGGCCACATGCATATTTCCCGTTTGTGTCTTTTACTTACAGGAGACAAATTCTTGAACAGAAAGCCCAAGCTTACAAAATAAGAGTCCAGGAAGGATGTGCTCTCAGCCTTAATTAAAACATGAGAGAAAAGAAATCAACATTTTAACCTGATTTACTAAAGCTTATATATTAACTTGTTACAGACCCTTCTCCATCCTAAATCACTCATCACTGAAGGGGGATGCCCTGTCTTGCTCCAGCAGTTTTTCGCTTGCAAACTCACTGGGTAGCTTAATCTTTTCTCAAGAAAGGCCAGAGATGTAAGGAGAATCACTGCATGCGAGGAAATTAATTTTACCAGCATACATGATCTGAAAATACTATTGGAATTATTTTCCAAAACTATTTTTCTCTTTTTACTTGTCCCATTTTAATAAAAGCGTCCTTTTCCTGCTCACTTCAGAAGATGCCTACAAGGTATTAGGACTTAAATTGCAGCATAAGCAAAAATATTTACATGTTGAAAGTCTTGTTTAATATTACCTGTGGAATGTCCCATTTGCCCCAGTGGAAAACTTAAAAGAGAGAAGAATAATTGTGATTACTAAAAACATACGAATCACCTTAGATAATCTATAAACATTGTATCCATTCAAATAGAAGACAAAAACAAAAAGAAAAAAGGGTCTCTCACAGACCCTACATATAATTTATGGGCATATTAAAATAGTATTTCATGTTTACTTAGCACCTTCTACTTCCCACCTATTTTCACACATATTATCTTGCTTGAGCCTCACAATTACCTTGTGAGGTAAGTAAAGCCTGTGAGTCTCACTCTGCAGTTGAGGACGCTGAGGATTGTGGAGGTACAATCACAGCAAGTTCGAACTTGAAGATCATTTGTCTTCCATGATTTTTAACTTTAGTTTGTGGGCTGTTACATAATGAGAAGTTATCTAGCTATGGCTTCTAAATTATCATAGTCTTTGCAAGTTTGCTTTCTCCTTTTGATTTTATTAATGAAATCTGGCAGTGGAGACGTAAGAACTCGTATGTTTCAAGTGTCTTGGCCACTGACTGCAAAGTCACATTTGACAGCTGCTGGTTGACTTCTACTTACGTTTTTGATAACAGTCAAGTCTTCTAGAGCTTTGAGGAAGTTACCGAGTTGCCTAGCATGTGTTAAATTTTTGAATAATCATGCTAATGGTTGTGATCTTTGCTCTGCTGCATTCTCCATCAGTTTCTCTTGCAGATATTAAAACAATGTCACTGCTCTAGGGAACTGTGGGTTGAGCCATATGGTGTTCTTGTTGTTTTATAAACTCACATGGTGACCTTTATCCAAAATAACAACAATAAGTAGAACTCTGTAGTAAATTGCTGTGCTCTGTGGATTCATTGTATGAAAATATGCTTGAAAAAAAAATAAACTTTAATTTTATGCTACTGTGCCCACTTTGAGATCCCCCTCCCAACTGGAAATTCTATGTTCTTATTTTGACATACTACAAACAACATGCCATGATTACTGTTTACATGTACCATTAAAGCTTATGGACTTTTTGCTTTTAGACCTGAAGCTGATAATGCAATTTTACAATCTTGAGAACCAATCAAAAATCTTTTGGAAGTCAGCTTACTTAAAGAAACCCAGGAAACCACTCTCCGCATGAAGCTTGGAATATCATGTGACTCCTGTTATAAATAGCCTGTTTGAAGAGATAGCAGTAAGTTAAATTACAAACTGTTTTCCAAGTAATTGATATCCATTACTGCATTTGGACAGAGAGGAATTATTTTTTTTAAGGTGGCTGGTGCTCTGATATGCAAAGATAGAGTGCTCTTTCTCTTGTCAGTGGCTTGCAGAAAAATTATACTTTTTAAGACTTTACAGAGAAACGAAAGGATTTTTTTCAAAGGTTTATACGTTTCTCAGAATGTAAAAGAAAAAAGATTCCGGAAGCTCTGATGGCCAGGCCGTTTGTGACTGATAGAGGACTTGATTTAAATCACTTGTGCCAAGGTCCTAGCACTCAAGAACAAGTGAGTCGGGGGCACACAGGAGCTGTCCATATTAGATGAATTATAGATTGGAGTAGATGACAGCTAAGTCTCTAAAACCCACTAATTCCTTAATTCAGCCTTGAGGTCATACAAAGGGGGATAATTAAATTCAACACATACCCAAGGGAAATTTTAAAAAGAAATCAGATTTGATGGCAGCTTGGTGGTACATGTGGAAGCAAGCATTCTTTGGAGTACAGAGATGGAGTTCCTTGTTGCTCCATCCTCAAAGTCTGTGTGATTCTCCAAAGAACAATTAGCAAAGTGGAGATGCATTAAGTTCTCTACTCCCTAAGGCATCAGGCATCCAGTGGTGCAGCCCCATCTAGAGCATTTGCTCCCGCCCTCCCGCTACAGACCCCAAATCTGATGGACAGCAGGGCAGAGATTTGTCATAGCTCCACTATCAGTCTTTTCTCCCCCCATCCCTCTCTCTCTCTCTCTCTCTTCCCCTTACTCCACCTCCTCTGGCTTTCTGTCATTTCTCCAGCTTCAATTCTTCCTTTGCCCTCAGCTGTTCTTGCAGCAACTCCTGTCTGACTCCCAGAGGTCATCAATACTACCTGATGCTTTTCTGAGCATTACTCCCTTATTCCTACTTGAGGGAGTGTTTAGACTTTTGGCTCATACGTTTTGAAAAAGCATTGTAAGACCAGTGGATATTCTTTGTCCTTCAGACCTTTTGTTAAAGGAAAACATAGTTAGCAATCATATTGTTCCATAGGAGGCTGTCCACTCTTCAAAGAAAAGCACTCCTCTGACACGCAGCAGTAGAACTAGAAATAAATAATCCATCAACAGATCTAGAAGGAGCCAATAGGTTTTAGTAGAAACCAAAGAGAATGAGATATAGAATCATCCCCATGGAATTATATTTGGATATAATGAAAGCAAATAGGCAATAGACTGACAGGCAAGGTATTTCCAGGAATTTTAAAGGATCCATGCATCTGTCTTATTCATGCATTGAACCTTCCTGTGAATAAGTTAATATCATTTCCACGTCATAATACTGAAGCTGGACTCTAGTCCCTGTGGTATAGTCCAGTGCTCTTTTGGGTACATTTCTGATTGTTGTGGGATTATAATGGTTGGCACTTCTTTGAACTCAGCACTCCTTTGGAACACTGAGCCATGCTCTTTAGAAGAATGTTTGCTCGTACAAAAGTGTAGTTTGTGACACATGATAAAAGAACATGGCCACACACGTTCCTGTTAGAAACAAAGATCCATTATTACCTGGGCTTTTGCTGTTAGGGTCTTGAGAGATTAGCAGTTTTTCATAAAATTTTGTTTCCTGCAAAAGAAGCTGGGGACTTAAACAGAAATAGTTGTTATTTAATGGCTTTTGTCTTTTGTCTTCTTGAATATTCTATCCTTCCACTATTTAGGCTGAAATTGATTGATTTAAAAATAAAATGAATATAAAACACTCTTAGATGGTAGTACATTGTCAGGGTTAAGAGCAGGGACTATAGACCCACATAGACTGAGCTCAGTCCTAACATCTAACTCTTAACTGTTTGTGTGCTCTTGGGAAATTTGCTTCAAATTTTTCACTTGTGAAAATGAGGACAATAGGGCGCCTGGGTGGCTCAGTTGTTAAGCATCTGCCTTCGGCTCAGGTCATGATCTCAGGGTCCTGGGATCGAGCCCCACATCGGGTTCCCTGCTTGGCAGGAAGCCTACTTCTCCCTCTCCCACTGCCCCTGCTTGTGTTCCCTCTCTCGCTGTGTCTCTCTCTGTCAAATAAATAAATAATAAAATCTTAAAAAAAAAAATGAGGACAGTAATGGTACCTACATCATAAGATTGTGGTCAGTACATGTACACTGAATGCAAAATACTTAGAACAGTACCTGGCACCTTCTATAAGTATTAACTATTATTATTACAATTAACCAATAAAAGAAGACTGCTATATTCCTATATTTAAATCATCACAAAAAAGCCATCACAGAGGGTCATGTCAGTGGCTCAGTCAGTTAGGCGTCCAACTCGTATTTCTGCCCAGCTCATGATCTCAGGGTCGTGAGATCCAGCCCTGTGTTGGGCTCCTCACTGGGTATGGAGCCTGCTTGAGATTCTGTCTCTCCCTCTCTCTCTGCCCCCCCCCCAGCTCAAGTGCGCATGCTCTCTCTCTGTCTCTCTCTAAAAAAAAATCACAAAAATATTTAATATAGGAATATGTAAAATTATAATTTTGTGGAACTATATTTCACAGAGTTGACTCAGTCCTATGCAAACAGTACTTGACTATCCCCAGCATATGAAGCTGACCCTTCTATTTATTTCAGGATGCACAGTTTGTATTTTTGCCCATTGTTGGAATTTTGCTGTTTTCTCAATGAACAAGAGAAGAGAAACCATTTCTATAGAGGTTGTTTTTTTTCCTCCTCATTCTACTTTTTCGTTTAAAGTTGAAATACATGTTTTACAAGTATATGTGGCTTTCATCTGCAAGGGGTACCAGGATATCTGTTGGCCCCACTAAAAAGGAACAGACACTGAAATTTCGGGCAGAATTTCATGGAAGACTCTGCATACTTCTGCTGTTTTTCTCAGGCTTACTGCTTTTAAAGGATTTGTTCACCATTTTTTTTCCCCATTCCCTTCTCTCTCGACACCTGTCCTTTCTGTAACCCCTCCCCTAATTGTGAACACATAGATACATGCATACATGGAAATGTGGTGGGGATGTGTGTGCCTGTTGCCATAGTCAAATATAGTAGATAAGTTCTTTCTGCTCAGGGGCTGCAGCAGTAAAGGCTGATTACACAGAACTCAGAAGGTCATTTAGTCAGACTCTTTATGTCAAATAGTACTTCCCACAAACCAAGGAGAATTGTCTACTCATCAAAAAATAGACTTCTTATCTCCCTTTCGTCTTGTACAAAAGAGTATTTTTAGGGGTTCACCCAATACTGCCAACAGTTAATAAAGAATGGCATTTTAATAGTAGACATTCTAGACGCAGACAGAAACCGCAGTCAAAAAAGACAGTGTTTCATTTTGTTTTCATTCAAGGCCCTGTGCTTCCTACAAAAAAGGTGAAATCATTTAAGTGGCAAAACAAGTCTATATTTAGAATGAAGACACATTGTTACTAGTTTCATTTCTCCCATTTCATGACTCCTATATTTGATCTATCATTTTTTAAAGCTATTTTTACTCTACAAAACAAAAATAAGAGCCTGGGAAAGTAATTCTGTAGAATCAAATACCTCGTACAAGGTTAGAGAAAATCACTGGTAAGACAGAGATTAGAACACCCAAGTTTTAGTTATTCAACTGTTACTTAAACCACCGAGCCATAATAAATAACTCCCCAAACTGCAGTTAAACAAAATTCCAAGCTTTACTTGAGTCTGTGTCAAGCTTAACAAAGTCATGAATTTGGGGAATTTCTCTGGGAATTCTTTCCTGAAGTTAGTTTAGACAGCTGTTGTCCAGTGAAAGTGCTTTTATGTGCACTTCAGCAGAGGGTTTGTAAGATGAGTGTTTTCTCTTTTTAGAGTACCCAAGAATGTTGATATACCGCTTTTATGATTGATTCATTATTTAATTCTATTTTTTATTTCCTCTTTTAAAGAATCTTCATGCCTATGACTTAAAAACCCATATGTTCCTAATACATGGTGTCTATGAAAGCGTGCCCTTGAAACCAGGATTTCCTGTACAACTCTTATGTGTTGGATAAGACCTTGAAATCAGACAATCGCCTGAGTTCACAGAACTTCTGCCAAAACCATTAGAATTGACTGTCAAAGTTACTTGGAACTGAAGAAGAGCATTAGCTTCATAGCTTGGAGTTGGTCACATTTAAAATTTTAAAAAATTTTTAAAGATTTTATTTATTTGAGAGTGAAAGAGAGAGAGAGAACATGAGTGGGTAGAGGGGCAGAGGGAGAGGGAGAAGCAGACTCCCCTCTCAGCAGGGAGCCTGATGTGGGCTCGATCCCAGGACCCTGAGATCATGACCTGAGCCGAAGGCAGACGCTTAACTGACCGAGCCACCCAGGTGCCCCT
This sequence comes from Leptonychotes weddellii, assembly GCF_054177405.1. Lineage (NCBI taxonomy): Eukaryota > Metazoa > Chordata > Mammalia > Carnivora > Phocidae > Leptonychotes > Leptonychotes weddellii. Next base: position 34,739,962 of record NC_138381.1, on the reverse strand, counting down.
CCACTTAAAATGTTAGAATTGCCAATTCAGCTGGTGGTGCCTACTCCACAAACAGATGAACAGTCATGGGTTATTCATATCAACTCATATAACAAGGTGTGGCTACAGAACAGAACGTGAGAGTTGGACTAAAAACAAAAGGAACACCAAATATATTCATATATTCTTCCTGATTTAAATACAACTAAGTACATGATTATTTATACTCTGGGTCACTGAAAGAGTTTTAGGCTGAATGCTTTTCTGAGAGAAAAGAAAAACCCAGAACTAATGCATTGGTGCCAAGTTCCATAATGAGATCAGTCTTACAGGGTGATCTCTAAGACCTGCTAAGTTGTCTAGAAAAAATATCTCTCCATCATCAGGCTGTGTTGTATCCCTTAAACAACCACCAGTTATGTAAGTGCTTCTGTATTTTAAACATGAACCTCTATTTTCTTTGAAAAGTTAGAAAATAGGGAGATGATGGGACTCAAACTGATGGTAAACGTTTAGAGTCATTTTAATAAATTGCTATAGCTCCCTGCTTGTTGTCTGTGACACAATTTATGTTGACACACCCAGTACCTAATCCCAACCCTACTCACTCGCCTTCTCCTGCCTTATAAATTGGAAATGCTATATATTGTCTTTTCTAGTCTCCCTTGTAAGTATGGTTGCCAATGTGACACAGCCCTGCCCACTGAGATGCAGGTGGTTGTCCACTGGCTCTGCCTGTTCCCATTCCTTTCATCCTGCTTGATCTCCAGAATTAGTGGACCTGCAGCAGCCATCATGTCACCATGAGGAAAAGGCCTAAAGAATCTGAGACATTAAGTCCAACACTTTTGAAAAATTGAACCCACACTAATGACTATCTCCTTCTAGAATCCTTGCCACATGAACTTTCAGAACTCTATATATTTGCATACATTGATACGCCCTTTGTTCTTTATCCTATTAAATATCATGGTATAACTTCATCATCAGAAGTACTGATCCACTCATTCATTCATTCATTCATTCATGATTTATGAAGTTAGAGCATGACTGAAGTCAGCATACAATATGGCAAGGTAAAATAAAATTTTAATGATGAGAAATAAAAGGCAAAGACAATAGAACGGCAGAAAAGTGAAATAACTTCAAAAGAAGACAAAAATATATCTAATAGTTTTAGGTATATTTTTAGAGATTAAACAAAAATTTGGCTCAAACTTCTTAGCAACCAGTGCAAAAGGGTACACATGATGAATTAGACAATTGAGTGTCCATAAGGGAAAAACAAACCGGTTGCTTAGCAGAAGGCCAACTGCTACTGACTAGGAAATGATAGACATTTCCCCTGTGGATAGTCACAAAGTGGTCATTGTGTACTGTAAAGAACAAAATCTGCAACTATTTTCATGCAGTTACATGTTTTATAGGTTTTTTTCCCTTGGGCTGTCTCTTAGTATATGCTGATGTTATCGTGCCAGATTGCACTTTAACAAAAACAACTTTATAAGTCACAAACAACTTTATAAGTCACCATAATGCAATATAAATTCATGATTCTCTCAGAGTTGGGTTTCATCCAGGGCAGAGCTAAGAGTATTTAGGAAAATGAGATGTGAGACTGTATGTGCTTCAGAAAGTCCTTCTTTGCTAGTTTCTCTCAACCAAAGTTTTGGTAGTGCCTAAGAAATACTGAGTCACACAATATTTTTAATAAACGTCATTATGAGGGATTTCCTTGATTACCTGAGTAGATAGAATGTTCCTTTCACTCTGTGAGATTATGAATGGCGGCAGGAGCTGTGGAGATCCCTCTAAGCCATTTTACCCTTGGGAAAGTACTTGATGGTGCTGATTGATCCTCTTGTTCATGGCAAGTGGAGAGTAAACTGGTCTGCCAGCCCACAGTCTTCTGGGGCAGAGCACACTCCCACAGTGGTCAGTCTGAGCCTGATGCTCAGAGAGAGGAGATGCACATTTTCATCAAGGCTGATCTCTCCTAATTTGGGATTTATTTTTTTTTTTAAAGATTTTATTTATCTATGAGACAGAGAGAGAGAATGAGAGAGAGAGAGAGCACATGAGAGGGCGAGGGTCAGAGGAAGAAGTAGACTCCCTGCCGAGCAGGGAGCCCGATGCGGGACTCGATCCAGGGACTCCAGGATCATGACCTGAGCCGAAGGCAGTCACTTAACCAACTGAGCCACCCAGGCACCCCTAATTTGGGATTTAAAGAATGATGGCATTTGAATGAAAATGCTAAGTCTGTCAGATGGACCATTTACTCGTTGTCCTCTCGTATTCTTGCTCCAGCAGAGTATGGGTTCCCCTGACTTTTACTCCGCTTCTTTTTCTTTCTCCTTCAAGAAAAAGGAAATCATTCCGAGATCATGATGAAACTGTGGAATATTTATCACTTGGGAGTCTGTCTCCAAAATCACTTCCAGTTTCTTCTCCTGAATACCCTTCCTTTTCTTCAGTCGCCCTGTCTCCATTCCCACCCCAACCCCTGTCTCTGCTTCCTGTTATCATAGGTGGAAAAGTAAAATTAATAATTCTGTGCTACCACAAATAATAATGATTCCTCAATTATTGGGGATTTATCAAGTGCCAAAATCTTTGCTAAACACTTTGGCACATATCATGTCATTTAAGCCATGTAATAAAACCAGGAAGAAGATGACTATTTTTAACCCAATTTTACTGATAGAGATTGAAGTCACACTAAATAGTAGAGTCAGAGTTCAAACTGAAGCTATCTGATCCAGCGCCCCCACTCTTAACCACTCTGCTTGTCCTCCTTCTAGAAGTGAAAGTATAGAACAAAAGATCTTTGTCCTGGTTACCCAGGAATCAGCAGGGAATGCCTTCTCCTAATCTATCGGCAGCCCCTGGTGGCCTACACTCCCAGAACACAGTCTACAGCATGTATCAAATGTCCAGTTGGACATTTCTCTGTAAACATTCAGTAACTAGAACCTGGGGAATTTATTTTTCTAATGCTTTAAAATTATAGTGGCTTCTGGAAAACCACTGATGTGAGGTAGAGGTGATTACATAGTCACTTAGATCAACAGATTAGTCTGAATGGGAACATGGTATTAAATAAGAAACACGGTTCTGCTGGAAATATCTTGCTCAGCTTGTAAATGGCATGTTCGACCCTTGTGTGTAATTTATAATGCTTTATTGGAGGCATCAAGACCTAACACCAGTGAGACAAGCAGAGGACTAATGGCCAAGAGACGAAGATTCTAGTCTAGCTTTCACTAGCTGTGTGAGTTTAAGCCAGGCTTTGTTTCCTCATCTCTCCTAAGCGTTCAAGACTCTGCTGGGACTTTCCATTGCACTAGTGTTATGAAGATGTGATTAAATAAGCTATTTTTTTCTTTGAAAATTTAAAACTATGCTGTAAGTAAATAATAACAAAAGTATTTTGTACTCCTTTTGCCTTTTATTTGCGCATCCATTATCCAGCTTATAACTTTCTGCCCTTTTTTTTCACTATCACTTCATTCATTAGACTATATTTTATGTAAATTATTCAACCCTGCATATACAAACATAAAATGTTTAATAATTAAGACTTTGCAGTCAGAGAATACAAAGCAGTTTGAATACCTCAGTTAGTTTCAATGCAGTTTTTTGAATTAATGTAAAATTCATTCATTGTTCTCTGTCCAATCAGGAAGACATCTAAACCATATCTGACTTCAGGTGTACAGAATTTTTCAGCATTCTGAAAAGCCCTGAAACATAGAAGGATAATACTTTGTTTCCACATGATTTTAAAATAGCTAAGTGGAAGTTTTTCTTCTTACTGTTAAAAATCCTCTCCTTCAGAGTTGGGAAAAAAAAAACCATGAAAATCTTCAGACAAAAGGTTAACTCCTTTGAATAGAGGGCCTTTTAGGGAAGTGCCCGAAGATCATGAAGAATAAAAATGCCTTCTCAACCGTTTAATTTAATTTAACTCAGCAAGCATTTACTGAGCAACTCCTAGGTGTCGGTTATTGTAAAAGCCCCTCTGGGGAACAGAAAGATGAATGAGACATGGCACCAGCCTTCTTTAGTGCACAATCCAGGGGAAGAAAAAGACGCATGCATACTTTACTGGAAAACAGGGCGGACTGGGAGAAGTGCTAATGGAAGTGTGAAGTGATGTGAGGGAGGAGGGGAAAAATAGGTTCTTTCTGACTAGGGCATTTTAGCAGGCTTCACTGAGGAGGAGGGATCATGTAAGCTGTTCTTTGAAAAATGATCAAGGGATAGAAGGCCATTCTAGGCTGAAAGAACTAAATGAGCAAAGAAATGAAAACAAAAGTGCTGGTACTTGGGCTCCTTTGAGGAACTGAAAAAAGACAAGTAGACTGGATTGTAGAGGGTGGGAAGCTGCTGGAAGGTTCACTTGAGCCTGCTTTATGGAGGGCATGAACGCCAGACTGTTTGGAATCCACCATATGCAATAGGAAGCACTTGAAAATGATGATGATGATGATGATGATGATTTCAGTAATTAATACCTTAAAAGGAAGCCTTTTTTTAAATACACCTCTCACTAGTCCATGGTACTGCTCCTTCCCTAATGTCATAGAACCTTATGCATACCACAAAAAATAGTGTAGTAGGATCACACCTTGTTTAAAATTCCCTATTCACTTATCTATTGCACTGCTAGGTTGTAAGCCCTTTGAGAGCAGGATCCATCTGTTTCTGTATCATCAGCATCTAGCTAGTACAATAGGAAGCAAATGATCTTTGCTTTATATATGTTCACGGAATGAACACATGAAAAAAGTAGAAGCCATGTGGTCAGGGTTGTGTTTTAGAGTAATTTGGTGAGCGTGCTTAGGATGGATCGGAAAGTGAAGAGTAGTTGGACACAGGGAGAGCTTTTGTAGTTCCCTTGGGAGGAAGAAAGAAGATCCTGAAGCAGGATATTGAGGATGCAATTTGGATGAGATTTGGTGACTTATTGAGCTTGAGATTAAAGGAGAGGGAATAAAGGGAATGAAGAGGTGTTTGAGTTTTCTAGCTTGTGTAACAAGGAATTGACTATGCCCTTAGCCAGATAGGGGATAGAATAGAAGGAGCAGATTTTGGGGACACACACAGGAGGGGGAGATGATGAATTCTGTTTTGGATATGGTGAATCCAAGGCTTATCACATCAATGCCTACTGCAGTGTTAAGTCTCTGTCCCTTATAGAAAGTGAAATCAAAGATAAGCAATGGAATTTAATCATTAAAATAATTGGTTTTTTTGCCTGTAACGTGCCAGATGCTTTTCTAAGCACTTCATACACGTGTAAACTCATTTAAGCCTTAAATAACCCAATAAACTGAGTATATTATTGTTAACTGCCTTTTACTGATGAGGAAATGGAGCAGTTCATGTAGCAGCTAAGTGTTAGAGCCAAGATTAAAATCCACACAGACTAACCCAAAAGGTTGAGCTCTCACCACTCTATAATACTATAATGCAGGAAGATAGGACATTTTTGCTCATTAAATAATGTAGAAGACTTTGGGAGGTGAGCAACATTATAGGTTTTTGTTCTCCCCAAATCTGGCTATTGAAAATAGACTTAGAGTCTCATTGATCAAAATGCACAGTGCAGAACATGAGGATGCCTGCCCAGTGTAGTGACCTCTGCACCTGCCATCTTCCACACTGATTAAGTATCAGCAATTAACCTCTGTGAAGTCTAGAGAGTAGCTCTTGAATGTGTATAACTGGGACCAGAGGACAACCATCCACCAGTAAGAATGGCTCAGAGAACCTTTTAGTATGCCCCTCCGCAGAAAGGTCTTCAAAGTCTTGAGTTGCTGTGTTGTAATTTAGTGACTCATCAGCAGCACATATATCCTGAAAACTCAGTCCTTTTCTCAAGGGAAAAAGGATACACACATAAATCATTAAACTGAGAGAGAAAGAGAGATCTGAAAAATGTATGTGGTAAATGCCTAAACCACACAAGAGATAAAATATATGTTCAATATGGAAATACCTGACACTCTTCTGGATATTCTGTTAAAAGTTCTTGATGTGGAGGCACTTTATGATACAGATGAAAATCTGCTGACAGTTGCTCTAAAAATAAGCCTGGGCTTTAACTGTTCTGTGTTCCTTAAATTTGGTGAGACATTTTTTGCTTGGATTCTGCAGGAGCAATTTAAATGGCTTTGAGAAATGAATGAATTTTAAAGAGAATATGGATTTGCTTCATTATCAGTCTTCTAAGACCTTAACCGTTTGAAACTCAGTTTCCTTAGCTCAGAGTGGGAACAGAAGGGACTTCAAAAGCACATCCTTAATAGAGAATTACTTAAATAGTGCTTGAAGAGAATATTTTTTCTTCTGGAGAAAAGCTTCAGCTATAAGGCCCTGTTGAATCACAACAATGTATGCCCTAGGTAAGCAAGCAAACAAGATGAAGGCCACACCAGATCAACACTTACCTCGCTGTTACAGCCAGAACAGCAAGCTCTGTTAAATATATTCACACAAAAGTGCTGGGGAAAAAGATATTATCCCTTCTAAAGATATTTAAATATTAGAAGAGGCCCAAGGATGGATTGATTCCTTCCTTCTTCCCACCTCCCTTCCCTTGCTCCCCCTTCTGAACATTTGAGTGCCTCTTAGGTTGAGATATTGGGGTTGGCACTGGGGATACCATAAGGATCAAATCAGTGTTGTTGCAACCCCTCTGTCTCTTCCCCCATTCCACCAAAATTTGCATTCTTGCTGGCATGCTCAGGATGTGGAATTTCAACCATCTCCAACGAGAGGTGCTTTGATTGAGGTTTTCCATAATAGCCTTTGCATTTTAACCAATTATAAGCAACAAATGTTTCCTGTTAGACATTATGCAAAAAGCTGGCCTTCATTGTAATCTCAAATATCCAGTAGGTGACGACTCTCCCGATAGATTCCATATTAACTGTCTATAATTAAAAGAGAAAGTGAACATAATGGTAATTGATTCTCGTATCAGTTATGGAAAAGTAATTAGTATGGTTGTATGTGTCAGTGTTTCCAGAATTGACTTTTCCATTTTTTTTTCCTATGTTCTTTTATTCTTAAACTTCCTTCATCACTTATCTCTTGGCTACAAGCAAACCTTAAAGGCTAAGAATTAAATATTACTGGTTAACAAATCAGTCACCAAAAGGACTGCCAGGTTCGGAATTGCTGGCCTGCGCCTTCTGTTTTTGTCTTCTCCATTCTATCAACCCTGATTCTCTTTCTCTGTTACAGAGGACAGTGTGGTGTTCTAAAAGGATTAGCCGAAGAATTGTCACTGGTTTTGAGGTTTGATCCAATGTCCACCCACTAACTAGCAGTTGATATTTGTCATATCCCTTGGTTCTCACTTTCTTCATGTGTTAAATGAAGACGTTGCATTGGATAACTCTGAAGTTGCTTCCAGCTTTAAATTCTTCACTCTTTGTTTCTCTGGAGTAAGGCAAAAACTAACCTCACTGAACCCTAGCCCTCATCTTTCCATTTAAGTGGCCAGTCTGACCTCCAATTCGAGTAACTTCAATTTTTAGTCTGTCAAACCCAAAACCTCTCTTTATTTTTTTTATTATTATGTTCAGTTAGCCACTGTATAGTACATCATTAGTTTTTGATGTAGTGATCAATGATTCATTAGTTACATATAATACCCAATGCTCATCACAACACATGCCCTCCTTAATACCCATCACCCGGTTACCCCCTCCCCCTAGTCCCCTCCTCTCTGAAGCTCTCAGTTTGTTTCCTGGGGTCCATAGTCTCTCATGGTTCATCTCCCTCTCTGATTTCTTCCCCTTCAGATTTCCTTCCCTTCCCCTATGGTCCTCCGTGCTATTGCTTATTTTCCACATATGAGTGAAACCATATGATAACTGTTTTTCTCTGCTTCACTTACTTCACTTAGCATAATTCGCTCCAGTTCCATCCATGTTGATGCAAATGGTGGGTATTCATCCTTTCTGATGGCTGAATAATATTCCATTGTGTATATGGACCACATCTTCTTTACCAATTCATCTGTTGAAGGGCATCTCGGCTCCTTCCACAGTTTGGCTATTGTGGACATTGCTGCTATGAACATTGGGGTGCATATGGTCCTTCTTTTCACTACATCTGTATCTTTGGGGTATATACCTAGTAGTGCAAAAACCTCTCTTTAAAACAAATGTCTTTAAGCGCTGTGAATTGTGCAAGACGGTTGAATCTCAGATCTGTACCTCTGAAACAAATAATGCAATATATGTTAAGAAAAAAAAAAAGAAGAAGAAGAAGGTAGCGGGAGGGGAAGAATGAAGCGGGGGAAATCAGAGGGGTAGACGAACCATGAGAGACGATGGACTCTGAAAAACAAACTGAGGGTTCTAGAGGGGGGTGGGTGGGAGGATGGGTTAGCCTGGTGGTGGGTATTGAGGAGGGCACATTCTGCATGGAGCACTGGGTGTTATGCACAAACAATGAATCATGGAACACGTCATCTAAAACTAATGATGTAATGTATGGGGATTAACATAAGAATAAAAAAAAAAAAAAAAAACTTAAAAATCGGCAAAAAAAACCACAAATGTCTTGTCCTGCCTTACACTCTCCTGAGATAAAACTCATAGATAGTGCAACCTTATTTACACACAACTAAAACAAAATATCAATATAGTCCTCTAAGTAAAACATAAAGGAGAAATTATGGGGAAATAATTTAGAATAAAATAATATATATTTCAACATGTGAGTGCTCAGACCTCAGTATAGAAAAAGCATAACGAAATATTAAGAGGCCTGCACCAGCTCATAGACTCACCATGGATGCAGTAGCTACAGACACAGACTGTGATACATTGGTGTTGACGCAGACATATTTGATGGCTCAAATACAGCTAGTGGCATGGTTGTTGGTAGGGTGATACGATTTTCCAGAACAGTGAAGAAGACTTGGTAAATTTCCCAAAAGAGTGCAATGTTCCCTCAAGTCCTATGGTAACTATATAAAAACTATTTTGTGGAGTATTTTTAGGTTATAGGTGCAAAAAATGGTAAACAGGTTTTTCACATAGATGAGTATCCCGGGGAACATTTAAAGGCCTTGCAAGACTCGAGGCAACTCATGTGAAGTGAGCCAAGTGTATTGCAGGACGTCAAACATCCTTGACCTCTGCTTACCACATAGTAAAAGGAGCCACCACCTGCTCTGGAGTAGATGAATAAACTCACTATTTTCTTCAGATTACAGCCAAATTTCATTGGTGTAAAGTACTTTTCATGATTTTGAGCTGCATATTTACTTTACTTGAGTTCTGGCATTAGTTTGCTTTGAGCCATCTAAGCTTACAGGAATTTGACCTATCTTTTTAGCTCTTATTGTCCTCAATATCTAACATATTAGAAAATCAAAAACACTTGAGGATTTTAAAAAATAGAAGGAAAGGAGAGAATATATCTTCCAGCCTTTGTACATGTACTCTATTAAGACATAGGTTAACAACAACAACAACAACAAAAGCTTTTGAGTTACAATTGGATGGACTGAAACACTATCATTTATAAACAAAAGGGAATATGGAAAGGAAAATACAGAGTAATATAGAATTGAGAAAGACATATTGAGAATAGTTGCACCAAGATACACAGTTTGTGGAAAAGAAAAACTGATTTTTTTCTTAATGGAAGAGTAAAGTAGAAGATTTTACAAATATATGCCTTCAGCATTAACAAGAACTACTAACACTTATATAGTGCTTACCATGTGTCAGACACTGTTCTAAGTGCTTTACACATGTTAAATCATTTCATTCTCAGAACAGTTTCCTTTTTCCAGGTGAGAGGTCATAGGTCATACAAGTAGAATGGAAGACCTGGGATTTGAACCTAGGTATTCTGGTACCAGACCTGTGTTTTCAACCATGTTCTGTACTATTGAAGCCTACATGCCAATCAGTTAAAATAGTATTTTAAAATAACACTTTTGCTGAGGAAATTACTCTGACTATGGTAATGCTATGAAAGGCTAAAAATAATGTGATTAAGAGCATGAAAGGTCAGAACAATTCTTAGCTGTGAGACACTGTCCCACACACATGGGCAGAAAATCAAGCATCTTTAACTCCTGCCCACGAAATACCAGAATTTTATATTCTAATTATTTAGCAAACAGCACATGAATGCATTCTCAGGATAAAAATTTTAAATACAGAAGTTTATAGCATCAAATCGTCTTCACTCCTCTCACAATTCCTCTCTCTTCCTCAAAATTACACACATACACACACACACACACACACACGTCTAACATAAAAGGAACTGTGAAGTTCATACTTTTTTTTTTTTTTGCTTCATTTATTCTGGCAATATTTTCATTCCTAAATATATGGACCTTTCTAATTTTTAATGGTTGCCTAAACAAACCACAAATATATGCTGACAATTTGTAAAATCATTCCCTTACTGATTGGTATATTACTTGATTTTAACTTATTAAACAAACGTGAATTTGTCTTCCTTGGACAACCTTCTTTACATTCATGGCCAGCGTTTTTTTTTTAGAATGGATTCCTGGAAGTAGAATTTCCCTGACACTACTAACCTTTCCTCTAAAACGGTTTACACAAGTGAAGTTACATTAAGAGCTGGGTGTGCTATGTTCTTCCTCTTCTCTGGCCACCAGTGCACATGATTGATTTTGTTGTTGTTGTTTTATGTTTTGCCTGTCTGATCTGTAAAAAGTAATAACTCATTGTTTTACATTGCATTTAATAGTGACATTAACATCTTTTCATTTCTTTTTGGTATTTGTATTTCCTTTTTACCAGTATTCCTTTTGTTCAATTGAATTACTTTTCTCTCAGTGTGGCACTTAATTATTTTCTTTAGTCTCTCTTAGGGTGGAGAAATTTAAATTTCCAAATAAGCATACATAGACCTTTTTTTTAAAGATTTTATTTATTTATTTATTTATTTATTTGAGAGAGAGAGAGCGCGCGCGCATGCACATGAGGTGGGGAGGGTCAGAGGGAGAAGGAGACTCCCCATTGAGCAGGGAACCCAACTTGGGACTCAGATCCCAGGACTCCAGGATCATGACCCGAGTCGAAGGCAGCCTCCAACGAACTGAGCCACCCAGGCGCCCCTACATAGACTTTTTCATAGTAAGTTTCTCCTATTCATAGAGTGTTTATGTCAGGAATTGGTGTTATATTTTATCAAATAGTTTTTTTTTTTTAAAGATTTTATTTATTTATTTGAGAGAGAAAGAATGAGAGAGCACATGAGAGGGAGGAGGGTCATAGGGAGAAGCAGACTCCTCGCTGAGCAAGGAGCCCGATGCGGGACTCGATCCAGGGACTCCAGGATCATGACCTGAGCTGAAGGCAGTCGCTTAACCAACTGAGCCACCCAGGCACCCTATCAAATAGTTTTTTAAGAGCTGAAAAATCATCACTATTATTACCACTGAGAGGTTACTTCTTTTAATTTATTAATACTATATCAATCTACTCATGTATATACTGTTGTTAACTGTTCTGTTAACTATACTGTTAACGATATTCTTGGAAAAAACCTGCTTCACCAGTATGTTTGTGCTCCTAATATATAACTGAACTTCATACACCATATGGTACTTAAGATTCTTACAATTATTTATATAATTTATATCATGCTATTGTTCTCACTACTCTTTGTTTTTAAAACTACTATCATGCTAGGACACTGTCTTTTTTGGTGATTTGGAACAGTTTATTTCAGATAGGGAGTATTTGTTCCTATATGAACCTCACTTTGAAAACTGGATCTAAAAATTTAGAAATTTTTAGGTGTAGATTTTTGTCTGGTTTCCAGCTTCTTCTGTGGGTATTGAACTATTAAAGTTTTCCCCTTAAACACTTTATTCCCATTCTATAAATTTGAATAAGTACTCTTCCCATGATTATTAACCTCAACAGCAAAAATATTTACATTTTTTCAACTCAGTAACCTTTGGGTACCAGACCCTTAAAATATAGCAGAGAGAATAATCATCAAGGCCCCTGAGCTGCTGGAGCTTACATTCTAGTAGGAGGAAGTAAGGCTAAAGAGGTAAACACATACATAAATAGGATGATATCCGGTGATGATAAATGCTCTGAGGGAAATGCAACAGGGAGATGTGATGGGGGCAAGTAACGGCAGTGCCTACTTTAGATCAATGCTCTGAGGAGAGGATAATGAAACTAGAAACTGAATGAGGAAAAGGAGCCTTTATACATGTACCTAAGAGAACAGGGCTGCAGAGAGACCAACATGAGGGTTGTTAATGGTGACATAATCAAGGAAGAGAGAGAGGAAGACAGGAATAAGTCTATTGATTGTATTACTGAAGCCCACTCTATCCTTAATTAATAATAATTTATGTCCAAATTGGAACATTTGAGTAGGAGAGGGGATGCTATTGATAATTACTGGGAAGAATAATCATAAACTGGGACCATCAGACAAACCGGGACAGATGAGCATTCTCTTGACATTTTCCTCTCAACTTGATCTGCCATCCCATTTATGGCTACTCCATTTCTCCTTGCTTTTCTATAAAACATTTCAATTTGTTTACGCTAATGGTCTTTCTCTTTCATTTGATTTGATTTGATTTGATATTTAGATTGCCAAAACTGCTTTCTTTTTTCTTTTTAATAGCACTTACCTGGTAAACTTTTTTTTTATTTGTTATGTTAATCGCCATACATTACATCATTAGTTTTTGATGTAGTGTTCCATGATTCATTATTTGCATATAACACCCAGTGCTCCATGCAGAACGTGCCCTCTTTAATACCCATCACCAGACTAACCCATCCTCCCACCCCCCTCCCCTCTAGAACCCTCAGTTTGTTTTTCAGAGTCCATCGTCTCTCATGTTTCATCTCCCCCTCCTATTTGCCCCCCTTCATTCTTCCCCTCCTGCTATCTTCTTCTTCTTCTTCTTCTTTTTTTAACATATAATGTATTGTTTCAGAGGTACAGATCTGTGATTCAACAGTCTTGCATAATTCACAGCGCTCACCATAGCACATACCCTCCCCTTCCTTTGTTTTCAACTTGTATTTGCCATTTTGCTGAGCCTAGCTCAGACAGTGTAGAGATACTTACCCAGACTGAGAAATTCAGATAACTTATTTTGTTTATTCACCTATATTGTGATTGCAAACACTTTGGATTCATTCCTTGCATTTATTTGTTGTATTTATCATACTTTTTTGTTGCCTCTTTTTTGCCTCTTTTATGCCTTTTAAAAAATTGAACAGTTTATTCTGGTTTTTCCCTCTAATGATTCTGAAGTTATGTATCTTCTTTACAGTCTTCTAATAATTGCTCATAAATTTACAACACACTTTTTGAAGTTTATAATCTTTCATCAAAGTCGAGAGTTAATCTACCTTGCTCCCCGTTCCCCCTAAAAGTTCAAGCACACTTTTTCTTCATTTTCTTATGCCACCCCCTTTACTGGATCTGAACAATGCGCTGAAGGCATGTGCCTTACTGTTCCAGGTTATTGGTAATTTCACAGCAGACCTTTCCTCTGTGTGCTGTACTATTGCCATTCTTATTTTAATACATTTATCATATTTGAAGTGCCTAAAATTTCAGAATTTAAATATATGGAGGTAAACTTTTGAGAACTATAACTTGCTTTGTAGGGAGTATGATGTTGAAACATGCTTCTTTGGGTTTTTTTTCACATGATGTCTTACATTTTTAATAAGCATTGCATTCTAACATATTAATATAAGAGAACTTTCTTAGATTTCTTCTTTTTAAAAAAATACTTCTAAGTGGTGTTTATGTGACTTTATTGTGATATTTGGATACTTATCTTCAGCATTACAAGTTTTCTCTCTATAGATTGTCAGGTCTGCTGTGTTAGCAAGAAAGAATAAGATAGTTAAGAGAAAATTACAAATAGACCTCATTACCTTAAGAATACATCAGATACTCATATTTGAGTTAATAGTAACATTGGCATGATGTAAAAATTTGTCTAAGCCCCTTACCTGAAGGAGTTTAAAAACCAACATTTCAAAAATGTAAAAGGACATGGTTTTGCCCTAATAGTCATATGGATTTAAGCAGGTGTAGCTAGTAATTAGCAAGGTGTTCTATAGTTCATAGAACAGTTTGACTTAAGGGAGCAAAGGAGAGAGTATCTTTTATTATCCCTGCATTTTTTCCCCATTTATCCATGTCGCTCTGCTATTATAAAGGCAGCTGGCTGACTTACATTCTCTCTCGACCCGAGACTCAACAAAGGCACCCATACCCTCCTTCTTCCTCCCCCTCCCGTATCATTTGCTGTTAACAAAAGAGAACACTTTAGCTCTGACATATTTGAATGCTTTATACAAGCATTAGAGATATTATTGTTATAGCACAGAGAAGAGGATAAATTGGTATATGGGTTTTTATTTATTTAATTTAGCAAATGGGTAGTGCATATTTCTCATATGCAATTGAAAAAGAACCCCAAATTAGATAATAGTCGTACTTTATTATATGATAGAAAACTGAATTGTTTCCTGGATATAAGCAAAGAATACATACAGAGGATGTGTTACAGTGAAGACTTGGATTTGAGAGAAAATTGTTTATTTTCACATTATGAGTCCAAAGTAAATTTGAAGAAAATTTGTACATGAAACTCCTTATTACTCAGGAATATTTTATTTGCTAATATTTATAACCATAATAAAAGTTTTCTCTGGATCAGTAATGGAAGCTATTTGACCAACGTTCTTGCCTGAGACTATGGCAGACTTCACTCATGCCACTTTATAACCCTCTTGTGCCAAGGATGCAACCTCAGAATCATTCTCAACATGCTATAACCACTATCGATTGATCAGACATTATATGGAATAAAAAGCTTTTCACTGTGAATTTATGTTGACTGATAGAATTAATCAGTGGCATCAGGAAAAGAGAATTTGACGGGGCTAACATTGAATGATGAAGCTATTCAGTACCTGAGACTGAATGAGGTAAAACATGAAACTCATTAGTAGCACCAAGGCCTGAAAATAATTTTCTATCACTGCAAACTGTTTCTTGGGATTTTGTGATGTAGAAACAAGGGAAAGAGATGAAATATATAGGACTTGTGATGAAAAGATGAATGATTTTCATTAGAAATATCCAGTTTTCACTTAAGAATAAGAACACAAATGGAAAGAAAGAAGTAAGTGAGAGAGAAGAGCTACGGGTTTGGTTTTTCAAGGGATGCTCTGGCTGGGATAGAGAGAGAGAGGGTGTTCAGGGGATTTGGGGAAGTAACTGCCCTCCATGTAAATATTGCAAATGTCAGGTATATGTTTTATGTGTGTTTTTAAACTGGTAAAACATAATGCTATATGGCATTCTGTCCTTAGGAGGTTGATAGGAATTATTCTTAATTACTTCTTTAACTGCCAGACTTTATTTATTTAGACTACACATTATCTGAACTACAGGAAACGATAGGTATGTGTAGGCTACCCTATGGGATTGTTCCTGACCCCAGTAGATCTTTTAATGTACTTATACATCCTCAGAGATTCAAAAGGAAAAAAACAGAAGTAAGTACACTGGTTGGTTTAAGTTGGGAGGTTAGCAGTGTATTTGCCACTAAAAGATGTGGGTAGAAGCCCCATTGCAGGGGCCATCTCTTCTACTCATGGATAGTTGGTACAAAAAAAAACACTAGTGCAGGGAAGTCTTGCATATTACTGTTTGGTATAATTTCTTGAAGGTTATACAAATAATAATTCATATCACTTCTGCCCACATCACCTTAGTAGAACTTAGCGGTCATGCTTGGCTCTAAGAAAAGCTGAATTTGTGGTAAATTATAAATTGGGAAGCACAGGAGAAGTATTAAAGTTGTAGAGGTACAAGCACTTACAATCCTAATTTCAGAGATAAACTCAGGTATTCTTTTGGCATATTTCCTTCCAGGCACTTTTTCAAAGCACTTTTATATACTTCAGATCATTCTTTATAAATATTTCTATGTCCTAAATAGTTTCACTAAGCTGTTACATGATTATTTTCCACTCTATTAAACTATGTATAAATGTAATTTTAAATTAACATCTGATTATTACCTTATATGAATATAGTGTATTCTAGCAGTATATTCTATTGTTCTGTATTCTTTCTGTGTTAAGTCTTTATATCAAACTTTCCAAATTAGAGAACAGAATTAGCTACTATAACAAAGAAACCCCAAAGTTCAGTGAACCAAGTAAGGTGTTTGTTTCTCTGCCTCGTGTCACAGTCTAGTGGGAGCTAAGCTGTCTTGGGCTGGTAGGCAGTTCTGTCATCCTCCACATGTGGTGTCTACTTGTGGGCTGAAGATGTTCTGGCAATCTCCCAACTTGGAGGAGGGAGAAGGGGGCTAGAGAAGGACTCACAATTATTTTAAGGGCAAGATTCACGATGGCACACATCACTTCTGCCCACATCACATTAGTAGGATTTAGTTGGTCGTGCTTGGCTCTAAGAAAAGCTGAATTTGTGCTAAGCACCCATATGTCCACGTAAGTTCTATTAGTGTGAAAGAAGGGAGAAAGGATATTGAGAGACAACTAGCAGTTAACTGCATTTTCAAGTAGGCTGTTGTGGGAATATCAATACATTCAGGAAGTAGAAGCCAAATATAAATTCATGCTGGGTTATTTTGAATATTCTCCTACAAGGAAATCACTAAAATTCCTATAAGAAAATTTCTAAAATGGATTCCGTTTTATGCCTTGGTAAATTCGTTAAAACTGGTATTGATTTTTGCCTTAATTAATTACAGGATTATTGCCTCTTACTTTGGACTGACTTCTAAACTTGATTCTAGTTTCCTAAAGTTAACCTGAAAAAAAAAATGACTACTCTTAGACGTCCATTGGAAATTTTATGAGCTACGAAGGCAGTGGTGGTTCACTGATTTGTTAATTTAGAAAAATTGGAGGCCATCTACATTTACAAGTTCCTTTCAAGTAATCTAATGAAGGGTCAGGAATAAGCGGTTCCAGACAGCCCAGTTCAACGTGATTACTGCTGTCTTCATGCTTGCGATTTCACTTCTGTTAACATAGCTACTGTTGCGGGGCGCCTGGGTGGCTCAGATGGTTAAGCGTCTGCCTTCGACTCGGGTCATGGTCCCGGGGTCCTGGGATCGAGCCCCACATCGGGCTCCTGGCTCAGCGGGGAGCCTGCTTCTCCCTCTCCCTCTGCCTCTCTCCCTGCTCATGCTTTCCCTCTCTCTCTCTGTATCTCTGTGTCTCAAATGAATAAATAAAATCTTTAAAAAAAAAAAAAAAAAAAAAAAAAAAAAAAAAAAAAAACATAGCTACTGTTGCTTTGGCCTATGGAAGCACTCATATTTGCTGCATCAGTCTTGACTTGTTAGCTGCTAGCAATAGTTGTGTCACTGTCCGTAAGCACATACCTTTTTCTTTTAGGGCAGGGCTTTTAAAGATAATAAACCTCTGACTAAAGAGATTTAAGAATGGTAGAATTTGGAGTGTGCTGTCAACAGTTACAATATATAAGCCACAAAAAAAAAAAGTGCATCTACTTTATGTCATCTTCAAAAAAAAATTTTTTCCTATTTGAATTACTTTTTTGACTAGTAAAATTAATTGTTGCTACATGCTTTCAGAACTTTTTGCCAACAGTCACTATATTTTATGAATCCTAAACCAAGTGACAAATCTGATAAATATCACTCTGATTTTTGAGTGGTTAGTTATTATGAAAATCCTGTGTATTCATATTAAATTGCATTAAACTTTACATGTAAGGAATCATCTTTGTTGCGAATAATAATGCATGGAATTGAGGATATCCAAGAAAATGTGGAATATCTAATTGCTATATTTTTACTTAGTTATTGATCCCTTTATAAACAAATGATATGACAGAGTTCATATCATAAAAATAATTTTTTAAAAATCATGAATGGAAAAACATAAAAGTTGAGGAAAGGAAGAGAATAGAGCACAAAGATGAAAGCCATGAGAGTCTAGATGATGGCTAAAATTAGTATTTGTTTCTAGTTTCCTATTAACCACAGTGAAAAAAGAAACATCATTTGCATGATTTTCATTGTACAAAACATAGAATATATACTGAATCTCTAGGAAAGGAGAAGTTTTTTACCTGGAGCATAGTCTTACTGGGGACTTTGGACACTCAGATACAGTGGATGGACAGCAATTTTATTAATATCCCTACAACATATGCATTATCAGACTCCAGAAAACAATACCTGGTATTATTTTTCAATAGTATTTAAGATTATGACACCAAAGTATGTAACTAAATAAAAGAAGGTCTGTGGGAAGCCAAGATGATATGGCCCAAGAATATCCCCTTCTGATAGGCTAGTTTAATCCATGGAGAAAATCTAGGTCACTTATGCAAAATCTAAACTCTCTAGGGAAAAAAAACATAGACTTCATATCCTTCCAATTAGGCTCCATAAATACTACTTCTCTAAACCAGGTTTATGAAGTGTTGGACAACCAAGAGTTTGAGGTTTAATTATGGTCATGTACATATTTGACACATAAAATAGTTCCATTAGCCAGATTATTCCTTGAGGCAGGGTCTTCATCTTGCACAGAAACTTGTCTGCTGCATACCTACTAAGCCAACTCAGGAATCTGACTGGATTCAATGAAATGAACATTCCTGTGTATTGTGAAAAACAGATTATGCCCTAAGACATAATGTCTTCCAGTGCTGATAACCAAGTGGGACTTTAAAAGCATTATAAGATGGTAATCTTTTTTCTGTCTCCAAATACCATAAAAATACCTCTATAAAAAGTTCAGTTTTGAACGAAATTTCACGTATGTCAAACAACACAGTTTTATAAGTCAGGTAATGATATCAGTGTGATAAACATTACTTTGATTTTGTTTTAAGTGCTTTCATTTCATGATTTTTTATCATGCTACTCCAATTTAAATCCTATAAAGAAAAAATATGTATATATATCTACAAGGACCGGGTATCACATTACTAGCAAGATTCCATAGAGTATAATGATGAGAGCATTCATAATACAGATATTATAAAACATCTTTAATTATCTATTCATTTATTCATTCACCAAATATATTCTGAGCAACTAACTCATCATATGATACCGCAGTAAACAAAACAGATAAAGTCTTATCTCACTCTGTCCTATTGGAGTCTTGGAAATTTTGTTCTAGTGAAGACCAAACAAACAAGTAAACAAAACATGTAAATGCACACAGGCGATGTTTGGGCACTGATAGATTTTTTAAAGTGGTGGTGGGAGAGGGGGGACAGATAATAGGGTCGAGATTGACCACAGGCACTATTGAGGAAGTAGTTAGGAAAAGCTTTGCAGGGAAGGGACCTGAATTAAAAGTGGAAACAAATCATCTGAATTTATGAGAAAAGAGTATTCACAAGGAATCTGTATTTGTGAGAGTTCTTAAAACAAGAAAACACTCGAATTTTTCAAGAAATGGAAAGACCTGTGTCAACAGAGCAAAGTGAACAAGAAGAAAAGAGTAAAAAGAAATGAACATGGAGCAAAGACCAGGAGCAAGTTCAGGTAGGACCTCACAGCCAGCCGTGGTAAGACATTTGAATATTTTCCCGAAGTGATGGGAAACCACTGAAGAACTGGAGCATTTGATCAACATGATCTGATTTATATTTTTAAAAGTTTATTCAGGTTATTGTGTGAGAAGACTTTGGGTTAGGGATGGGGGCAGGAGTTGGGGAAAGAAGGCAAAAGTGGAGACAAAGAGACCAGTTAAGTCTACTTTCAGGTTCAAGTGAAAGATGATAGTGGGTTGGTCTAGAGTTGGAGTAACAGAGCCTGTGAAAAGTGGTGAAATTCTAAATACATTTTGAATATAAGACCACGTGATTTGCTGGTGGATAGGATATAGGATATGTAAGAAAGGCAAAAGTCAAATGTTTCTTCAGGGTGTGAGTAACTGGGTGATTTTCTGAGATGAAAAAACTGTAATGAAGAAACTTGAATGCATATGAAGCAAAGAAAGAAGCCAGACTTAAGAGACTACATATTATGTGATTTCAACTATATGACATTTTGGAAAAGGCAAAACTGTGAAGACAGAAAAAAGATGAGATTGCCAGGGGTTGGGGATGGGGAAGGATAAATAGGCAGAGCACAGCAGATTTTTAGGGCAGTGAAAATACTCAGTATAATATTATAATGATGGATATCATGTCATTAGACCTTTGTCCAAACCCATTAAATGCACACCATCAAGAATGAACCATAATGTGAATTATAGACTTTGAGTGGCTTTGATGTGTCAGTGTAGACTCATCAGTGTAACAAATGTCCCACTCTCCTGGGGAATGTGGGAAGACTATGCCTGTGTAGGGACAGGAGGTATATGAGAAATCTCTGTACCTTCCCTTCAATTTTGCTTTGAACCCAAAACTGCTCTTAAAAACTAAAGTTTTTAACTTAAAATTTTTAAGAAAATATAGATTAACCAGCAGAAATCTCATTCACTAGGTCTACTACAAACTTAAAAAAAAAACAACCAAAACAACAACAATAAAACTGTTGGAAAAGCTGGATGGCTGAGGGCGGGGGGGCAGGGGGGGAGAGGGGGAGGGTGTTCAATACTGAACATTACCAAATTAGAAGAACCTATTAATTATAAAACGTGAAATCACCTGGCAGTTGTATATACAAACCTGGATTTCTTGGGAGGTGTAGTAGGCTAGTTATAAATTTGAGAAATACCTGTCTCTAGATGATATTTAGGGTAGGACACTGGATGAGATCATCTACTGAGTAAGTGTGCTTAGAGAAGAGAAGGAGCTTATCACGGGCCTCCTGGACACTGCACACATACATCTCATGACCAGGAGCTCTCACCCAGCAGAGTCTGAGAGGCCAAGAGAAGTGAGGTAGGAGGATAGTGAACTGAAGCATGCATTTCAGCAAGGAGATGTGTGCCCAGTGCTTTTGAAATGTTGGCTATGGTGAAAACTGGAACTTGACCATTGGATTTGGGACCACAGATTTGACTGACAGGAGTTGTTTCAGTAGAGTGGTGGGGGTACAAGTATAATTACAGTGACTTAAATGGGAAAGGGAAAGGAAAGAGCAAATTTGGAGTTCTGCTATAAAGTGGAACTAGAAAATGTCAGAGTAGCTGGAGGGGGATATACAGTTAAGGATATTTGTTTTTCTTTTTTTTTTCTCTTTTAAGATAGAGATATTATAGTATGTTTCTTTGTAAGCTGATAGGAATGATCTTATAGAAAGGAGGAAATGTTGTTAAAAGATTTATTTATTTATTTGAGAGGGAGAGAGCACACACCAGAGGGAGAGAGAGAATCTCAAGCAGACTCCCCACTGAGCATGGCTCACAGGACCCTGAGATCATGACCTGAGCTGAAACCAAGAGTCAGATACTTAACCACCACCCAGGTGCCCAAGAGGAGGAAATCAATGGAAAGGGGAATAATTGCAAGAACAAAATCCTAGAGGCAAGCAGGGGTGGGAATCTGTGGCTGTGTGATGGCTCCAGCCTGAGGTAGTGATTCTGACAGTTTATCCACCAACATGGGAAAGAGAGCAAATTACATAGCTACAGATAGAGCTGGGTTGGTAGACTTGGTGATGGGAAAATGAGAATGTTCTTTTCTTCCAGTTTTGTATTATTTCAATGGAATAAAAAGCAAATCGGTAACTGAGAGAGAGGACTGGGGAGAACGTGTAGAAGATTGGAGGAGAAAGGAGATGGTGTTAAATAGCCTTCATATGTGAAGGTGACAGTTGGTCAGGGAAAAGGAGCGAGATTTCCAGGCAGTGTGGAAAGTATGCAGTGTGCATAGCCCACTATAGAGAATAAGCCAAGGCTAAAATCTTTATCAAAGGAAGGAAGCAGAGCAGTAGATACTTGTACCAAGAAAGGTGTTAGGTGCTGTAATCTAACGGAACGTGCTCCAAAGGAGCTGGGTTTGTTTGCTTGTTTGTTTTTAAGGAGGAAAGTTAAAGGGCTCAGAATAAAGAGTGAATTGGATATTTGCTGAAGTCTGGGCCCAGAATGGAAAGATATGTTCTCACAGGATAAGCATTTTAGTTCAAGAAATGAACTAACCTTTAAGAAGTTGCTCAGAACATTCACAAAAGAGGTTGGTAATATAGAAGATTTTATTGATGATGGACACAAAGGAAGAGTTTAGGGCTCATTGAGTAGTAAGAGGTCAGACTAGAAGATGTCCAGGAAAATGTGGAGAAATTTGTCCTGGAGAAGAGGGATGTCAGGAGCCATGGACTTCTGGTCGTGATGGAAGTAAAGAGCTGCAAGGTATGGGGGAGATAGTCCTGGCAGTCAATTAGGGAAAGGGGGTAAGCAATCCTAATTAATGCCTCCTCCTTGGGAATAAACAAATCTTTATAGGAAGCTTGTGGCATGGAGGCTAGGGAGAATCCAGGGGCAGTGGGGAAGGGTCAGATGAGAGTGGTGGTCTCATGGAAGCACACAGAAATCTGTGTGCCTCCCATTCAGTCTAGCTGTGAACAGTGTCTTGTTTAGGCTGGAAGGAAAACATAGAGGGGAAGAGAACTTACCAGGAACATGGAGTAAATTGTTGCAATTTTTGCTTCCATTGATTTCTACTCATCCCTTTGCCTTATATTTTAGAAAATGTCTTTTGATCATACAAATCTAAAAAGCTAAAAATTCACTTTTATCATTGTAATTTACCACTGAGAACCCACACAGTCCAATTTCAAATTGCTTCGGTGATTTGTTGTTAAAGATTCCCAGCTCCCTGAATTGAATCTCATGGAATTCATGAAAATCAGGGAGACGTGCATCTCTACAGTGGTGATACATTCCCTCCCATTGACTATTTTTCTTCTTTTTGACCAGAATGCTGCTTTGGTTTTATACCTAGTCATTAACGTCTCCATAGTGTTCTACTTAACATACTTGCCAATTGAGGCAGAGGTGGAATCTGAGGTGTTCCTAATGTGAATCATTACTTGATTCAAGTTACTGATTCATTCAAGTTGCTTAAGAAATGTCCATAGACTCTGGAAATTCTGCTTTTCTTCTGTAAAAAAAAAAAAAAAAAAAAGTGTGAAATTAAGAATTAATGTTGGGGAGATATTGCCACTTAAATGAGTGTTAAACTTTGGGGGTTCACATACCTATATCATTTTTTTAAATTAAAAATGGGGGCACCTGGGTCTCTCAGTTAAATGTCCAACTCCTGATTTCAGCTCAGGTCATGATCTCAGGGTCGTGGGATTGAGTCCCACATTGGGCTCCACACTCAGCACCTGTCTGCTTGAGATTCTCTCCCTCTCCCTCTGCCCCTGCCCCCACGTGCACATGTGGGCACTCTCTCTCAATCAATCAATCAAATCTTTTAAAAAATTATAAATGGAAAAGTAGACACAGGGTCACCTACTAATAAAAAGAAAAAAACAACTAACACCTATCTTCACCAATATTTCATTAAAGAACTGGTATTTTCACATTTTAAAATGTGACTACATTTCACATTATGAGAAACATATCACATTGCCCTCATTTCTTTTCTTCTTTCTGTAATGTACTTATAAAAACCTCAGCATGAATCTACAACAAGCTGCAGATCAGAGTTAAGGAAACTGAATTAGCTGACCTCTGAGCCCTTACAAATATGATATGCCATGGTAATATTATTTAGTGGTATGCAAAATTGTGCATTGGTTCTCTATCACTCAGTCTACTTCATTAAGCCCACTTAGAGCTTCAATAAAATTTCCAGAAATGATATTAGGATTGATATCTTCATGTCTCTCTATATATACTTTCTTTGCTGTAGTGTCTTAAAGTATTGCTACCAGATCTGATATAGCAGTTCAGACTCTTGAATATAAATATATATTTTTAAAATACAATAATTTGGTAAGAATATTATAGCAATAGTATTGAAAGAAAATGACAGGGGCACCTGGGTGGCTCAGTTGGTTAAGCGTCTGCCTTCGGCTCAGGTCATGATTTCCTTAGCTGGGATCGAGACCCACATCAGGCTCCCTGCTCAGCTGGGAGCCTGCTTCTCCCTCTCCTGCTCCCCCTGCTTGTGTTCTCTCTCTCTCTCTGTCAAATAAATAAATAAAATCTTAAAAAAATAAAAAAAGAAAAGAAAATGACAAACAAAAAATCATGCATAATTTCTTACCTTAGGTTTAATATTTCCTCTTTAGCATATTTCCTAGTACTTTTGTGAATAGGTCTACATTTTTGCATGTTGTAACCATAATGTACATGAGCACACCTTTTAGCACAAAGTATACATACAATGAGATAGGAAATCCACTGAGTCATAGATACTCAGGTCTGTACAATACATAAAAGGTCATCAATTTCAACCCCATCAGATGGACACTTGAATTTTCTTTATAGCCTTATCTCAACAATGCCTAGTGATGAGATATTCACTATTTCTCCATGAAACCCATTTTATTATCTGCCACTTCTAAAATTAATTTTACTTTTCATAATTATAGCTTCCACACCTTTATCCTTTTTCTGGACTTTTCACATGAATAAACTCATTGCTTTTTCACATGATGGCTTTTCAACCTCATTTATCATTCCTCTTCTTAGGTTACCTCCAGGCTCAATATCTTCAATTTTTATGCTTATCGTTCCCATAGGTTTTCAAGCCCACTCAGTCTAGTATTCTTTCCATGAAATGTCTTCCAACTTGTTGGTTTGACACTGACTCAACACAGGGTGGTTTAACAAGCACCAAATACAATAGAATTAACACTTTACAATTCTGAATATTATAATGAAGCATAAGATCTAATTTTCTGTCCTTTTTTTTTCCCAAGCATATCACACTGTGGCTTATGTTGATTTTATAGTCAACTAATATCTTCATATATTTTTCACAATTTTTCTACTTCTATATTATTCTATATGGCATATTTAAGTAATAAAATGTCACTTCGATTTCCCCTTTTCTAACCTTTAAGTACTTTAGATCTCCCTTCTGTGGGTCTATATCTCTCCCAGGTTTGTTCCTTCTACTAACTGGGGTAGTTGTCTTTCATGTCCTACCCAGCCATGGATGAACTGACCGTGACAGGGCTGAGAGGGAAGGAATGGAGCATGCCAAAAATAGTTCAATTACCTCCACATTGCCAGAGATTCATTCATCAGTGCCATAGAGATAAAATCTCCCAAACTCTTTCCTTCCTTTCCACATTACTCTTGTTATTTTAGAATTTTCTATAATAACCTATGTATGCAAAGAATTATGTTAGGTGCTATGGGCTATTAATTTGTGAATAGATCTATTAGATCCCACTAAACACTATAAGAGACCCACCTTGCTAATATATGCCACAATTACACAAAACTACTGATTTTAATTTTCAATTATTTAATATATAAAGACTTAAAATTTAAAATCCATTGTGCCTTTACTGACTATATTAATATTTATAAATAGTTCCCACTTAGATTTTATATATGTATACACATATAAGGTTGAAGAAAGTTCTATTTCTGCCCTTGGAGCTTCTTAGAGAGGCTCTGTCAGGCCTTGGGAAATTCAGATTAATTTAATCCACTGTGTTTTCCCACCTAGTGACATTAAGAAATGAAGCCAGTTTGTTATTGATTTTTTTTCCTTAGCAAGCTCTTCCTGCTCCTCATCACCATCTCTTCCTTGATGAAGTTTCATAAAATATCAATTTGATTATGAGATTGTAGTAGAGTCAAGAGTGATCTATTGACCACTTATGTCTGACATAACAAAAATAATAATCTGTATTATTGATTACATGGACCACATTTATTGACAGCTTATGTTGTTAAGTAGTTTTCATGCATTATCTCACTTAGGCCATATGATACCACTTTATCATTACCCCAATGTTATAGATAATAAAAATGAAACTCAGAATGGTCAAGTATGCCCAAGGCCATAGAGCTACCAAGTGGTGGCACTAGAATTCAAAACCATGTTGAGTCCAAATTCTAAATTTTTATTTTATTTTATTTTTTTATTTTTTATTTTTTTAAAGATTTTATTTATTTATTTGAGAGAGAGAATGAGATAGAGCATGAGAGGGGGGAGGGTCAGAGGGAGAAGCAGACTCCCTGCTGAGCAGGGAGCCCGATGCGGGACTTGATCCAGGGACTCCAGGATCATGACCTGAGCCGAAGGCAGTCGCTTAACCAACTGAGCCACCCAGGCGCCCCAAATTCTAAATTTTTAAAAGTATAAAGTATGTCTTCCTGCCATTACAAAGTCCCATATATGGCCCAGGAATACCTCAAGATATACAGAGCCACAAACTATTACATGGGCAATACATAATTGCTTTGCAAAATTATAATGATAATAAAGGACTCTCTGAGGAAGTTGTCTTTAGCAAACAGTAGACCCAATATGTGTAAAATAACATGAAGTTCTAAAGGCAGCCAGAGGTCCATTGAGCATTGTTAGCACCTCACATTTGTTCTTGGCTAGGAAAGCTATCCTGACGGAAGTACTCTATCCACTTTGTAGAGCAATTATACTTGCACCTGTAACTCATTCTTAAGGAAGTTAAACAGCATGGCAGAATCATCCAAAAGAAGAATGAGAATACTCCTTCTTGCCCTGTGCTCTGCTACTGCTTACCACAGTAAAATACAGCATATGAAAGCACCTGGCACAACGTCTGGAACTTAACAAGCCCTGGAGGAATGTTCATTAATTCAATCATAATATTGATGCATTGGACTTGGAAAGTATAGGCAATAGAGGACAACAGAATATCCCACAAAATGAAAACATCACATAAATACTGTGCGTGCACATGCATGTACACACCCCCAGAAACTTGGAAAGTAATACTTGATTCACCAAAAGTGTTCCTCAACATTGTGGCAGAGCCCATAGACATCTGGGAAACTGTAAAGATTAGAAAAAGTAGCCTGAGCTACAGTAATCAGGATGGAAGGATGTGGGGGAAGGGGGGCTTTTTTGGTACAAAATTTCAGGACCAGCTGTTAACTTCAAGAGCTGGTTGCAAAGAGTGACAAGTGTGAAAGTGATAGATTCTCTGACATAAAAAGCCAGCTGGTTTTGTGAGTACAGGAAAATATTAACTGTGCAAAGTAGAAATGAGAATACTTCCTTAAAGAGATTGTAGAGCTTGATATTTTCTAGCCACTAACCAAAATGAAATCATCATCAGGGACATCATTTATAGGTTCAAGGAATAGCAAAAATGGGGCAAGACGGGGAGTTTTCTGTGTAAACCATGCTACAATCCAGATCACATTAATTTAAAAATGCATAGCATACTATAATGTTATCATATATTTCCTGTCCCAACTCTATGGTTAAACAGAATAGGTTTTTTTCTATGACCATAGAAACTCTTGCTACAACCAAAGTCTATTGACGTAATTGAGCAGTATTAAGTGGGTTTCAACAGGCACTATCCCTTAAAAGGAGATCATACAATGCTCAACTAAGTAAACAAAATCATATGTGGGAACTTCCTTTGGTCTTAGAACTAGAAAGGAAAGTCAAGGAATGCAGTCTCAGTGAAATTTTCCATGTAATTGTGAACCCTTTATGGAGAGTTCAAAAGCTTAGTTGATATATCAGAATTTTAAATTAAAGGATGTATATATTTAGAATTACATCAGCAGTAATGGTTTATTTGGAAAATTAACAGCCATTTTTCATAGCACCTTTGGAACATATTTGGGTGAAACTGTAGGTATCTACCTATGCATTCATGAGGAAGTGTCATGTAGTTGAGTGACTGGCCACAGTAATTACTCTAACTCCACCAGGCAGTGTTCAGGAGGATGCCTGGAGACTTGCAGTGGGTAAAACTTATTGGCAATAAATGCCCAATGCCTAAAACAGCCTTTAGGATAGTGTCAGAAGCACTGGGTACGGACTGGGGTCTCCAGACTTGCAGATGCAGCCTCAGGACCCTGTGGTGTGGTTGAGTACTGTGATTCTGGCAGGTGGCAGGTACAGTTCAAGGGAACCATCCTTCTCCAGCAGGATTCCCTACAAAGTAAGTGAGAGGGCGTCAGTGCAGAGCCCTGCCACAGGAAGGGAACAGGTAAGACCTTGGCAGGATACTAAATTTATGATAGAGCTTGTTGAGGGCTAATGGAAAGGGAACATAGTTAAGGGGACAGAGCAACCACTCAGTACAGGGTATCTGATTGGCAGTAGAGACAATGGAAATGACGTAAGAACGCCTGCAGTCTGGCTTTCCATACTGGAAGTCTTGATGAATCTGGAGTCCATCGGGGGTGGAAGGGAAGAACCAGTGCACAGTGCTGCAATGGAGGACAAGGGTAGCTATGAACCCAAATTTGTATTCCTGCTAGGATATCCACTCCATAGAATATTGTTAACTGTCTTAAATGTCTTTTTCTTCTATTTTTCTTTATATTTTTCTTATGTATTTCCTAATGTGTGATAAACTCAACCAGGTACTACAATATTTTTCTTATATACTTCCTAATGTGTGGTAAACTCAAGCAGGTCCTACAATAGTTAACAGCCAAAAAAAAAATGCATTAGTTGATTTTTTAAGTGTAGAATATATACCCTAAAAAAATAGATCTAACAATTTAGTTTCACAGTAGCATGTACAACATTGGCATGGCTGGGAGAGCGCCTGTATTCTCCCCTCCTTGTGTAAGCAATATGTGTAACAAAATGTCAGATACACCGGTTGGAATCAATACCACAGCTTTCCACTATCTGGGAGACTCAATTCTTGGCCCAAATCTAGGATTTCCTGAATTACATTTAATAATATAAAGTTTAAAAAATGTTTTTGTTATAAGTGGCAATAAGTAGTGTTTAGTATAGTTTATTATATTCAGTATCTATTTTTTTCTTTTGTACAGTAAGAAAGAGAAAATAGTCTTATTGGTTTCTCATACCAGATTGTAGAATAAGGTTAATAGTTCATGGGGTTAGTTTCTTCTGTGTCAACACTATCAGCAACACTTTAGGCCCCAAGCGTGCATAGCTTTATTGAAGCACTATATGCAATACATTTATTCAGAGATCATTAATTAAGAATTTACAGGTGCTCAGCTCTGTACAACATATTATAGGAAGAATTTTTAAAATACAGCGTTCCTGTAAATTGGCCACGAGAGCATAAGATATGCCAAAATGCTCTAAAAAATGATTATGAATGACATATAAGCAAAACGTGGGTCTCCCCTGCCCCCCAGCAATGGGAATATATTTCTTCTCAGGTTCTCATGTTCCCTCTTTCTGGTCTCTGTCTAACCAAAGGCATGAATTTCAGTTCATCCTAAGTGAAGATTTGGGTTTACTCTGTGACCATGTTATCAGTGATACCAGCTAATTCACATGGAGATTTGTACTATATGTAATTTATATAGAGAGCTGTCATATAAACTGAGCCCAGTTAACCTAATACTCCAACTATATTCACTCTAAACCATCCAGGGTTTATCCCATCCAGCATTCTGTCACTGATAACACCAGCTGTGTCCAAATACCCGCTATTTCAGGAAACCAGGGAACAGCCACCTTTTTTCATATTCTGAGCAATCCCTTATTTACCCATCTCACATCCTATTAGACAAGGATCACCCCTATCGAGCTTAAGATTTCAGTAAATTTGTCAGTTAACTTTGTTTTATAATTCTGAATTAATAATGCCCCCTAAATAGGTTAGGGGAAAAGCATCAAAGATTACCATTGGATTCAGATGCCTGGAAGGAGCTAGGATGGTGCATGACTTCCTGCCCCACTCATTCTATACAAATACTGGTAATTTACTACAAGTACAGACAATTTTACAAAGATTAGATTTTTTATAGTAATATTTTGAGAGAAATTGTTTTCTGCCTTTTGTAAATTTGATCATCAGGCCTTGTCACTCATCAGCAAAAGAAAAAATATATATTTCAAAAACACGGAGGACCTATTTTTATCTTATAATGACAATTTTTAAATTATTACATTTCTAACCATGCCGGGAGCCTCAGTCAACCTGTCATCTTGCCTTTACTTTCCCTCCACTCGCATCAAAAAGAGAGTTATAAGCAGCAAAAATTGATCTTGCTATGGATTTTGCTCGGAGCTGCAACCAGCCAAGGAATTAGTCTACTATATGTGTCACTGGAGTCATCTGGGGGAAGTCTTACACGAGACGAGAATTACTCTGTGCACCGAGCTCTATGTTGAAGGCCTGACTCAACGAAACTTGCGGGCTGCCTTGATGCTGACAAGTTTGTGAAAGACATCATTATTATTTTTCAAACTACATTGGGTTCTTAGAAATGTAACTTTTTGTTCCCTTAAATGACTTGTTTTCACTTTTTCTTCATCAGAAAACAAAACATTC
Source organism: Leptonychotes weddellii (assembly GCF_054177405.1). Taxonomy (NCBI): domain Eukaryota; kingdom Metazoa; phylum Chordata; class Mammalia; order Carnivora; family Phocidae; genus Leptonychotes; species Leptonychotes weddellii. The sequence goes on along the minus strand of NC_138381.1, from coordinate 34,709,565 downwards.
CTGCTTACGTAAATTCTGTCCTTCATTTATGGATACAGGAGGACAAACTCAACATTTGAAAATCACTTCTAAAGAGACATGGAACTGAGCTCAAATGACAAAAGTTGGATTACGTTGTTTAGAAAAAGACCATTGGATATTCTACCTTGGCTTTATGAATATGAGTTTTAATATATCCCAGGTACAATATGTGTCTACATGTATCAGATGAATTTTGATCACAGCCACCAAACTGTTAACCCTGCCAGAACCTTTCTTGGATGGTTTTGAGATAAATCTAAAAGAAATTAAATTACATATGATTTAACAAAAGAGTAAAGAAGTATCATATAAAAATAGTTGAATTTTAAGGATGGAAGAGTGAATATTTTTGGACATTGGGGCAGCCTTTAGCCTCCCATTTTCTTAAGGCTTGAGAGATTTATCCTTGGGTCACAATTCCGTGGAGACTTTGATTGTCCTATTTTAAAGAATGACCTCCATGCCTTCCACCCTGCCTCAGATGTATTTCTCTGCTATGAATTTATCAACTGGACATTGAATTGAGAAGGGATGGCCTACTTTGCCTGAACAAACCGGGCTGTGACCTCTCTACCTGCAGACTTGCCTGAGTTCATGAGCTTTGGTTATTCACACAGGTTAGAGGACTTTCCCAGACAGGGAACCAGCCAGACCTGTGAAGGGAAAAAGCATCACCATGTTACCAACTTGGGTCCTTGGGCTCTCCAAACAATAAACATTGATTGGGGCCAAGAGGGAATTCCAGGCAAGACTTTGGGGGGGGCTTATGCTCCAGCACAGGGAGACAGCCCAAAGAAAGGGTTCTTCATGCTGGTTTTCTGAACAAAAGCCAGGGAAAGTTTTTAAAGAGGCTAAGGTGGGAAAAGAGTGACATCTAAGCCTGTAGAGGTTGGGAGAGACACAAAGTTGGGTGTACAGGGGCAGTGGACAGAACATGCTTTATCATGCATCGCATGTCTCATTAGCATGTTAAATCTCCACCATTGGGCATGATTTTTAGTATTATAATGAGGGAGAAAGTCAGCAAAAGGTCAGCACTGGGGTGCACCTTGGTGCAGACTGGTTTCATCTGGTCTTCACCAGTCTTGTAGTTGAATCCCCCTTAGGTAAGCATCCTCCTTGCACATTTCTGCAAGATATGCTACTCAGGGGGCATAGGGTTTCAGCTATAAAGGAACGCTGGGTTTCATGGTCAGGATTGAGAGGACCTGAATCTAGTCCCTGCCGTGTCTCAACCAGGCCATCCAAAGAGGGAAGATCTGTGTCTCTTGGGCTGAATTATTTTCACTTTTTTTTTTCCCAGTAGAAACAATCTAACTTCAAGAAGACTTGATGATAATTAACATTATGCAGAGCATTTTAAAATTGAAGCATTTCTTTCAGTGTTTAAAAATAAAGAATTAAAAGATAGGTATCAAGTGATTTAAAAAGATATCAAACCATGTGCTTTGATTTCAAAGAATTTAAACAAATACTCATTATTTGATCACGTCCATGGCACATCCCTTCCCTGACACCAAGCTCCTGACTAGACCTAAGTTAATTTCCTGAATTCCCAAGCTTAGAGTCAATACTGATCTTTGGCTCTACCTCCGGCTTCCTTGAGGGCTTTTACTGACCCCTGAGCAAAAATACCTTCAGACCTTAGCAGAGGCATTCTCATGCTGTTAATAGCAGGGAGCTGCCTGAGGATTATAATTCTCCCTCTGTTCTTTTGAATGACAGGCCAATTAAAACCATTTGCCTTGGAGGAGATACTGCCAGATTGGAAACAGGAAACAAGTTCTGGTCCACTTAGATTTTTATATTTGAGCTCTTGATTCCTATCAAGTCTGTAGTGATCATGAGGATGATGCTGATGACAATTCTTAACAATCTTATCACACTGCCGTGTTTCTTTTATCTCTTATCCCCACCTTAGTAAGTGGCACCACCTTCCTTCACATCCCTCCCACATCAGGAGCAAATGTGATCTAAGAGCCCCTCCCTGTAGACTTGCATTCTGATGATTTCTTCAGACTGTTCTCTCTGCTCCCACTCCCAGGATAGTCACCAGAGCCTGGTCACTTCTTAGAAGTTCTGGTTTCTACCTGACCATCTGCCCCTCCGTGATCTGTCCACACTGGACCCAGAGGGATCTCTCTAGAACATCAGGCTTACATCAGTGTCTTCTCTAAATCCAACCATAGAAGGATTCCCCCATGGTTTAAAGGAGAACACAAAGCAGCTTCAGTGTAACTCAAAGCCCTTTAGGACCTGGACCCATTCCTAAGCTTTGAACTTCTCTAGCTTTGTTTGCCCTAGCCTCACAGGTGCTTGGAATCAGCACTGTTTATGTTGCTCTGCCCCACAGGTACATCCCACTTATAATTCAGACCCGACTCAGCCACCTTTTCCTTTGCAAAATTTTTTCTGCCCCCAAAGTGAGTGAGATGCCCCTTCTTTGGGCTCTCTATTACCCAGCACACACCTCTGTCCTAGAACTTGGCACAATATACCTTACTTATTAATATGAGTGACTTACACATTCATTAATATTAGACACCTTTAGGCTGTCATCCAACAAGTATTCATCAGTTTTTAATAATGCACAATTTACTCTCTGTGGTGTCTCTCTCGATCAGATGGGGGGCCCCAAATGTGGGTTGACGGTCGTGTTTGGAAGCCGGTGGCATGGGCCGTAAAAGGATTCACCCTAGGCAGAACAAAGGAGATAGAAGTTTATCGAATGTACTGCAAGGGAGCTGTGGACAGGACAGCAAAGGAGAAAACTGTCTGTAAGGAGGCAGTAGGTGGGGGCTATTTTTAAAGGGGGATGGGGAGGTGGTATGGGGACATTGGGAATTCTTTTTTTTTTTTTTTTTTTTGGTAACTGTGCCTGGTTTTAAGTAGCCCATTGGTTAGTTAGGGCCTATGGATATTTTGAGGTGGGTCACCTGGTGGGCCTGTCTGTATTCAGCCAAGGGGTCATGGTGGGCCCTTCCTACGTTCCACTGCTCAAGGCTATTTGCCTAAAAGTGGCCTCTACACTCTATACATAAACCTGCCATTATATTATTTCCAGATTTTTTTTTGTTTCTTTTCCTATTAGCTTTCATTATAGTTATTTCCTTGCCTTTTGCTGATTTTTCTTTACTTACTTCTATGAACATTATTTTAGAGCCAGATTAGATAAAATCCTTTATTAGCTACAGCAACTACTGACTTATTATCAATGATAATGACTGTATCTACTTTGAAAGTTCTTTTTTTTTTTAAAGATTTTATTTATTTTTGAGAGAGAGAGAATGAGAGAGAGCACATGAGAGGGGGGAGGGGCAGAGGGAGAAGCAGACTCCCTGCCGAGCAGGGAGCCCAATGCAGGACTTGATCCTGGGACTCCAGGATCATGACCTGAGCCGAAGGCAGTCGCTTAACGAACTGAGCCACCCAGGCACCCATACTTTGAAAGTTCTTAAAAGGGGTCTCCCAAAGGGTAATGTTGAAACTGATCTGGCGATTGGTATATTTGGCAGATGAATCATAATTTGAAATTGAATGAATAAATTTGTCTTGATGAACTTTGGCCATTAAAAAAAATGATTTAGAGTAAGTATTATCTGATTTCAAATGTTGCCTTTTGCACCTTAGGTATGCTTAAAAAAAAGAAAAAACAAGCCCAAATTAGAGTCATTTTCCTCTCATGACAGCAGACTAAGACTTAATTACAATTTTAACCTATCCAAGCAATGTGGCCTTATAAAAGTCAATCTGAAATTTCCAGATCAGCACCCGTGAGGTAATCTGCATGATAAAAACCCTGCCTTTCCCTCCCCCCCCCCAAAAGGAGAAGTCCTAGCCTGAAACAATCCTTTCTTTTCTTTTGCTAATAACTTCTCTGCCCTAGGCTCCTTTGTCTAAAATAAACCTTCTATTTTGTGCAACTACTCTGAGCTGCATTGTACTTGATAGATGGGATGCTGTCAGATTCATGAATCACTTAATAAAGCCAATTAGAAAAAAATAAATAGATCTTCAAATATACTCAAATTTTTTTAACAGGTATATTATTAAAGGATTGGTTCCCTATCACCCTCTCTGCCTTAAAATATAAGTGTTCTCCAGGAAGACGGGTAAACAGCCAGAAAACTTTTCACAGTATACTTTTTCCTTTTTCTACTATCCTAGAGTTCCACCTTAGTTGACTTAGGTTTCTGTCTGAAATTTAAAAAAAAAAAAAAAATGAACTTGCTGCCTTCGTTGCTAGCATAAACTAGAAGGTCCTCTGAATAGGTAGGATGAGGGTAGAGTTTCCCCAGAAATTCTGCAGCCAGCATTTCCCATATTCTGTCCTCCAAGAGTCTAATAAGCCGAGTGTTGCTGTAGCTATTAGAAGGCCTATGGGCTTGGTTGGTTGCTTTGTGTTATGGCTTGTGGATCTAAACGCAGTGCTAACCTGGATCTTTCTGGCTCTCCCAAATAAAGTAATAATGAGATGCTGGATTATCAGAAAAGAGTCCAGATGTCAAGTTAGTATTTATATCACATCAGGGTGGAGAGCAGATGGATGAGCACATTTTTACACAGATTCATCAAAATTATCTAAATTCTTAGTTGCCCTTTAAGTCTAAGAACTGCCCTTCGTGATCTATATATGTTTTAATATTTAATCCAAATTGATTGCATTGCTAAAAGAGCAAGAAAATTAGCTAGTTTTGTTCTAGTTGTGTTTGCCTAAAATGTATTAAGATATCAAGTGATTTCAAGTCTTTGGGTTCGCTGTGTTGTCCTCCAGGGATCTTTAGCTTTCTTTATTTACTTTCAAGGTGAAGTAGAACCCAATATAGCTCTGAATGTATCATTACCAATCAAAAATAGATGCAACCCTCTAAAATAAAATGTTTCCACTTTGCCACAATATTATGTTTTATCCTCATTCTTCCTGGTTACCATATTTATTTTTATGACATTCAGTTAACTGCACAGCTTTCTTTGCTGACTTTGCTTATATTCCATATTGTTCAATAAAGTCCCTCCTTGGGCACTGCTTTGAGTCCCATATTAACTCAATTTTTTTTAATCCACACTGCAATGGATCTTTTATTCCCTTTGCTGTGAAATATAAGGCCATCTGTTGAGGCTGGGATGTTATTATTTTTATCATCACTGAGACTAGACTGGACTCCATTCATACTGTCCTCATGGATCTAGCCTGAACAAACAGTCCTCAGAACAAAAGAGTTTTGTTTTAGCTCTCCTATCTTATTGCACAGTGATTGATCATTTCTCACTCAAACTCTTACAGTTGTGAGTCATTCATATGAGGGCCTTCCCTTGCCTGCCCCTCCACCCTGCCCATGTGTGGGCCAAGTCAAGCAGTTCTGCCTCCAAATTGTATCGCATGGGTGTTCACCTCTGCGTAGCCATATCCACAGCCTTCACTCAAATGCAAGTCACCAACATCTCTTACCTGAACTCGTGTGGTATCTTCTCCATTGGTCTTACTTCTAAACTAATGCACTCTTCATAGAGCGGCCTGAATACCTTCTTATTTTCCCTTTTATTGGAGCTTTTTGGGTCTGTGCTTGTCGGCATTTCCAGGTTGGCTTCTCCAGTGCCCAATCTGGGATGTCTGAGGCAGAAAGAAAACACAAAGAACTCTCTGCTGTATTGTTTCTCAGGCTCCAAGATCCCTAGCCAGTCTGTCTTCTTCTCTCCAGCATTCTTATGTTTGTTTTGTATGTAATGGCTAGGGTTTTAAGCTAAATTTAGCAGGAGAAATAGGGAAAAGTGTATCTACTACATTTGGTCTAGACCTAGAAAGTCCAGAATGCCATTTAGAAACATAGATCACATTGTGTCACTGTGCCAAGTTTAAGGCTTTCATTGACTTTCATTGATCTTAGTATGCAGTGCAAAAATATGTCTGTCTACAGGACCCAAAATAATGTGATCTTGGCCTATCTCTTCAACAGTTACCTTGTGGCAGTTGGCTCTCATTCCATTCAGTTGGCCTTTTGCGTCCTTGAACGTGCAAAAGTTCCTTTCTCACTCAGAATCTTACCCCAGCTGTTCTCTTTGTCTCAGCCATTTGTCATCTATGCTACTCTGCTTGGCTCCACCTCAGCCTTCAGTTTAAATACTTCTTTCTTTATAATGTCCTTTCCTAGCCATCCTACCTAATAATATTCTCTTATCTTCCTTATGTTTAAATTTTCTTCAGGAATTAATATAAATCAGATTTTTCAGTTAGTACTTTTTATAGTCAATGCGAACATGTTTCCAACATGACCACTGACCTTTTGAAGATGCATTTAACAAACAGCTCATTTGGCAGATGTTAGTGTATTAGCATTAACCATTTTATAAGCAAACAGAAAAGAAGTCCCTAAGTTATAGATCAGTAAGGCATCATAGGCATGGTTGCTAATTTTACTTTGCTTATTTTTGATTCATTGATTAACATAACTAATATTTACTAAGTGCCTATTATGTATCAGGCACTATTCTAGTTCCAGCTCTTGTGGGGTATACATTCTAATAGAGGGAGAAAAAAAATAAGTAAATATAAGAGAAATATATAATATGCTATGTGATGAGCATAAGAAGTAAAACAGAGTAAGGGAAGAGAAAGAAGCGGGAACATGCAAGGAATGGGAGAAATATTTTACATAGAGCCTGGAGAGATCTTTTTGTAGTAAGGTGCCATTTAAGCAGGGACCTGAATGAAATTGGGAACCACGCCATAGAGGGAAGAGTAAGAACAAATGTTTTGAAACTGAAATTTATGTGCCATTATTGAGGGGCAACAAGAGACAGGTATAATAGGAGCTTAGCAAGGGAGGAGGCAGCACTAGGAAATGAGGTCAGGAGAGAAGCCAGTGTAAAACCGTTGATGGAGGTCATTGACAGACTTTGACCACAACAAACTGCATGTGCTTCTCACCCATGGCCACCATTAGTCCTGGCTAATTGGAACATGGAACGTGGGAATAGTGTCACCGATAGAAACAAGTGGATGGTGATATTTAATTCAAGCATTATTTGATAGCTTTAAGTTCTAGTAAGAGTAATAGATAACATGACACATGTAAAGCCTGAGTTACCCAGTTGATTCCACGAAGGCAGAGAATGAAGATAAAGTAAAGATAATTAGGGCTAATTATAAAAAAGTAATTAGAAATAGTTCGAAAAGGAAGTGAGCTGACTGTTTTAAAGTTATTTAAAAGTCCAAACTCACAGTTGTTTAATTGCTTTCCTATATTGCAGTGTAACTAGTGTAAGCAACTGAATCAAGTTCTGTGGATAAGTGGGAGAAAAAAAAACAATAGGAAATTGAAGTATTCCAGAAATGCCAAATGGAAATTAAATGTGTACAATTTTTTTTTTAATTAAAACTTAAAAACTGCAGTTAGTGCATATATACTTGTGTTTTGGAGATAGGGGATAAGAAACAAATGTCATGTCTAATACCACGAAGAGAGTAAGCTGGTGTCCCGTATAGGAGATGCAGAAGGAAAGAAGGGGCCAGTTCCCCCTCTTTGGTGGCTGGATCAATTTCATTCATCCATCCAGTCTCATATAATGAAGACCTTTAAATCTGATGTTGACTATGTCTAATTGAAACAGAAGATAAAGGTTTCATCCTCACTTTTCCTTCCTGCACTTCCTCCTGAAATCAAAAGCAAGACGAGCTGCTTTCTAGAGGTCTTTATTCTATGCATGGTTATTCTCAGAGCTGAACTGCTTCCTTTTCCTCCTTTGCCATCCATTTCTTCCCTAATAACCTGGGATTAATGCTGCGTCTTCTTTATCATTACAAGCTCTGAGCCCCAAAATATGTGTAGAAAAACACAAATTATATAGTACTTGAAAATATTACTTCCCATTTTATAATTATCTTAATCATGTACTAGACCATGCTCACTTTAATAAACCACAAGAGATTCCTTCATTTCCCCCTGCTCTTTTTCCCTCTTAACCCTTTACAGAGATGGTTCCCTTTATTTGAATGCCTTCTTTCCCTGCCCAAATCCCTCTTTGCCTGACTGACTCGATTTATCTTTCTAGACTGAGGTTTTAAGTGACTTCTTCCTGTAAACCTTCCTTACTCACCCCTTCTTGCTTAGCACATTTGTGCTCCGTATAACTATAGTATGGAATTTAGCACACTGTAATGATTTTGTGTCTTCTTTAGGAGACCACAAACTCCTCGAGAGCAGGGCTTACATCTTAATTTTTCTTACATCCACAGTACATCACACAATGCCAGGAACATGGCGAGGCACTCTAAATATTTGTTGAATGACTGAATGAACACAACCCCAAAACAAACATTATGCTATTTAACTAAACATAATAATGAGGAAGTTGTAGTAAATTCTAAGGTCATGAGGATATTTACTATTTAGAATTCCTTTTAAATGCACGATAAGTGCATAAATGCATGATAGTGTTACCATAAGTACTTGAAATAAGCCCACATTTGTATTTTACTTAATTATTTTCATGGTCATTTGGATGAGTCTTGATAACGCTGAATATCCTGAATATATAATTCATCTTACTCTTTCATGGTAGCCCTTGAGAATCTACAGCAATTTAAAATTTGACTAAAATTGCTTGACAATATTTTTTTATTAGACATTGACAGTAAACAAAAACAATCAAAAATTTATTTGGTTTAATATGTTAAGTTCTGCATTTTCATTTTTGATATATTTGAATTGAATGCTGATTATAAGCTGCATAATAAATTTGATAGTTGTAAGATATATCATTTGATATTGAAGAGTGTGGTCATACCGGAAAGAGAAAAAAAGTTATATTTGTCTTCCTCTCTTCAATATGTAGCAACACTTTTGTCAGCACATACTATAGCAAATATGACAATGACAATAACAGATTTTAGCAGCACTTTCAAAGATGAAATAGGTGTCCCTAAAAATACTGTTTTCCTAACATCCTTAAAAAGAAATTGAGATGAAATTTGAAATACTATCATTGGGATCTTTAGGAATATTATACAAGTACTCGGTGCTGAAACCACTGCCCTCTAGGGATATATTTGGATGTTTTCTAAAACACATACTGTAGTAAAAGATTATACTATTTAGTGTTTTGAAATATTGACAAAGGAACTTGCTTTTTCTTCTAAATATGGTGTTTGCTGCCTTCCCAGTATTATAGCGGAGTCTACCAGAGTAATGGCTTTCTTACAATGCTACTGAAATCTGTAAGTGCTTTGATTTCATCATAAATTAATGATTTAACCATATAGAAAAGAATCCAATTTTAGTGTACCTCATAACTGATAGAAAAATATTAAAACTTTGCCACACAATGTTATTATGTTAGAGGAAAAACTTGTAAGTGGATGCTTATAGCAATATCATGACTTATAATCCTTCTTATATTGGCAAATTTGGGGCATATTGTAATTTTTATTTAGCAATAAATTTCATTTTTGCAACTACTTTTATCTACTTGTGCAGGAGAAAATTTAGAATGCTATATCAGGACAACTATTCAATTATAGCCAACTTAAATGAAAAGTTAATTGTGTGTATTTTTTCTTTCTATTCTCCAAATTATCATTATTTGTATTTTAAGGTCTTAATATCACTTCCTTTTTTTTCCATATACTAGGGCTCTGGTAAAGTTATATGGCTATATTTATGGTGTTTTCCGTAAAACCAGTTTGAAACCATTAACTATTATGCCAGAGGTGTAGGACACTGATTTATTCAACAACTGTTTCTTAAAATAAAAAACTATCACAACAGTAGTTTTGCTAAAACTTTTTTAAAAGTATACACACAAGCACGCACACACATACACACACACCCCAAACACCTCTAATTGAATAAAAGAAAGTAAACCATGTCCATAATTTAATATTTATTACTTTCCACTGAGGCTGCCTTAAATCTACTAAAATGTGGAGATGCTAAGCTACATTCAGGAAATATGAAGAAAAAAAAAAGCCTTCCCTGTTCTTCAAATATGGGTTATAGTTATTCAGGAATCCCAAACTAGCCAAAGGTTGGTATAATCATTCCACCTCATGCTATTCTTAAACTTCATCATCAGTCAGAAGTTAATAATAGATATATTATGCCAGCATCTTCCTCGTTGTCTTTCTTCACCATTGCATTCTATTTCTCCTCACCTTATTAATAACAGTATTAGAAGGAGGGAACTGGATAATGAGGGAAAAGACTTCCTTCTTGAGAGTAATAGGGACTCTGACCTGAAGACCAGTTAGGGCAATGAAATCTCAAAGTGTAGTCCCCATGTGTTGGCATCAGGATCACCAGGGGCTTGTTAAAAATACAAATGTCTAACTCAGAGGGTGGGGCCCAGCAAATCTGTATTTTAACAAGCCTCCAGGGTATTGTGAAGCACACCAACTTTCAAGACCACTGATTTAGAGAAGAGTTACCATGACAGTCACCCATTTGAGAGTGCATGGAAAATTCTATAGTATCTTTGAAGATCTTCCCCAAATTTATTGGTTAAATGCAGGAAAAATTGATGTAGTGAGGTACATATTCCAAATTAAGAAACTATATCGTCAAGGGGTGCCTGGGTGGCTCAGTCGGTTGGGAGGCTGCTTTCAGCTCAGGTCATGATCCCAGGGTCCTAGGATCTGGTCCTGCATCGGGCTCCCTGCTTGGCGGGGAGCCTGCTTCTCCCTCTCCCTCTGCCTGCCTCTCTGCCTACTTGTGCTCTCTATCTCTCTGTCAAATAAATAAATAAATAATCTTAAAAAAAAAAAAAAAAAGAAACTATATTGTCAAACAGTTGTGACTATGGGGCATTTACCTCATGAGTTACAACCTGAAGTATGAGACCTCCGAAGACTGAGGGGTTGCACTGGATTGAATAGTACCCCAAATTCCTGTGCATCTGGAAGTCAGAATATGACCTTCTTTGGAAATAGGGTCTTTGCAAATGTAATTAAGATGAGGTCGTAGTGAATTAGGGTGGGCCCTTGTCCAGTTCCTGGTATCGCAATACTGAGGGCATGTCAAGAGACACTACAGAAGAGGTTGTGTGAAGATGAGGGCAGACTGGAGTTTTGCTTCCTCAAACCAGGGAATACCAAGGATTGGTGGCAGACACCTTTGCTGGGAAAGAGACATGGATCGAGCCTCCAGTAGGAGCCAACCCTGCTGACCTTGACTGAGAACTTTAGGCCTCCTGAGCTATGCTAGAATAAATGTCTGTCATTTCAAGCCAACCAGCTTTTGCTCAATTGTCATGGCAGCCATGGAAAACTAATTCAGGGGACTTATTGTATGGGCTTAAATTTTATGCATATTCTTTGACTTACTCTTGGTCCATAAGCAGCTTCTTATGAATAGGCTCTGTAAAGAAGGCTGCCCGGCCCCTTCCCCCTCTCCTCCTCTGCCCATCCCCCCATCCTTTCAAAGGATCTTTGAAGAGTCTATTTTTAGTTGTGAAAGTCATGTTCTTATTTATCATTGAAGAAAAAAAAAAACTCTCCTAGAAGAATATTAAATGTAAAACCCTTTCATTCGTGTATTTTTAGTTAGAAATTATGCCTATTATCTCCCATCCATCTGTCTTTCAGTAAAATTTTCGGTTGACGTGGATTATGCTCTTTAAGCTGCTTTATACTCATTTGTTCAAATACATACCAAGCCTTTTAATTGGACCATTTTATATGCAAATAACTAATACTATTAAGTGTATCTGTGTCTCCTTCTGTTGCTGTTTAGTTGTGTCATAAATGCAGTGACCCTCCACAAACAGGGTTAATCAGAATAGTGTGCGAGTGCAGTGTGTGTGCCTGTGACGGCTGCCAGCTGTAGATCTGAGATACAGAAAGAATAGACATTTACCAAGCAGAGCTCTTTGTGTCTTAAAAACAAAACACACATAATTATGAATGATATATTTAGGGAAGTCTGCTTTAAGGAAATGGATTTGCATTCACTGTACCTTATGTGAACATGCTGTGTTTTTTTCCTCAAATGACTTAGCGAAGCATCTAGATTTTAATATACAAATATATATATTAAAGAGTCAGAAAAATTGAAAGGAATATTTAACAATAAGACAACTTCGATAAAGTAATTTAAATGACCTAAAAAATCCATCTTTTGAAAATACTTGTGAAATGTAATATTTTTAAAAGCACAAAGTGCGTAAGAACACGATTTTTCCTGGGCTTTCTTCCATGTTTTGTTTCTACAGCTCTCATTTCTGAGCCTGTTAATTTTCAAGTTTCCCCTAAAACTTTTAATATCCTCAGTCAATTTATCAACATGGCTTTCTAGTATTCTCCGTTATGCTTTTGAGCTAACGGAGATCTCAGAGATAATTTGTGAGATGGTTCCCTCCTCACAATAAGATCAGTTCCACATTTTAACATAACAGTAGTACTGCAATTTGAATTCCATGCTAAGGAGGTTGGAGTTTACTTTTAAAAATCAGCGTAGGTGATAAATATTTTTGTGTAAAGGAATAGTTTATGAAATGTTATGCTGAATCCAAAAGTATTCAGCAAGACTATTTAGAGAAGGAGAAGATCAATCTTTATTACATGTAGATTGATGCTATTTCTATACTAACCAGTCAAACAAACAAAAAATCCTTTGCTTCATTCTTGCAACATATCTACTACATACAAAGTATTAGGTGTTAGCTATAGAGAAGGAATTCAGTCCTACTTTTAAGGAGTAGTATTCTAACAGGGAAGAGGGACAGTAACCAGATAATTATAAATCAGGATACTGTATCCATTTCCTAGGGCTACTGTTACAAATTACCATAAACTTAGTGGCTCGAAACAAGAGAAATGTATTCTCTCCTAGAAGGCTAGAAGTCTAAAATCAAATCCCTGCAGGGCCACCTCCCTCTGAAGGCTCTAGGGGTGGATCCTTCCTTGCCTCTTCCAGCTCCTGGTGGCTCCAGGCATTCCTTGGCTTGTGGCTGCATCACTCCCGTCTGCTTCCATATTCATTATGTGTCTGTCTTCTCCTCTCTTGTCTCTTAGAAGGACATATGTCATTGGATTTCAGACCCTAATCCAGGATTATCTCATCTCAAAATCTTTAACTTAATTACATCTGCAAAGGCCCTTTTCCCAAATAACATTACATTCACAGGTTCTGGGTAGACATCTTTGGAAGGCCACCATTCAACTCACTACAATACCCAGAGGAAGTGACTCCATTGCAGAACAGATTTGAAGAGAGAGGAAAGATACATGTGGGTTCTCTTTTGGGCATGGATGGTGTGTCTTTTACCCTTTTAGCACAATGCCTGGCATGTAGCAAGACTGTGAAATTATTAATGAAATACACTCATGATAGTGTTCAGTAGGCAAGTAGACATACAAGTCTAGAGGTCAGGAGAAAGATCTGGGTTAGACAGAGGAATGGATAAGAGTACCAAAAGAAGCTGTGTGAGAACGGAGAAAAATAAAGCAAGGACCAAGAGATAGCCCATGACTGAGGAACCGGTTTTGGAAAAGACTGAGAAGGAATTGCTAGAAAAACAGGAGGGGAAACCAGGAGAGAGGGGTGGCATAGGAGACAACAAAGGAAAGAATCTTTAAAAAGAAGAAGAAAAAAAAAGGTGTCAGGTGACATTAAGCTGATTAAGTAGTGTAAAGCCTGGATTTGGGAACTTTGATTTAAGCAATTTTGGAAGTTGGGATGACAGTTTTCAGTGGATTAAAAATGGCAGAAGCTTTGACATTTTTTAAAATGTCCTAAAGGACAATAAAACTAAACCAGTACATAGGCTTCCCTCCGTAATGCCCTCTATACATGTTTCAGAAAAGGGGCTGTGAAAAAATTCTGTGCACGGATACATGCCCATGACCTCTCTCCTTTGATCCCAGAGACAGACCATGCAAGTTGTTATGGATCATTAGAGCCGCTGTGCTGGTATCTTCCATTTGTTAACCTCTCTGCTCATTGCTGGACATCTTATCACATTCACAGTGGGAGAATGCAGTTTCCAAACTGTGATTCTGACTCTGATCTTCCATGTAAAAGAATGTTCTTCAGGCATCCCACTGAATCCACTATAAAACATCAGTCGGGCATACATAACAAGGACTCAGAGACCTTCCTGATGAGTAGTGAGAAATATATGCACAATAGAAGGACCCTGCAGTTTTTTTTTTTAATTTTTTTTTTTTTTTAAGATTTCATTTATTTGAGAGAGAGAGAATGAGAGACAGAGAGCATGAGAGGGGGAGGGTCAGAGGGAGAAGCAGACTCCCCGCCGAGCAGGGAGCCCGATGCGGGACTCGATCCCAGGACTCCAGGATCATGACCTGAGCCGAAGGCAGTCGCTTAACCAACTCAGCCACCCAGGCGCCCGAGGACCCTGCAGTTTTATATGCTAGAGATTTAAAACCACCTATACTTTGATGCCAGCATCAGCTTTTTCCCTTACAATGACATCTGCTGTTAAATGAATTTAGTTTTTTTAAGTTAGTAACTGAAATACCCTGATGGCTGTAATCTTATCTGTTGGAAGGACACTGAGCAAACTCTTCCGTGGCATATGGTCAACATTCCACAAACTTGGCCTTTTCAATTCCATTGAAAATTAAAATTATTCCATTGAAATTAAGGAATGGTTGAACATTGTGGTTTCTTCGTGTAACTTAGTGTCCCACACACATTCTTTTTTTAAAAAAGATTTTTATTTATTTATTTGAGAGAATGGGTGCACATGAGTGGGGGAGGGGCAGAGGGAGAAGGAGAAGCAGGCTCCCAGCTGAGCAGGGAGCCTGACATGGGTCTCGATCCCAGGACCCTGAGATTAGGACCTGACTTGAAGGCAGAAGCTTAACCCACTGAGCCACCCACGTGCCCCGCCCCCACACCATTCTTGAAGTAATAACAATAGAAACTATATTCTGGTTCATTTGTGTCAACTAATTAAAAACAATTTTTTTAAGGAGAGTAAGTTTGGACATTTTGGAGGTTCTTATTTTAAATGGTAACTATCATTTTGAATTATTTTCTCTACTTTATGAACAGATTATGGCAGGTATGTTCACTTCAAAAACTCAAAATGGATTTGCCATTACTTAGCTTGACAAACAGAGCCTTAAAGTCAGGGAAAACAAAAGAACTTACTTAAAATGAACTCTGTTGACATATTTTTGGGTAGAATATGTAAGAATTTGGATGTGATCCTTATGGGAATTATTTAAAATTTTGGGGGGTTTTTTTGTTTTTTTTTTTAAAGATTTTTATTTATTTATTTGACAGAGAGAGAGATAGCGAGAGCAGGAACACAAGCAGGGGGAGTGGGAGAGGGAGAAGCAGGCTTCCTGCCGAGCAGGGAGCCCGATCCCAGCAGGACCCTGGGATCATGACCTGAGCCGAAGGCAGACGCTTAATGACTGAGCCACCCAGGCGCCCTAAAATTTTGTTTTATAAAGATTTCATGTTAGACTTTATAAAACAGAATTAGAAAGTATATAGGTCAATAAGAAATTATTAAGTTAGAACATGTACAAAGTCTACTTATGCTATTTTATTATGCTATCCTATAATAACTGATATACACTAAAACCTATAAATTTGGGATTTATATCAACAGGTCAATAGCGAAAAATAGCCTTTATCTTAACCTTTATTATTCTATTTCAATATAAAATTCAGTTAAGACATGATTTTAAGGATTCTTCAGCAGAGCATAGAATAATCCAGCAGTATATTTTCTACTCTTTTAGAATTTATATTCACAAACTACATACATGTGTCTAATTAGAATTTAATAAGCTTTTCACCCAAGAGAGAATTCTGATCTCTGTAAAGCTTTTATCCTTGCCCTACTTATAATGTCACTATCAAGTTCTTTATTCTGCAGGTTTATTTTTTTTTGAAAAGATACAATTATATGTTATTTTCCTGCATGTTATAATTATGCAGTTTTCTTTACATGAATGTTGCTTTCTGGAGAAAATGCTCTTCGAAATGTTAGGAAAGTAAAAACTATTGTTTCTATAGAAATAAGAATATTCTATATGAGCAATAGATTGCAAAGTGAGGCACCTTCAACATGAATCTGTCTTTGTTGTTCACACAGAATGAAGGGTAATTTTACCAAAATAAGGCCAAGAAAAATGAAATATGGGATTTCATAGTTTATCAGAAGTCAAACATTTTTACTGCCAATAATTCAGCACAGTGTAGCCTCAAGCCATACTCTACACTGTGGGAGGTACGTGTGTGTGTGCACACTCACACAGTGCTATGATTTGTCAAGGCAATCTGTCATTACAAATGTGAGAGAGACAGAGAATTCCTCTGGCATTTGGTTGTAAATGATGTTATTTTATAAAGAAAAGGACATTCAGGGTCTTAGGTTAAGTAACCCTTTAGTGCTTCTGTTTAGGGCTCCTCTCATTCCCCCCAAATTTCCCATGTGCCACTCATCTTCCCTTCGCCTTCAAATTTCCTTTCTTCCTTCTCTTTTGTCCTTTCATTTTCCCTACTTCTTTCTGTAATTTTAAATTTCTCCATGCATAATCATAAAGGCTTTCATTTACTATTTTCAAAGTTTTAAAGTTTATCCCCGAAACAATCACCATTTATCAAGTGCTAATTCATTACTCAATGATGTTCATAACTGTCAGTCAAGCCTCCTGACTGGCCAGAGAAAACTCGTGTCACTCTTCTGAGTCCACGTCCTCTCCAGTACAGAACTTTGATCCTTCATGTTAATTCCAGCCATGAAAAGCCATGTACAATGCACCACTTTCCCTTGGAAGAGCCCGACAGGATCTGACCTCATTGAATCTAACCCACTGGGAGATTATGTCATGTTCATGAATGTACACACAAACAGTCATGTATGTAGACGTGTGTTAGTTTGTGAAGACATGAGCACAACTCAAGGAAAAGCAGAGAAGAAGCTGCACCTGTGAGAGAGGAGATGATTATTGGACTACACTCCCAAAGGAATGCTGGAGAAGGATCTGCAGCAAAAGTGAAAGATTGGTCATAGGAAAGAAAGGGAGTACTTGTCTTTGGAAACAGGAAAGGAGTGACCCAATAAAGAAAAGGGGAACCTTTCGGGTAGATGGAAAGGGAGTTAGAAGAAATCATGTTGGATGGCATCTATTTGAAGTCAAGGATGGGACTTCAGTTTTGAGAAGAATAGGAAGATACATCTGATTCAAGTGCATACCTTATTTGTCAGGGTTTTCCAGAGAAACTAAACCAATATAGGATGTGTATACATACATAGAGAGATTTTTTTAAGGAATCAGCTCACAGGATTATGGAGACTGACAAGTGCAAAATTTGCTGGGTGGGTTAGTAGGCTCGAGACTCAGGAAGAATGGATATTGCAGTTCAAGTCCAAAGGTTGTCTCCTGTTCAGGGAAGGTCCGTCTTTATTCTATGAAGGCCTTCAGCTGATTAGAGGAGCCTCACCCACATTCTCAAGGACAATCTGCTTTATTCAGAGTCTGCCAATTTAAATGTAAATCTTGTTCACCAAAAAAAAAAAAATCTTCATAGAAATATCTAAAATAACATTTGGCCAAAGATCTGGGCACTGTGGCCCAGTCAAGTTGACATATAAAATTCACCATCACACATATGTTCCCTCCTCTGCCTAACTCCATGTTCTTCAAGAATCAGTTCTCCCATCTTCTCAGAAAGCCTTCTCGTATGTTCATCCTCAGGTGGGAGTTTACATCCCTGAACTAAAGTCCCAGACCATACTTTTTTAATGCCTCCCACTGGAACCTAGTTCCTGAGCATGGGGATTTTTTTCCACTTCTGTATCTTCAGCATCTCAGATGTCACCAGCTATATCTTAAGCACTGAATAAAAGGTTGACAAATATCTTTCAGTTTTACTACATTGTGAACTCATTGAAAACAGGGACAGTCTTAAAATACATTTTATACCCAATATCTAGCACAAATTAAGGGCTCAGCAAATGCTCATTGAAGGAATCAATGGATAAGTCACTTACCAAATGTTTACTGTATTTTTCCTTGTCTCTGATTACTTGGATTTTATTCCAATATTGAAAAGCATTTTTCTGGAGAATTCTGAAGAATTTACACAGACTTGCATTGCATTGCATTATACTAGCAGCTAGGATTACAGGTCAGAAACTGCTGGTGTAGGAATCAGACATCAACAATTTTTAAAGTCCTGTAGGTGATCCCAGTGGTTGGGAATCCCTGTACTACATACAGTTAAACGAGGGAAGATGTTCAGGAAGGTTAAGAATAGACGGAGCCTCTGTGGAAGGCAAGGCCATATGGGGACAACAGGAAAGAGGCTTTGAGCAGGCTCCGGAGGAAGAGTGAAGGACACCCACAGAGAAGAGAGGAGTACTGAAGAGAAAGTTATGGGGTGTTTCATAAACACTCTGAATACTGACCATGCACCAGGCACCATGCTAAGTGCTTTCCATGGATTGCCCCTTGCCTTAACAGTGCTGCAAGGTATACTATGTTATGTTCTTTTTCCAGATGAGGAAATTGAGGTTTATATAATTTAATTAAGTTCCCTGATACCTTCCATCAAGTGAACAGAACAGCAACATTTCAAGCCTATGATTATCTAACTGCAATGTTTATGTTCTCTCCACCACACCGGGGCTCCTCAACCCTAACTGCACAGTGGAAGCACCCAAATTTATGCCCCACTTAAGATCTGTTATAGGAGGATCTCTGGGTAAGAGGGCAAGCACCTATATTTTATTTTAAATCCACTATGTTTTTAAAGTACTGCCACATAGAAAACCACTACCACCAACACCGTAGATTCTCCTTTGTTTTGCCAACCTTCACACTGTGGGCTCAAAGGTGCTTTCATCCAGAAACAGAGACTTGACTCAATCAGTTTATAAATGGCCTGCCCCCAATTCAGATAAGGGAGCCTGAATGGTTACACATTTACCAGGTAATTCAAGATGCTCTTAATAGGTGTCCACTTTGATGTTAACAAGAGTTTTATCCCCTTGTTACTTTGAGTTAATAAAAGAATTACACCATGCCGAGTCTCTGACTTTCCACAAAGGGTCCTGCTCAGTGCCACTCTGCCTTTGTGTGTTTTATAACACAACTAATGCTTTATACATCCTACCTCATTCCAAAAATAGTTAGGTAATGCTGGGTGCCACATGCACACACACACACACACACACATACACACACGCACGCACCACAAATGAATCAGGCCATGGTAAATGTCACGAAGCAATTGTTAAGTTTAATATCAGATTTTCTTCTATTAATTTTGGGAACACCCATCTCATTTTTCTTTGTATTATAAAAGCTTACAGCTAATGTCCATGATCCCTAACTTCATGTGAAATAAAACGTATTTGTGCAAGCTCCTGAAATCATATCAAAATTCAGTCAGGTATATATGCAGAACACTAACCTGATAAATTTATTATCAATCCCAATAAGAAAGATTAGGGAGCAAAAACTATTTTTGATAATATAGAGCAGATATTTATTATAATATCAGTTTTTGATAATATAGTGCAGAAGTTCTCTACCCTGGCTTCACATTAGAATCTAGGGGGAATTTTTAAGCAAAAAGATGCTCAGAACCCACCCCCCAGAGATTGACTAGACTGATAGAATTGGTCCACTTTGGCCCGGATCTTGTTATTATGAAAGCTCTCTAGGTGATTAAAATCTGCTGTTTTTCTTACCTTCCCCAGACCTTCCACTGTTGTAAAAGATGGGCATAAATGAGAATATTCTGATTCACATAATAACTCTCAATGATGATGATGATGATGATGATGATAGGAACTCTAATTGAATTTGCTATGTGCTAAGCAACTTTTCCAAGTGTTTTACATATAATAACTCATTCAGTACACACAATAGCTATTTTATGAGAGAAA
Organism: Leptonychotes weddellii; assembly: GCF_054177405.1. Lineage (NCBI taxonomy): Eukaryota > Metazoa > Chordata > Mammalia > Carnivora > Phocidae > Leptonychotes > Leptonychotes weddellii. Next base: position 34,689,669 of record NC_138381.1, on the reverse strand, counting down.
TATTATTATCATCTTTTTGCAGGTGAAAACCAGGTATAGAGACATTAAGTAACTCAGTGTGGGACTTGGCAGAGGTAGAATGTGAATTCAGAGTCTGCTCTAGCACCCCATACTCTTACAGCCTCAAGTGAGATTATGAAATAACTTAGAATATGTCACCCTATCTCTCCCTCTCATCAGGTTCTCTTTCCTCCTTTTTGATTTTTTTCAGGGTCTAACCTGGTACAGATTCACCCATTATTAGGTGATAAGGAAAAGAAGATTTCTCCCCACTGATCTAACTCCTCACTGATCTAAGTCCCCACACCCATAGTATTTGCCTTGCAATAGAACAGCACCAAGTCTTCAAGATCCAAGGAATTACTGCTAGGTGTTTAATCTGTTTTGAAAAAGGAAACCTCTTTATTTCTCAAGACAAGGGGAAAATGTAGAGCTTTAGAATCAGGCAGATAATATGATCAGATGTATGTACCTTTATTTATTAATCCTAATAACCTGAGTAATTTAATCTGATACTCAGTTTCTTCATCTGTTAAATGGAACTAATAATGCCTAAATGATAGCATGTCAAGGATTAGACAGAATAGCATACATAAAGTCCTCTGCACATAGTAGGCACTCTAACACACATGGGTTGCCTTCCCTTTGACCCTGTTCTCATTCCACATATACAATTAGCTTTGCACCTAGCAGCTTTTGCTCAGCTTCTACATTTCTGCTTTCCTTTACTCCTTTAGCCTCTGTGTTGAGAAGGCTGTATGGGGCAGCCAAAGCTGTGCATGAAAGAGGTCTGCCAGGTAAAGTGGTAGCTACCTATAGAAGTTTAGGGCTCTGATTAAACATATCAGGAACAGAAATGTCTCGTAAAACCTTATAACCACCACTCCTCCACTCCCAATCCACCTAAATGCCTAAATTTCCCACCTTCAAATATCACTGAGGAACTGCTAGAAGATAGATTAGATAGATTGGGATTAGACAGATTCCAATGTATCCTTCAATGACTGTACTGTATTTTTCTTGTAATATCAACCATCACCTCATCTGGTTCTGGGTAGATTTCTTACATTTGTCTACATGTCTTACATTTGTCTAAAGAAGGCATAGGTCACCTTATTCTGTTTACACATGACTGCCTGTTGGCACTCACATGTGCCATCCCACGAATGTGCGTGTTGAGAGCAGGCAAAGGACGAAGAAGGCAGATTCATTTTTTTAAACAAATAAGTTCTTACTTGAGCACACTTCCACTATAGTCTTAAACTATAGAAAAGAAAGTTTTTGGCAAACTGAAAAGGCCTTTAAAGTTTCAAGTGTGCCCAGTTGCTCTGCTGTTCAGGAAAAAATGCTTGTTTTTCTTCATGCTATGGTGGTCTGGTTAATCAATTCATACTTCTACTACTTAAAGAGTACAATAAAATGGAAGTCATTCTTGTCCGTAATTATCTGACTCTTCAAGGGGCATGGCTGGTACTTCTACGTGCCATGGAGTATTTCTCCTCTCTCTCAACTCTTTCCTCCCTGTATAGTTAACTGCCTATGAGGTTTATTTCATTTTCTTGATACAGTTCTTGATACAGTTCTTGATACAGTTCAATGACTGTACTGTATTTTTCTTGTAATATCAACCATCACCTCATCTGGTTCTGGATAGATTTCTTCCCTTCACTTTTTTTCTAGCAAGTCTATTTTAATCTCAAAAAGTGAGACCTGTTCCATTTTAAAATATCTACCTTCATACTCAGCATTTCATGTACCTTTGTTTCAAACCTGGCCTCCAACAAAGAGGTGTCCAGTGCCTCATACTCATTGTTAAAATGCCAGATCCTGTCATAAATTTTAACTTTTTCTTTCATCTAGGACAGAAAATTCTGGAAAACACTCACCTCTTCAAATATGTCTTCTGCCCATTCTCTCTTTCATAGCCTTTTGGGACATTCGATTATACATACGTTAGACCATCGATATTGTGTTGCAATCACAGATTTTCTGTTCTATTTTCTTTACTCTCTTTTTCCCTTTGTGTTTCAGTTTGGATGATTTTATTGACCTGTCTTAAATTTTACTGATCCTCTCTTCTGCTGGGTTCAGTCTACTATTCAACCCACTAAATGAATCTTGTGTTTATGGTACTGTAATTTTCATTTTTATCATTTCCATTTGGTTCTCTCTCTCTTTTTTATAAAGATTTATTTATTTGAGAAAGAGAGAGAGCAGGGAAAGGGGCAGAGAGAGAGCGAGACAAGCAGACTCCCTGCTGAGCGGGGAGCCTGACTAGGAGCTTGATCCCAGGAGCCTGAGACCATGACCTGAGCTGAAATAAGAGTCAGATGCTCAACCAACTGAGCCACCCAGGCGCCCCTCCATTTAGTTCTTTCTTACTGTACCTATATCTCTGCTGAAATTCCCCAACTGTTAATGCATGCTCCCTACTTTTCCCATTATATATTTTAACATATTTATTAGCTTTCCTTTTAATCTTTGTCTGCTAAGTTCAACATCTGGGCCATCTGTAGGTCTGCTTCTGTTGCTTGTTTTTTATTTTTATTAGGGGGGCACATTTTTCTGTTCTTCACATGTTCTATAATTTTTTTATTGTATATCAGCCTTCACGGTTTTCATAGCACTAAATAATATTCATTCCCAGAAAAGGGCTCATTCCTTCCTCAGTCAGTCCATTAATGTATGGAGAAGGAGGTGCAAAAGGGGATTGAAATAATCTAATATGTATACTAGATCTGAACCCAGCTTTACTATTGCTTTAGTTAAATTCAGCTCACCATTGACTTTAGATATATTGAGGGAGGAAATAGGACTTTCCCTTTAGCTAGACTGAACTTGGAAATGCTCCAGAGATGTCTTCATGCCTAGCCTAACAGCCAACATTTATGAACCACAGGAAATCTCTCCCTCTTTCACACTCCAGTCCCCAACTGTCCAGATCTAAAGACTTCTCTCTCCACCATGTTGCCCTGACCTCCAGCCATTGGAGAGCTGCTGCAGTGAATGGAATGAAGATTTTTTTGACAAAGTAGATCTTTGTCAGCTCTCCTGCCCTGCCCTAGCCTGTCTCAACTACACTCAGTGAAAGCCTACAGGAAATAGTTGTCAGGGAAATACAGATACTTTCTATGGTTGGGCTGCCTCAAAATTCTAATCTATGATACCAGCCCACTTGAAGCTGTTAAAAGTTTGTTAACAGTTGGGCTGGTTATTCTTACACTATCCTCAACTTCCTCCCAGGGGCTGAGGGTGCTCCTCTTCTCACTGTGTCCCTAGGAGTGATAAAAACTATAGAATTCTTCTATCCAAGGAAAGGTTAATCCCATTTTGGAAGTTAATTTATCCAGGTTTCTTTGGGTTTTCAACTCTTTGGTGGGTTATTTCATACCCACTGCATCCACCTCCCCACAAAAAAATCATCCTTCCACCATTCCTAAGTATTTAAGGCATGCATACCAGAGGTAGGTCCACCTTGAAAAGACAGACCTGGAAGCAGTCTCAAGGTCTCTTGGCAGAGAAGTGCAGGGTCCAAAGCACCCAAAGCACTCTGTAGAAGGGGATCACTCATTCTTCTTCTAACTCATAGATCTGTGGGGAAAGACACAGACAGAGAAGGACTTGAACTGCAAGGACTTCTGTAGTGTGAGGCCCAGGGCAGGGCCTTCCCCCATCTCTTGGCTAGGTTTAAAGGCAGTACTGATGATAACATAGTATTTTGGAGATAGGTGGGAAAACTTCATAGAGAGAGGGCAAATGTGGAGGGCAAATAAAGGATGCTAAGGATGACCTTTGACTCTTTTCCTGGGGCCAACTCTTATAGCTGTAGAGATAATAGAATGTATATATCTCCTCTCTAAGAATAGAAGGTAGCTTCAATATTGATGGGATACTCTAAAAGAAACAGGCTACAGTATAACTTCTAGAAGGCTAATGTCTCTAGATGGCCATATTATAAGGAGCAAAACTAGTGCATAGAATGATTCAAGACAGAGCTTGCCTCAAATAACAAAATACACAAATTTGACTCATATGAGAATGACTATGACAACTCAACAGAGAAATGACATCGCTGTTAGATTTTACATTGCCTTCCAATCAAAAGCAAACACAAAATGAATGCTGATACCATTTTAAGATAATTTTCTTGTCCTGGCTGGGTTATGGTTTAATTGATAGTTTAAGCAGAACTTCAGTTACAAACAAAATTTATTTTCACTTTTTAAGATACATAGTTTTTGCATATGAAGGAATTATTTATAATTATGTATGTTCCTATATTTAATTCCACAGATATATGATGAAAGTATTATCATAAGAGACCACAACCTATGTTAGAATAAAAAGATAACTTTATTTTAATTAAATGTTAAACTTCACCATTTCTGATGTAGATAATTGTATACTTTGGTGGAATTTAGTTTTCATTTTAGCAATGTATATTTCATTTAGCAATGTTGCCTCCCCCACATACACACACCAATGCGAATTTGTTAGGATCACTTCGGAGAGGTTGGAGAATTTGTTCCCTTTTTAAAGCAGTGCTAAAGAGTGAAGGCAGAGAATTGCAGTTGAAATGGTGGATGGAATACATACTTAATTTCACCCTCTCCCTCCCAAAGCCACCCTATACTGACAGTAAACAAAAAATACTAACTGGAATAAAGAAAATGGGAGAGCATAGAACAGCAGAGAGCTGCTGACATATGTTTTGGAAAATGGCAAGGGAATGGATTAAGTGGTACTTGATTTAGCTTAGCAGAGATGTGGAAACCCAGGTGCCTGCAGAGGAGAGGCCAACAAGATGCAAATGGGAACTCCCTAGAGAACCTGGGTAAGCACAAGGAGTGAAGGCAAACAGGATTGCGGAAGCTAGGGGTGAGATGTGGAGCTGAAAACAGGACTTGGTTGAGATTCTTAACAGCTGGACTCCCAAATCCCCTCTGCAACTTGTGCAGCCTGGCAACTACCCTTCCTCCACCCCTGCAGGAGACAGGAGGTGGGGTACCTTATTCTCTGGAGTGACTTAACTAGAGAGGCTATAAAGCCAGCAATCTTGGAAAGAGTGGCAGGTGGGGGTCAGGTGTAATACTAAAATCTGTTGGATTAAGTCGAAATCTTCATGGTCAATAGTAATAAACTTACCTCCCTTTCAAACCTTCTTACCTAGCTTTGCTCCAGGACGCTGACAACCGGGCTTGTCCCTCCCAGATAGCACACTGGAAGAGGGGGCTTCTCTGGAAGATCTGACTACCTAGGTGGGGAGAAATCTAGTTACCCTTGAGCATGTTTCATTAAAGGCTCAACTTTGTCTAATCCCCTTACATTAACATCCTAATGCCCATAATACATTGTGTAAGCAGATAACTAGGGAATACCAGATACGGTGGAAGGTTTCTAACATAAAAGAGACCAAAGCAAACAAACAAGAAATTGAAGGAAACAAAGACTACAGGGAAGAAATGAAAGCTTAAAAAAGGCATATTCTCATAGATATTAGAAAAGAAATTGTGTCCATGAACCAAAACATGGTGTTTTTAAAAAGGAATGATGAGAGACAAATAGAATTCTTAGAAATTAAACATGTTAGCAGAAATAGAATATTCAGCAAAAGAGAGATGTGGTATTATTCCAGAGAGGAAGTGACAGTAAGAGTAGTGGAAGAGAACAAATAGTAAAATTAGAGACTCCGTTTAAGGGGTCCAACATCCCACTAAAAGGAGTTTAGTTTCAGAATAAAATAACAGAGGAAATAGAGTTCAGAAATCACTTAAGAAATATAATAAAATTTCCCCAGAATTGGAAGATATGAGTAAAATCCCTCGAGTTGCAAACACAATCAGTTGGGGCTGGGAGGGGAGGCCCACACCAAAGTTTACTGTCATGAGATATTAGAACACCAGGGATAAAGAAGAAGTAATAGGGGTGTGGGTGGAACAGTCAGTTAAGCGACCGACTCTAGGTTTCAGCTCAGGTCATGATCTCAGGATAGAGATTGAGTTCCCCTGTGTCAGCCTCCATGCTCAGCTTGGAGTCGGCTTGAGATTCTCTCTCCTGCTCCTTCTGCCCCTCCTTGCTCATTCTCTTTCTCTCTCTCTCTCTAAATAAATAAATAAATCTTAAAAAAAGAAGAAGAAATAATAAATGGATCAGGAACAGAATGACCTCTTGAAAACTAAAAAACAATGAAGAAATTCCTTGAAATTTCTGGAGGAAATGTATTTCTAAACAATGAATTCTGTATCTAGTCAGATAAGCAATAAGTGGAAGAAAAGAATAAAGATATTTTCAAGCATTCAAGTTCTCCAAAAATTTATTTGCCCTAAGTGTCTTTCTCAGGAAGCTACAAGGGGCAGTCCCAGGATGACAGCTCAGGAGTGCTGTTGCCACAGTAAGGACCTCAGGGTGGGGCTGGGGGCCTGAAAAATATAGTTGACATAATTGTGTATATGAAGAGGAATGTTACATATTTAATGAGGAGTTTGAAAAAAATGTAATGATGGGCAAATAAAAGTTAAGCACACAAAAATATGACACAACTACCAATGTCAGAGAAAAAACAACTGAGTAAAGGAAAGGAAATGGAGTCATAAATCCCATGTGGTTTACATGTGAACAATATATGCATAGCCAAGGTAATGTAAACACTGATTAGTGCTTCACCTAGAATTGTTTTGTATCTAAACTGGGAGGATTAAGGAAAGGAAAGTGTGTGTGTGTGTGTGTGTGTGTGTGTGTGTAAATGAGAAAGAGGGAGGCAGGGAGGGAGAGAGATATTAAAAGCACACCTGCTGGAGGAAGTGGTATTAAGGAGGGCACATTCTACATGGAGCACTGGGTGTTATACGCAAACAATGAATCATGGAACACTACATCAAAAACTAATGATGTAATATATGGTGATTAACATAACATAATAATAGAAAAAAATTTTAAAAAAAGAACTAAAGATAAGGATTTAGTAGGAGACCAATAGATAATATCAACATTGGAAAAATTTTAAAAAGCGTATGAGAGTATCGAGTATCATTTAGGAATATGGAGTGATTGTCATAATTAACAGTTAAGAGTTGAAAGTGGTTGCCTCTGGGATTTACAGATGGGAAGGGGTAAGGATGGGACGGGACATTCTTTTAAGCTCTATCAATCTTCATGGCTTTTAAAAATATGTGCACGAATTTTTTTAAATATATGAAAGTTACATTTAAAAAACTGAATGCGATAAGTACTAGAGTTCAGTGGTTTTCAAACTGTGCTTCCCAGGTTCATGGACGTTTCCGCAGGGACTGCTTTATAGAAGAGGGAGCTGGGTCAGCCTCCCACATGAGTCTCTGCTAAAGGAGCACTCTGCCTTGTCATTGTTAAGTTTCCCGTGAACTAATTCCTTTGAACAAAGGGTTCCATAGAAAACACCACCACCAACAACAAACAAGTTTGAAAAGCACTGATTAGCCATGTGCATATCTGGAGAAAAAACTGCTCCCAGACAAATAAGCTGAATATAATAACTATCAGACTTGATCCAGTCTCCCTATCCCTTGTCATTTCCTTTTACTGCACAAAACAGAATTGTCCCATTTCTAACTCTTGATAAATCTCAAGAAGCTTGGAGTAGAACCAGTTTGTTAGTGTTTCAAATATGGGCCAGACTTATGATTATGAAATTTTGCATAGGTTTGAAATGATGATATTAAGTACATGCTTGTTTCGCTCCCAAACCAAATTGTACCCTCACTTCCTTAGAGGCATCAAGTATGACATACATTGCCAGAGTTCAAATAAGTGGTACATAGGGGTATCTTTCTAGCCCAAGGATGACTTTGGACATTCTAGTTTTGTCTAGGGAAGGATATGTTTATGATTGTACTCTAAGGGCTCCTGGTTGGCTCAGTTGGTTAAGCATCTGCCTTCAGCTCAGGTCATGATCCCAGGGTCATGGGATCGAGTCCCATGTCGGGCTCTCTGCTCAGTGGGGAATCTGTTTCTCCCTCTCACTCTCCCTCGTGCTCTCCCTCTCTCTCTCTTTCAAATAAATAAATAAAATAGTTTTTAAAAAAATGTAGAAGATCAAAGTGCATTTAAAAAAAAATGATTGCACTCTAATTAGGGTTGATTCTGGTCCCACAAAAGAAAAATACCTCTACCCTAGCTTAAAGAAAAAGATACAAATAAAATCTTTATTTTTTGACAGTTTAATTTTATTTTATTATGTTATGTTAATCACCATATATTACATCATTAGTTTTTGATGTAGTGTTCCATGATTCATTGTTTGCATATAACACCCAGCGCTCCATTCAATATGGGCCCTCTTTAATACCATCACCAGGCTAACCCGTCCCCCCACCCCCCTCCCTCTAGAACCCTCAGTTTGTTTCTCAGAGTCCATCGTCTCTCATGGTTCGTCTCCCCCTCCGATTTTCCCCTCTTCAATAAAATCTTTATTTTTAACACAGAAGATAATCTTTTGTAAACATGGAGTATTGGTTGTTTCCTGAGCTATCGAGCCTCTCAAAAACAAAACGTCCTTATCTTGGTGAATTTAAAAAAACATATGCTGAAACAGACACTACTAAGAAAGCTATTCCCTCAGTCAACCAATGTCTATCTCTCCCCCTCCCCACCCCATATACACGGTGTGAAGTGTTGTACCTCATCTGTGGACTTCCATTATTCCTCAATCTAACATAACTAAAAGTATCTTTGAAAAATAACTACGCATAATTTTATATAAGGAAAACATATAATACAGATTTATTCATTTTATATATCTTATATATTCTACATATTTTACATGCATATCTCATTTGAGGTTGGTAACAGCTCTGAAATATGTATTATTATTCTCATTGTAAAGATGAGGACATAGTAGCCCTTGGAGGTTGACCTGTCCCAGGTTGCATGGCTGCCAGGGGTAAAGGCAAAAGAAATCCATGTTTTTGGAGTATCTGTCTACTTGGGCCAAACACCTCTTAATAAAAAGTCTTATCTTTGTCAAAAGCATACATACAACATAAACAATTCCAGATTACATATATAGAATGATCAACTCACCCTGGTTTGCTGGGGATTTTCCTGGTTTTAGCACTGAAAATCCTGCATACTAGGAAATCTCTCAGTTCCAGTAAAATTGGGATGGTTTGTCACTTTACATATAGAGCTCATCTCAGGAGACTGTAATAGATACCCATCCTGGGAACAGAGAGAGATACAGGAAACGAAATGCAAGTAGAGGAAACTGATCAAGAAAGTTTATTTAGAAAAGGGTGAAGATGATTTCTTACCCATTCCAAAGAAAACAATTTTAGCAACCACAATAACACAACAAAACAATTAGCATTGACTTAGACATGTGGTGTCCTTTCCCCCAAAAAAACATTTAAAGCAAATTTTGTGTCCTAAAAAAAAAAAAGTTTACGTAACCAAATATATCTGTAGATTTAAGATCCATGTCCATGTCATGAAGTGTCCAAAAGACACACAAATTTCACACTACCAGATCTTGAAAAGTAAAGACCTAACTTAGGTGTTTCATGAGAAGAAATCACAAAATACACAGCCAGATGTCCTAAGGCCAGACATCCTAAACCTCCCCTCTAAACTTTGCTCTCCTCCGTCTACTTCATCAAAGTAGCTGCTCCCTAGTCCAGCTTACAGCCTGGCACCTGCTTCCAGTGCACCAGTTTCTATTCCCTGCTCCCTTCCTTTGTTCTCACTGGTTCCTTTAAGATCACTCTTTTCCTTGGATATTTTCCCCCCATACCCTCTTAAAATTAACATAAGCCCCCTTCAGCTTCATCTGTGTCTCTTTCTACATTGAAGAGCCTCCTCATTCCCCTTCCATTCCCCCTCCAAACAATCCACCTGCCATTCCACAGACCCAGAGAAGAGAAATAGAGATGCCTCTTCAAAGGCCAGAAGGAGAATGAGAATAAGGAAAAGCTGCAGTTATTCTAGTTTGAATAGTGTGTGTGTGTGTGTGTGTGTACCCAGAATTCATTTCTATAGGATTCCTGCTAGTCTTTACCTTTCCTTCTAATGCCTACAGAAGTTCTAACATAGTAGAAAATCATGGTGCATGTACATTTATACGCCATGATTTTTAACCTAAGCGTTAGCCCATGTCTTTCTGTTGTCATCACAAGTATTATTGTTCCCAGTTACTCTACCAAATAGGATGCTATCATTAGTATATTTATACATATGGCCCTTTCCATAATTAGGGCTATTTTCATACCATATGTATTCAAAATGAGTGCCCATTTCATCCAATTTTTAAATTGAATGGCATTTAATTACATTATACATAACATGCTGCTGTTTTGAATCCCTTCCATATCTGTTGCTAGAGCCTCCATTTTTTGATGTTTTTTAACGTATAGCTTTCTATTTTTTCCTGGGCAGTGTCTATTTTAATTGCTTTCAAAGAACTACAGTTTGGATTTATTAATTGTTCCTTGTGGGGGGGAACTATTCATCACTCCCCCCCCCAAAAAAATGTATTTTTGTATAGTGTCTTAGTCCATTCAGGCTGCTATAACAATATACCATTGACTGGGTGACTTATAAATAACAGGAACTTATTTCTGACAGTCTGAAAGCTGGAAGTCCAATATCAAGACACTAACAAATTCAGTAGGTAAGGTTCACAGAGGGCCACCTTTTTGCTGTGTTCTCACGTGGTATAAGGGACAAAGGAGCTCACTGGAGGTCTCGCTTGAAGGGCACTAATCCCATAAATGAGGGCACCACCCTCAGGACCTAATCAACTTCCAAAGGCCCCACTTACTAACGCCATCACATCGCAGATTATGTTTCAATATATGGATTTTGGGGGGGGACACAAATATTCAACATTTAGCAAGTAGTATATACATATTTTTAAATATATTATATGTGAAAGACCAAAAAAATCATCTGCAAAACCATCCTCCTGAGAATATTACCTATGCTAGTCTCTTAGGGATGTCAGCAAGGAAAAAATAACAGGGACCACTTGATTTTCAATGCCCAGACTTTTCATACACATGGATGTCTTACAGATCAACCATAAGATCTGAGTTTGAACACCTTACTCACCCCTGTATGGAGCCTGCTACCAGCATTTGCCATCCACAGAACTGTGCTAATACAGATTATTTCTGGAGAATGGAGGACAGATTAACTGCTTGTTCATGATAAATCAAGGGTATTTGATTTGCCTGTTACATGCCCAGTTTTCTTTGGAAACAAGCCCTGGAAGCTATTTTTCTGATCAAATCCTAACTCTCGTGTTAGTGCTTATGAAAGAGAAAAATAACATTTACTCATGATAAAGACTGAATTCTAACAATTATAAATCTTATCAATTACCTTGTGAAGGTTAGGGGGAAAAGAAAAGAAGAAAAAAATTTCCCATTGTGCTCACTCAACCTTGAGGTTGGACTAATGCAGACTGTTCTAGAATTCCCATGATTGCCACAGATGAAAACAGAAGGGGAGATAAAGTTGGTAACCCAAGGAGATATCTGATTGATAAATGTTACACTATAAGGAATGGCTAGTAACAATTCCAAAAGAAAATGATTACAATTCACTAGCTAATATGAAATATTAGAAGGACCTAACATTTCCTTTTTTCCTCTATTTTTCTTAGAAGCCAGCAAGCTCAACAGGAATGATCTTAGCAGTATTTTCCATTTTGGTATTTAGAACTAATAGCTCGCACAGACACAAAATTTATGATTTTTTTTTCTTCAGTAAAGGGACTCAGTACTAACTTCCATATAATCTTTTAGTTAATGGCTTGAAAAGAGAGAATTTTTTCCCCAAACCATTAAGATAGATATACAGTGAGCCAATATATAACAATTTTCCATAAATTAAAATATGTACTTTTACATAAACAGTTCTTCAGTTTCAAAATTTATTTCTTGAGCATCAGTTACATGCTAGTGTTCACTCAGAGATACAACATAAGTGGATAGCATGGCTGAATGTGAACCAGATGGCCTACCGCCGACCCCGTCCTCTTGTCCTAGTTCACGTTTGTTTTGACACCATCCATTAACCTTGGGGAGGATTGTTTTGATAGAGGGAAGAAGACACACAGGCACAGGGACATGTGCTCTCTGGTGAGTGATTATTCTTTTCTCTTTATTTATGAAGTAATCTGAATATGCCTATCTATCAGCATTGCACATAGCTTGAATGTCCCTAAGACAATCAATTTTGGGAACAAGAATAAGGAAAGTTTCTTCCTCCTCTACCAACTTCTTTGAATTTTTTTTTAAAGGACATCTAGTAACGGGTTAAGGAGTGAGCAAGCTGGTAGGATGCCAATCTACATTGGGCATCAGAATATCACCAAAGTAAATTAGTAACATAATGCCAGTTAATCAAGTGTTCCCTTGTGGTTCCCTAACATGGTCTTTTTCAGATGTGGTATAAGACCACCTGGAAGAGAAAATGTAAAACCAACCACAAACAAACAAAGTGAAAGCCTTTTTGGAGTCAACCTTTTGCTGCTGAATATTTCTGAGATGTGTGTGCAAGTTGCAGGGAGCAGCTGCGACCACACCACTACCCTGAGCCCAGCCAGCTGACAGTTGCCCAGAGTTGGCAGCCACAGCCAGATGAAATTTGGAAAGCCAAAATGCCTGGGGTTGTGGTTTGTCTGATTGCTGAAATGATAAACACTTTCTCGGGCCTTTCAAGAAGTTGTCTGGTCCATAAAATGGCATACAATAAATTCACTCTTTTAAACATGGAGAGGTAAGTTATTTGCTGCAACAGCAAAACTTTTGGCCCCAGTGGCCACTAAATAAATATTAAACACAACTTTATTAGTAGTGATTTGAAGGGACTATATGTTATTAATCCTTGTCCGACCCTGTTTGAGGAAACGTATCTTTTTCTCATTTCCATTCACTCCGTTTTTGTTTGTTCACACGTGTGTATGTATGTTTGTGTGTATGTGTGTGTGTGTGTGCGTGTGTAATCCTCACCAGTTTGCAAGACAGTCCTGGAAAAGAAGACTTGACAGGGAGATAGAAGTGTTTTTTGCACCCTCTTCTGCTGTCTGCAATATAAAATATAGGATTATTGAAATCAGTTTTTCCACAATTCTTATGAACTTCTCTCACAGAAAAGCCATGGAATTGAACAGCTGCGCTCCAGAATACTGTCAAGCAGGCAGCATGACTGTTTCTTCCCACAGTGGGGTCCCAGCTCATTGACTAATAAGGAAATTCAACTTTTAACACAAGATTTGCCATTTCACTTTTTTACTGCACGCATAGCCATTTGGGGTAAAATTATATGTGAATATTAAAACTTAAATGCTGTGTGACATCAAAGATATCTGTAATGCCCCCAAATATTCGTTCCATTCTTCTCAAAGTTAAGAAAAAAAGTCCAGGAAACTTACTTGTTCATATTATGTGTACCTGGGGAAGTTTTTCATGCAGAGCAACAGAACAAAACTTGAGCTGCCTTGCTTTCTGCTTCCAGGAATGCCAATCAGAGAACATTCTTTTTCAGACAGCCAAGTTTGGAAGTCAGTTGGTTTCTGGCAGTAAGAAGGGGGGAGGGGACGGCAGGAGGAAAAGCACAGTGAGTCCTCAGGCTGAGCTGAAGTTTCCAAGTGTTTCCGTAATAGCCATCAGTGAAAGCATCTCCTTTTACCCACACAGAGACAGGTAAAAAGACAGCTGAGTAAATGGGCATTAGATGTAGCAGCAGCGGAAGCTCAGTCAGAGGAAGGAGGCGGGTGGAGGGAGGGCGTTTGAACGCCTGCCATTGGTGAGCTTACCAAAGGCATCTGCCAGTGGGACTTCAATGGAATGTGAAACCAAATCATTTTCAAGTTAAAGATAGACACAGTATACACCAGGATCTAGAAGCTGGATTTTAAACTCCTATCGCTCCCTAGAATTTGAGAGAGTTCTGTTATGATCTCTGTAGTAATTAACAATTTGGCCAAAGTTGGTTTTTCAAGTGACTGTGCTAAGAATTCATGTATGGTCTGGATGTCCTGGAATGAAAAGGATTTGGGAGCTCCTGGTGTACATACTCTAGGGTAAGTGAAAAGATTGGCTTTAAGGCACATCGCTTCTCTGGGAAGGTTAACGTTGAATTTTTCTTTGTATTTGTGTAAATGAAAAAGTGATCATGAAGATTTTCCAGTACTGTAACTTTCTTACCTTTCTTGAGATATTTGGCATTTTACAAGTTATGCAGCAGAAAGAGAGTGTTTCAGCTTAGTTTTGAAATTTACTTTGCATGTCTGTCACTTCAGTTTTGCTTTGTTAGCCTTACTTACATTTTCCTCCCTTAATTCCTTAAACACGCTGCCATTATTGAATTACAATGTCAGTGGTTCTATGTCACTACCCCCACTGAATGTCACTGGGTTTACGATGCCATTGGTTGCAACTGTCTTATTGTGAGGTGGAGGGATTTCCTTGCATGGCACAGTGACCCTTCCTAATTTAAAAAATGAAAAAGGAAAATGAATAAAAGAAGGGAAAAAGAGGTGGTCTAAAGGTGGGACGAAGTGTATAAGGAGCCTTTTTAAGATAATCTGTTTTTTTTAAAAATGAGAAAAAAAATAGGCAGTTTTCCATTGAAGAGAACAATTTATTAATAGAAGTTATTTTTTGATGTCACCTCATTAATTCCAAGCAGGTTCTCTTCCTCCAAAAAGCTGATATTTGCTAAGTGAATGGAGGCGTTCTGATTATGTGAAGCTTGAGAGTGGAGGAGAGAGAGTTGTCTTATTTGCTATGACCACGCTGTGTTTTAAGGATTTCAAACTTTTTTCTTTAAAAGAAAGAATGACAAACTTCAGTTCTCTTCATGTTTTGACCATGTATAGGTTTTGTTTCTTATTTTGTCGAATGACCTCTCAGCTCTGCTCTTAGAGACAGCTTTCCCAAACTTGCACAGCATTCCTTCTGAGTAAATACTGTCCATAATAGTCACAGAGGACATGGTGTGAATTGGAAATTCTACTTTATATGGGGAAAATAAATCTGCTGACGTTCTTATTACAGCGTGGGGCTGAACAGTTGTTAAATGGAACTGGCTGGGTTTTGCTCTGTCAAATAGACCAGATTCTAATGAACTAAGTCGGCTAAACGAAGTACAAACAATGAATGACTTAATACGGATCTTTCAGTTTTGATAAGAATAAATAATATGCTGCATTATGCTTCTAAAATGAAAAATGAGCATTATATGGAGAGAGTCACTTGATTTTACAACTACCGAATGATCTAGCAAGACCAAAACCAAATGTGAAGTTGGCAGGGCTCAGTTTTGACGTCCCCACCCTCCTTTCTCTGCCCCCTTTACCTCTCCCCTTCCAGTCCTCCTTATCCTTCCGGACCCCTGAGGAATATCACTGCTCAATACCCTTTTTTTCTTGCAGTCAAGACCTATCTTCCAGAAAGTTGCAGTGAATTTTCACTTCATTTCTCTACAAGCAGATGGTACCTTTGTAAATTTTCCCCAGTGACATTGACTCCTGTTCCTCTTGCTTCACCCAACTGAGTCCTGATCTGTTGATAGTAGGAGTGAGCCTGGCAGAAATCATAGGTGTTTCCAAGAAATTTGTGAGTGCAAGCGTGTGTGCGCTCACCATATACATGTGAACACACACAAACACACTTCCAGGTGACTTTTACTCAACTGATATATTTCTGATTGAATTATACATATAAATAAAATTATATCAGGCTTTTCAGTATGGGGTTTTGTTTTTGTTTTCAGTGTGTCACAAGAAAACCAAAAAAGAGCACAAAATTTTAAATTCTAAAATGTAAGAATTTTAAACCATGAGGTCAAATAGTGTTGACAAGGAGGACGAGTATTTCTCTACTGCTGTCGTGTCACTCATAGTTTCTAGTCCCCTGCTGAAATTTGTCAATCTTGGGCTTTATTTCGTTGAATATAGTACACGTAGTTTTATAATATATGTCTGCTAATTCTAATATCTCAAGCATTACTGGATTTGACTGCCAGTTTTACTCATGGTGTCTTATTTTCTTGGTTGCTTAGATATCTTTGACTATCTGTTGGAAATGTATTTTAAAAATCACTTGTAAGAATAAATTGAGACCTAGTGGGGATGATGTTTTCCTCCAGAGGGGACTTTGGTTTGCTTCTGGCAGGCACCTGTGGGCAATATCAGACCAGAATTTTCTTTGTCAAAGTGCAACACCCAAGTTTCCTGAATGACCCCTGTGTAAGAAACAAGGCTGCAAATCTGTGTGAGGAATCATTTTGGGGGGGTTCACTCCTACCCTGAAGGAAGATATGGCCTTTTGAGATTCCCGAGTTAAAGTTGTGTTAGTTTATTCATGCCCTCATCTGAGGACCGTGGGCTTTGACATTCCCACAAAACCCATAAGGCTACCCAAAGTGCAACTGGTTTCACAGATTTTTGTTCCCGATACTCATATGCCCAAAGGCCCAAGCTTTCAAAGATAAGCTGCCTCTCTTGAGTTCTGGTCTTCCAAATTTCTGTGTGTCAAAACCTCACCCTCTTATTAGCTCTTTGCTGTTTCAATATTTTAAATATCTTTAGTTAGTGAGAGTGTCAGTCCAAATTATTTCATTACTGTTACCAGAAAAGCAAATTCACCCTACTACTTGTATAGTCATTTTTTTAATATACTCATGCTAAAGAAGGTGTTAGGCAGTCTGCTAACATCATTGATGATTTGGGGTACTTTTTCTGATTTTTAGTTTGAGTTGTGGCCTTCTGGAGAAATTTGCAAGTGCATGGAGGATTCATGTTTCCCAACCTTGTTTGAGCTGTCAACAATACTTAACAGTCCTTTTATTTGTCCCTAGCTGGCCCCTTTCCTTAGTCATCTCTTCAGTCTCTCTAATCCACCCCACCACCATCACTGACAGCTGTTGACCTTGACTCCTCTCACTTTCTCTTGGCCTTTATCCAAGTATCTCCACATTTTAAAAATTATCTTAAATATATTCCTTCCTTTCCATTCTCCTTGCAACTGCTCTATTTCAGTTCTTCATCATCTCACTTGGGTATTACTATGGTCTCCCAGTTGTTCTGCTGCCTCTAGGGTCTACTCCCCAACACATCTCCCACCCTGGGACCAACACACCTATCTTCTCAAAAACATAGACATGAGTGGATTGCCCCTTTACTTAAAAATCCCTAGTAGCTCGCCATTCTCTTCAAAATAAATTCCTTAGTATGTCTTAAAGGCCTTATCACAAAGCTTCAACCTATTTGTCTAATACCCTCTCCACTACTTCACTGGTTATCACCAATACTTTATTTGCACATAATTTCTGCCTCCAGAATATTCCATACACTATTATATCTCTGTGCTGGTCTACCTACCTGCCCCACCCCCACCCCAAATACCCATTGTTCATCTCCTTTGTGGATAAATCCTACTTCTTCAAGGTTGACCTCGTAAGTCACCTTCCCTGAATTTTCTTTACTTACATAGCTCACCCACTATTCTGGGAACCTCTGATGGCAGGGACTGTGTCTTGCTCATTTTTGTATTCTCAGTAACTGACACGTAGAAACCAGTCAATTTAAGTTTAAGGAAATGAACAGACAACTATTATGAGGAAGTTTTTTCACAACAATTCCTTATTCACTTTATTCTTTTTCATTCTAAACATCATTATTCTTTTGAACTTAGACTCTTTTTCTGGAATCGTGATCATTAATTCTCCTCTATGTCAAGTAGAGTCAGTTAAAAATGCATGTGTTTGTTTGGTTATTGCTATTTTGTGGGGAGGAGGCCATCTATTTCCATTTTTGGCAAATGAGACTCTATAACATCATTGTGATGAAGAGAGAGATCATAGGAAGTTTAAGTATAAATTACCTGTATATTGTCAGAGAGATTCACAATAACACGGAAAGTCACAGAGTTGGAAAACTGACATGTTTCAACAAATCTAGCCCACACTGCTGGGTAACACAATGGAAAAAGTCAACCTGACACAACTAGATCAAAATAATCTCACTGCACACAGCCTGAATCTGAACCATCGGAAAACACTGGATTGTTTTTCAGATCACAGTGTGGTGCTAGAAGGAAAGCAGTTGATTGCTTATGTGATATGACATTGTGACCCTAAATTTAAAGGTGGCTGAAAATTTTCGTTTGAAAACTTTAAGGATTTAAATGTTAATCTCATTTTGCTATGCTGAATTTAAACAATAACAACAACACTGCATTTAATTATTACAAATTGAATGTAGCTGGTGGGAACCAGAAAGAGAGGAAATACAGCTTATTAATCTCAGGATGTTTAACTAATTTCATATTCCTCAGATCATTTGTAAATTTGTCACACATTTATTATATGCTTTTGACATGCCAACACCTGAGATTTAGAAAAATAAGAAACTTGGTTGATATTTTTTCTTATACAGGGCTTTCCTACCTCCACAAAGGAAAAAGCCCTAAAATGGATGGAGTCAGAAAATGTTTTACATATAAATAAATAAATAAATAAATAAATAAATAAATAAATAAATAAATAAATAAATATTATTTAAATAAAAATCTTTGAATCTAATCAAATGTTCAAAGTCAGTATCTAGATGAGAACCCAGATTTCTCTAAAACAAAATATGAAAATACAGTATTTTCTTTTTTGCCTCATCAGTAAAAAAACAAATTAAGACTAGCTCTTGAAAATTGGTTGATTTTAAATCACAGCTTTCAAGTAACTGAGCTAATTTGTTTTATTAATTCAATAAATCTCTATCAAGCTCCTAACTTGTGACTTAACTGTGCTGGATTAAGAAATTATTCATCTAGTCCCCTTCACTGGACACTGACCCTGGAGTATGTCATGTTAAAACAGTGGATGTAATTAACAAATTCCTTTATACTATTTTCTAATTTATATTCTTAATTTATTTGTGCTAATCTCCATACTTGTTAAAAAGTCACTTTGCCTTTCTTCAACAATTAGTATTTTCCTTTCAGAATGCTAAGTTTGAGGAGTCTTGGGGTTATTTTAATTTTTTAAAATCTATTATTTAGCAGATGTTCTCTTATAGAATCATTTAAAGAGACCTAAACAAATTATTTTTTAAAAAAAAGTTATGAGGAACATGTCTTTTTATCACATAGGAGACTGTGTTGTATCTTAATATAAAATATAAGTACATTTATTTGCATAAATAAAGTTGGACTTTGCATTCTTGCAAGATGAATATGGTGAGAAGATGACTCAGGGACAGCCTGAGTCACAAAAGCTTTGTAAAGCTTCGTGTATTCTAAAGAGGGCAATAGCTATTTTTACTATTTTTCTTTTTTAGTCTCATTTTACTGTTCGTACCTCATTCCTATGTAATGTAGTAGCACATAGGTTTATGAGTGCCGAAAGGATGAATTCACTGAGTTAACCATAGTTCAAGAACACAGATGCTAATTGTATTAAGAGATGAAGATTAATTTTGAATGAAATCTATCTTCTAATAAATATGAACTTCCTAGTCCTAGACTGTTCATTGCCACCCATTTGTAGAAACATATTTACTCATGAAAAGATGTTTTTAACACTTCAGATAAGTGTAACAGTTCTCTTCTAAACAGCATCCAGTGTTTTATACTATTTGGTAGGTAAGAGACATATGTTATTTTCTTTGATATACAATAAAACTAAGATGCAGACATAGGAAGTGCTCCAGATATACTACGTGTAGTTTCCTGAGGTAACAAACAACCCCTAAATCTCAGTGGCTTATAAAACCCAAGGTTTCCTTCCCACTCATGCAAATTATCTACTGAGGGTTGGCTGCCGGCCCTTCTCCAACATTGTCACTTTCACCTGGAAGTGACCTGTGTTCCTTGGCCAAAGCATGCCATAGGGTCACACCTAACTTCAGTTGGGTGAGGAATACAATCCTGCCACATGCCTGAAAAGAGAAAAGAGCTGGAATTTTTATGAAGACCTCTAATAAATTCCATACTAATGGATTCTAGGCAGTCCCAAACCCCCAGAAGAACAAAGATCTAGACTCAAGTCTTAGGCAGTATTCCCTCCTTATCCTAGGTTTAGCTTTCCTCGATTTTAATTACCCCGTGGTCAACCGGGATTGGGGAGCAGATGATCCTCCTTCTGACCAGTGGTCAGATGGTCAGTCAGTCATAGTCTGTCACTGTGTCTCAAACCTGTGTCGCTCACCTCACTTCATCTCCTCATGCAGGCATTTTATTGTCCCAAATCATCACAAGAAGAAGCATGAGTACAGTACAATAAGAGATAGTTTGAGAGAGAGAGAGACTAAATTTACATAACTTATTACCATACATTGTTATAATTGTTCTATTTTATTATTTTTTTAAGATTTATTTTATTTTAGAGAGAGAGAGAATGAGTGGGAGAGGGAGAGGGAGAGACTCTTAAGCAGACGGTGTGGGGCTCAATCCCATGACTCGAAGATCAGGACCTGAGCCAAAACCAGGCATACCTGTTCTATTTTATTATTAGTTATTGTTGTTAATCTCTTACTGTGACTACTTTATAAACTGAACTTTATCGTAGTTGTGTATGTATAGGAAAAAACATAGTAGATCGAGGGTTCAGTACTGTCTATGATTTCAGCCATCCAGGAAGGATCTTAGACCGTATTCCCGTGGATGATGGGGGACTACTGTATACCTGTGAACAGGTGCCTTTGCAATTTGTAGGCAATTACCTGTAATCCGATGCTAGCGTTTTTTCTCTTCTTTCTCTTTTTTTCATCCTTTCATGCTCATCCCCACTAAGGCTTTTGGCTCCCTAAATCTTTGCTCTTTCCTGAGTGCCTGTGACCTTTCCTGCCACTGCTTTTCCAATTCTTGGGAAATCTCTCAAGAAGTACTATGAATGAATAGCCTTGGGAAGAGAAAAGTGCCTCTGATAGGGCCATTTCTATAGATTGTAGAGAGCAAAAGTGTAACGTTACTTCTACACTTTCCCATCTCAAGAACTGATCATGTGTAGCAAAAGAAAAAAATGGAGAAAAAAGCAGTGGAGTATAATCCATTATAGCCCCAGCCCCCAGTATTTACAAGGGCAAAATAAAAAGACTAGGGTTAAAGAAAATGCCCCCAGAAGAATGGTGATATATATATTACATATTAGAAATGCATCGTTTTGAGTAGGATTTACACCACTCTAATACTCTGTTTTGTGTTTAATTTTAAACACAAACAAGGCAAAACTGAAGAATTTGAAGATTAATGAGATGCTTGAAAATTGGAAAATTATTAAGCCAATGTTTTAAGGCCTTTGGATTTTTATTTAAATCAGCAAATCCAATTTATGTTCTTGGAAGCAGCAATTCAAGGAAATGCTATATGCAAAAAGGAAAAAAAAAGATGAGTATCCTGGGTCAAATGAAGTTGGAAAATGCTGTATACCATATCTCTCTCGGAGATTTAGGTGATCCTCAGCATTAGGGGGTTCTTAAAGTCCAGTTTTTTTCAAACCAGTGTTTCTCAAGCTAACTTGTATATATATATATACACACATATATATATACACACACATATATATACATATATATATACACACACATATATATACATATATAAAACATATAATTTGATTATCTATAAACACAATATGCATCAACATATATCAATATTTATATATATTTCTCATATTTTAATATACTTTTTAGTACACATTTTAACATACTTTGTAAATTCTTGTTTAAATCACCCCTTGTTCATTGTATTAATAATTAAAAGTGATAATGTGGCAGCTCATGTAATATTTTGAGAACATAAAGCTGAGAATTTTAAAGGACTTTAAAATATCTTTACTCTTGGGTACTTTGTATTCTCCTGATAAATGGCATTGATTTTAAGTACCAACAGAAATTAAATTTTAAACTGGTAGGGCACCCAGTAATATTTGTTTAACTTTAGTGGGGTGTATAATTTGTGATGCAGCCACAATTAAAGAGATTGGCTGTATTCATCAGAATCCAGAACTCTACAGGGATTTGTACTATTTTGCCCATTTCATTCAAAAATCTAAAACTGTTATTCCATTTTAGAATATGACTACACAGGGTGCCTGGGTGGCTCAGTTGGTTAAGCGACTGCCTTCGGCTCAGGTCATGATCCTGGAGTTCTGGGATCGAGTCCCACATCGGGCTCCCTGCTCAGCAGGCGGTCTGCTTCTCTCTCTGACCCTCCCCCCTCTCATGCTCTCTCTCTCTATCTCATTCTCTCTCTCAAATAAATAAATAAAATCTTTTAAAAAAAAAGAATATGACTACACATTATTAATTTTAAGATTTAGTTATCCTTTCTTTATGAAGACCTCATGAAGGGAAGAGTAATCTTCAACTTCAACATCTGTTTCTTGATGTTTTTTTGTTCACCTCCTTTAAGTTCAAAAACTTTAAAGCTTAAAAAGGAAAAGTAAATTGTTGGGTTTCAAAAGATGCTCTATGAAAGTCGCCATCTATGGGAATTTTTCAGGGCAAGAAAGGTAATAGACTAACACAAACAAAATGTCCATTTTTTTAAAATGTGTGTTATATTCAATTAAGTGCTGTGACTGCTTAAAATGAACCAATTGCTCCATGAACTTTTATACTATCAGCAACTCTAGTCAAAGAAAATTCTAGATAAGATGTTCACTGATTAGTATCAGGGTGCTCAGGTGTGACAGGGAGCACGTATCCTTTCGTCACCTCATCCTATCCTGTAATATTATTCTGCTTTTTCTTTATCAACATTTTAGTTCTCCTCCTAACATTTTAAAAGCAAGAGATAATTTTTTGTTTGTGCATTTTTTTAAAAAAGAAAATTACCTGTGAAATATACCTTCTTTCTGTATCGTACAAAGAGAAATCATTCAATCAAAGGTGTGGGTAGCATCAATTCTTAGCCCACATTTCTCCCCTGGTTTATTTTTGTTTATATTTTCCCCTGGGGTTCTGATAAGATTCAGAAACCATAATGATGTCAGCAACACCTCTAAAAATCCATTGCAGGGGAATCTGAAGATCTCTTCTCAACTCTGCAGGGCTGTTCCTTTGCAACTTTCTGAATAGCCACAAGGCAGAACACTCTATTGTTTGCCAAATTACAAAGTCAGTTATATCTACATTCTGAAACTGCCTAGCACCTAAAACATTTGGAATGCTGAAAAATATCCTGTGTAACCATTTGCCAGATGCCAGAACATAAATCTAAATTACTTAGATTTACAGTATTATAATCTCTCCTTTAAAATGACATGAGGGAAGTGTTTAACTTAATGAGGCAAAGGATCCTGGTGTTCAAGTTACATTACACTTTTCATTGCACAAGGGTAAATTATTGCTTCAGTCTCCTAAATGGTACCCCAGTGGCCTCAAAGACACAAAGTAGCTTCCAGAAATGCCCACTTTTGTCTTAGGCAATAACTTACTCCATGAGAGTATACTTTCTGAGAATTGCCCATAACATTTGTTGTAGTAGGCTGAATTTCTTGAAGGTCATTCACAGACGCTAGCTGAACTTGACTTTTTTTTTAACTTAGGAACATTGCAGTGGTAAGTCTTCAGACATTACCATACAAAAGGGAAACTGATGAGCATTTTTATTCTGTCTAAACCATTTAGAAAACAAGCAAAAAAAATTATGAGTAAGAAATGAAAGGGTGTAATATTTTTTCTTAGCATTTCTCCTCTGATCAGAGTTGCTAACTTCTTGAAATAAATAAGCACCAATCTATTGGGGTGGCCTATAAAGATTTTGGAATATAATAATTAAGTATATTGTTTTATATTTGCAAAAAGAATCTTAATCCTATATTGAACACCATTTGTATGAATCTAAATGTGTGGGGGGAGTTTTTTAAAGCAAGCTTTACTTTCTAATAAGGCGATATAGGATTTAATTAAAACAAAACAAAACAAAATACCCTCACCATTCAGTTCTGCAGCATTTGGGTAAATGATAGAGCTTGACAATTTTCAAGGGAGAGACGTTACTCCAGGCTTTCTGCCAAACCATTCCTGGTACTCTGATGACAAGAGATGAAGCAAAGGAAAGAACTGCTGTCTGGCTTAGTTAGATATGCATTTGCTAAAAGAGAAGCCAACACATTTCTTAGGTAAACCATCAAAATTACAATTTAGAAACACACACACATCCACACACACACTACGCTTTTACAAGTCTAGGAATACACACATTAAAATAGAATTCTGTGCTTAAGGGGAGCATAGAAGTAGCAGACACAGCTAGGGTTGACTGGATCTTTTCTTTATCTTGAGTGGTTTTAATATACAGCCACATTTCTTTCAATGACCTCCATGGAAGGAATTAAATTACTCGTATCTGGACAAGATTCAGGATTGCCCCTACATGGTTACATTCTAGCAACTACCCAAAATCTCTCATTGATAAATGAGTGGATTGTGCCGCTATTTTCTGTGGTTTATTTACATGGTTTGGATAAACATCTGTTTTCCTAAACTGCTAAAAAGCAATTTAATGTAATAGTGATATCAGAAAATAATCAGAGCACGCATTTTTATAGCAACAAGACTGAAATGTTTTAAGTTCTTTGGAGGGAGGGATGTTGAGTAAATGATTGTATTTGCATATATTATTTTGACCACTGGAGGGCTCTCAGATTTTTTTCTTACTTGAATTCTTTAGAAATCTATTTGATATAACTGAAACTTCAGTAGAAGAAATTTAAATCTTGGCATTATAAAGTCTATATAGTCTCCCAGCCCATAATTTGATATATATTTTCAAAGTACAAAATGAAAGAAAAATCAGATTTAGTTAACTGTATTCTTTCATTATTTCACAACAACAACAAAAAATCACAAATAAAAGAGAAAGGAATGATGCCCTTTTTTAAATAATCATGTCATAATCAGGACTCGTGTCTACATGATCCACAACCTGTATATTAGAGTAAGACATTCATAAATCTCAGAGTTAGACCCTGTATTTGATGTTTTAAATGACCTACACCCTGCCAAGTCCCTGTCTTTAAGGAGTGCCCTAGGAAGACAGGTACATATGGTGATAATTTTCTCATAGTGTAGGAAATAATAGAGTGTTCAGGTGCCCAGAGAGGTCCTGAAGGAGGTGATACCTATATTGGATCTTCACAGGTGAGTGGGAGTGATCTAGATGAAGAAAGATGGAAGGGCATTCAAGATTGAAAAACTAGCATTAGCAAAGACCAGAAACAGGTGTATAGAGGGGCGCTCAACTGGTATTCTAGAGTTTGAGGGTACAGTGAAAGGAGGTGATTTTGGAGAGGTCAGTAGGTACCCAGATGGGGAAGGCCTTTTATGTCATTTCAAGGTTTTTTCCTCCATTCCTTAGAGCATTTAGTGCTTCTGAAATCCAAACCCCTTCCCCAAAGGAAACAAAGCAAATTAATTAATTAATTAATTAATTAAAATAAAAACAATAAGTGCATAATCACAGGAAGATATAGAGCCAGAGTGTCTATATACATGGTCTGCCATGTATATCAATTTCTTTGATTTCTCATGTATTTGCATTTTGCTCCATAAGAAACCTCTGTTTCATTTGGCATCAAAATCTTTTTCTCCAAATTTCCAGAAAAATGCATCATGCCTATGTAATAGTTTCTCATTCTCCCAACACAGTGATGATATGCTTTAGAGCTTCTTTTGACTACAAATCGCCTTTGTTTGAGAAGCACGGCTCTAGGTACTAAGGGTTACAAGAAATTGATCACCCTGGGTGATGATTTTAAAAAAGGCAAGAAAGGAGGCAGAGAAGAGACAGAATATTGCAATAGTCTTCTCATTAAACATAATGCCTACTTAGATGGGATATTATTTTCAACACTGGGGAGGAGGGGTTTTCCACATTGTTTTTAGTTTAATTCATTATAAGCCAAATATTCTCTAACCTAGTTCTAAATTGGACATTCTAAGCAAAGTTTATATAAAAAAAGAAACCACACATCATCATCTTCTCATAGTTTCAGCTCTTCTGCTCTTCTGAAATACTGTGAATGCCTACTAAAAGAGATGAGAGAAATATTTGTCCCTGTAAGCAGCACACTTAGCACAGAGGTGTTTGTCCTAAAGGGTCCCTCCTATCTCTTCTCATGGCCTCATGGCATCTTGTGGCAATCTTCCATAAGCACTCAAACTTTGGAGTCCTGCTGGACATTTCTCCACCAACTCACATTATCCACCTTATCCAGTACCAATAAGTCAGAAGATACAGAATTGCATAGATCAACTAGGAGAAAGGCAAAAGAGGTACCATTCTGATACTCAGTGAGAAAGATTCTTTTCAGATGGCTCTGTTTAATAAATAGTGAAACTCAAGATGAAGGACTATAGCAGTATAAATCTGAAAGTGTCTGTGACTCTAAAACCCTATGATTTGAATCACAAGTGGCTATGAGCCAAGTAGGTAGAACCCAGAAGGCATCCCCAATCTGTGATGAGGCTACCCAAGCATGCTCTTTTGGCAGATTCAATTACAGTTTTAAATCTTACAAAAAGAGCTGTGCCATATCCTCCTCATTTGATAGATCTAAATAACTGGATTGGCATTTAGGTGAATTGGAGACATGTTCATGTGCCCAACCCTACAGAAATATAGGCAGCCTGAGTAATGAAGATGGTATGATTTTTTTCTCTCACAATCAGAAGTGGCCTTAATAGCCTTTACAAATTGCTACCAGGAAGAAAGACTTTACATTAGCAATGCTAAAAATAAAATACACATCCTCTAATATTCAAATGAACAATACTAAGTAACCCTACTAGATCAGGTGAAGCATTTACACCCAGGAGAGCCCATCAGTATGTCTTTTTACTCAAATATTCAGATATTTGACAAAAGTCAAATATTGAATCCTTTTGTGGATTCAGGTAGTATAATGGTGAGAACTACTCAAAAATTTCTAGGCCCAAATTATTTCTTTCATGCTTTATGGGACTTAATAAAACCACAAGGTCAGATGCAGAACTTCTTTCTTCTTTTTTGAGGAAGAGTTTATCCATCTTTTTGTGTATTAGAGTGACCCACCTCTGTGTGAGAATATAAGTCAGGCTTCTTAAATTTTCCAATAGAATGTCAACTCTGTTGCCTTTTCACCTGCTGTTTAAACATATAGATCTTTCTTCAATCAACCATACAAAATATTGGCACTTTGAGCAACTGCCAAAAAGATTTAACCTTGAACGGACTGTGCTAAGAGTATATGCCAAGACATCTCTAAGTGCTGTAGTAAGTTGGATCACATACATCAAGCTCATTGTCTTCCATCCTTTCCTCCCCCCACCATACACATGTAACATCATTACTGAGTAACTGTTTAATTTTGTGCCCTTGACCACTGTTAAAGTTTACCATACTACATGGCACTCTGGGAAAATAAAGAAAGAATAACTTTGAACATCTGCAGTAATGTTATGCTACATATTGCTCAATAGCTTCAGAATAAGGAGCTATATACCACACAGTGCTCATAAGAATTTGTGCCAGGAAAAAGTTTATCTCTCAAGATAAACTTGGAAGCTTTCTTTATTGTACAAGGAAAACTATATAAGCTCTCCATTTCCTTTTTTTTTTTTTTTTAATTTTCTGGCTGTCTAGATTCTTAGTGCTGAAGTAAACGCACAATTTTATTAATGATCTAATTTTCAGTGCTTGATATAGTTGTCTTAAAAATTTGTTTCTAATTGTACCTTAGCAAAGCTCAATTTACTTCCTCTTTCATAATAGCATTCATCTCTGTCATTAGGGTGTATTTCATGCTTTCCCCACTTGTGATCTCTGAGGTCAGTGACACCACCCTAATGCTCCACTCTTTCTCACCATTGAACAGACAGTAGTATTTGTTGAGTTAACATTACTTTGCACTGTCTTGTATGTTTTTAATAGTGAGATACTCCATTTTGAAAATAGGAAGTAAAATTTTAAACTAGCAGGAAAGACTAACAAGACTGTGGAGAATATGGAATAAATAAAAACAGTAACATTTCTTAGGAGCATCTGAAACCCATTTTCTCCACAAAGCTTGGTGACAAACTTACATGCCCATTCCAGTTTTGGACAGAGTCTATGTTATCAGTCAGGTCACATTTTATTTTATTGAGTTTTATTTTCAGTGAGTTTTAACTTTATTGGAGTTTTGCATCAGAGGGCTCTTGACAGAACAGTTAAGCAGTAAGGTCATGCTTGATTACAAGGTGTTTATGTCATCAGTTTGTTCTATTCTAGCAACCAAGGCTATTAGTCAAATATGTGAGGAGACTTCTATAGGCGAAGGAAGATGGCGTCTGTGAGGCTGTCTTTATGAGAACAGGGATGAGTGGGCTAACAACCATCATTCCTACAGGCTTGTGTTTCCCTCATGGATGTCTTTGACACCTAGGAGACTAAGGCTGGAGTGAAGAAGTAATTGTCAAAGACCAAAACCAATCCAGTCTAATTGGCAGGCTGAAACCCAGGTCTCCTCATTTATAATCCAGAACTCGTTCAGATACTCCTCAGATGTGCCTCATAAGTTCTCTGAAACAATGTGTTGAGGAAAAAAAGGGTGACCCAGCATTTCCTCATTGTTGAGATGACCACACAGCACTATTTGGGGTTGTGGGGTATAGTCATTTATCTCTCTTGTGCCAGTGGAACAGTTTGCTTTGAGGTACATGTAAAAAAGGGGCAGATCCAGAGGAATGGAGATGGTGAGAGGACATCATGAATAGTAATGCACAGTCAAAAGGGAAATAATTAAGAATCTATGGTAAATCTGCTCAACAGAATATTATGTGGTCTTCTATGCATTTAAGCTTGCTGTACATTTCTTTCATGAGCTACATCAAATATCTTCCTGTAAACTGTCTGATGTTGGTTTATCTTCTTTAACTTTTTTATCCTTGTCTGCTAAATGAGCATAATAATAGGGCTACCTTCTAGGATTTTTGAGAGGATTCCATGAGATAATCCATGTAAAAAAAACTAATGAGCTCAGCATATTGCACATAGTAGAATTATATCTATGGAATGTGTTAATGATCGGTAAAATAGGAATGTCCTAATGTAACAATAACAACGAGGACACAAAATTGTGCAGTTATCATAATTATGTAGATATATTGATTTAAAAAAAAACCTAGAAGGAAACATTAATTGCAGATATCTTTAAATCTTGAGATACAGGGGATTATTTTCTTCTTTGTAATCTCCTATATTATACAAATTTTTTATAAAGCACACAAAAAATATGCTTAAGGAAATATAAAATTCATAAAAGTAAATGTCAACCTGCTAAAACTCCTTCTTTTGGATCTTAACAGTTAGATTCTTGGAGGGAACTGTCATGTCTTTATTTGCTAACGCACATTACTTACTAGTGTACATCTCATATACACTAAGGAAATAGTACCATTTGATTCTAGCCCAAATCCTTTCTAGCCTTATAAACAAGTTCATTCACCTGTAATGAAAATTTAGCAGGTAAAGAGTGATGTGGTCCTATTATCTGAAATTTCCTCCAGCCTCAGGTGTTGAGACCTATAAATCTTGATTCTTAGGTGCTCATTTCTTTCCCCAGAACCCACGTCATTCTTTTAACAGAGAAAAAGCTCGAAAGAATAATGTATTCTTGAAAGATGTGGGGGTGTGGAACTGTAGTAATGTGGCACTCCAGACTCCAAGCATATTCTACAGTACCTCATCACTACAGAAATAAAAAGAACCAGGAAGAATCTTCTTTGCTCATGCTCTGATTAGCTATATTGAGGAGCAATAAACAAGGAAAGGTTGTTGTCGTTAATTTGCAGCACTTACACTCATCAGTAAACGTTATTACTCTTTGACATTTTCAGTGCTGCTCAGCTTACCTATAAATATTTCCCCACCAGTACACCTTGCTCTTACCTTAAAATTATGAAACACTATGTGTATTAATCTAAATGAAGATATTATACCCATGAGAATTAATCATGACTGGGAGAGCTCTCAGTGCATCAATCAATTCTAATGAGTCAGCCTTCGTGCTATATTCTTATTGCCTTTAAAAACAAGTACACATAATTTTATGAGAATTTACACCTCTGCACACCTCCCCCACCTCTTTGATAACACAGTTTTCTAATATTATGCTGGATTCGGAGAAGCTCATCTCTGACTGCATTACCAAGTTCTAGTGCTGGGAGAGGCTTAGACACCAGCTAGTGACTGGTTCACTCTGTTACTTTTATAAAAGAGGAGACCATAGCCTACAGAGATGAACTTTGTCCAAGAATGCAAGAGTTAATAATAGAACCCAGTCCAATTCTGTTCTTTTCTATCTTAGAGCCTTTTAAAAATCCATGACAACCTTTCTTTGGCCCTTATAATAATAATTTGTCAGCCTAAGCTACTTTCTCTTATGAAGTTCATCCTGCTTTGGAATATTTGTAGGCAATACCATGAAATCATTTTTGATGAGGAAAAAACTAGGGAAGAAGGATTAAAAACTAGTTCATAAAACATTTTAAATCAATGGTGACTATAAATCACTGTTTTTTTCAAACAGCATCAGATAATTCTCTATACATAGAGCAGGCAAATGGAAGTATGTCCTTCAAAGGCTGGAGCGGACAGATCGTAATTCCATAACTAGCAGTACAATTCTCTCAGTTTCTCAGTAATTTCTTTTATTATTCCTTTCTGCCTGTGTCACTTTGGGAGGCTTAAAACAAGCCATTCATCATTAGGAAGTAATATTTTGATGTTTTCAAGGGCTTTGCGCTGTGGGTAAAGAGAGAACTTCAAATTGAGTGTCATGTTGAAACATAAAAAATAATTACTTGCAATCTTTACTTAGCATTTTTCACTTTCATAAAATCATTGGTAAAATGAGTGACCCTTGATAAGAAAATCTGTATTTTTTTCAAATTCCCTTTTGCATTCATTCAATCTACTTTGGTCACCAGCCATGTACCAATTACTGGATGAGGTCTGTGGACACAATCTCTGTCCTCAGGGAGCTCACAGAGTGTAGCGGAAAAACATATACACAAGCAAATTGTCATGATTTCATGTGACAGATGCCACAACATAAGCCCTAAAAGGCACAACAGAGAGGGCGGAGGATTAATAAGGGGAAAGATAAATGAGCTGAAACTTGAAAGATGACTCCGAGTTTGACAGGCAGATTTGGGAGGAGGGGGTGCACAATACCAATGCAAAATAATATTCTAGAAGGAGTAAACATCATTTAAAAAGTATTGGAGGAGTAAGAAAGTATGATATTTGTAGGTAACTGAAATGGTTTAGTATTGCTAAAGCATAAAATATGTTGTAGTAAGTGGTACACAGTAAGAATGAACAGATAGGGAGATGTATCATAAAAGGTCTTTCAGACTATATTAAAGGGGTTAAAATTTATACCAAAGCAATGAGAAACCATTCAAGAATTAAGATCAGGCAATGGCATAGTCAATATGACTGTTAGAAAAATCATTATTGCCATAGTTTGTAAGAAAGTTCAGAGGGCAGGGATCCCCTAACCAGGAAGAACAGCAAAGAGGCAATATACTACAAATCCCAAGCAAGAATCATTAGAGCCCCATGATTTAAGGAAGTTGCAGTGATAGTAGTAGTGAGAAAGGAAAAGGAGGATAAATCTAAGAGATATTTCAGAAATAGAATCAACATGATTTAGACATTGGGCAGGAGGCCAGGAGGAAAAGCAAGTCATCAAGGGGAGAGGTTGACATATGGAAAGGATAAACACAGTGGCTTTGGACATTTTGATGGGAAGCTTTTGTGGGATATCCATGTAAAGATTCCAGTAGGCAGTTGGATAAATATGAAATGTCTTGTGTAGAGACATTGATTTAAAAGTCATTTGTATGTAGGTGGTTAAAGCTATGAAAAATGTGACTTATCCAAGGAGATGTATACCAAAAGGAAAAGAACCCTGAGGAAGAGCCCAGTGAACACGTTAGTTGGGTTGAGGAAGAGGAAGAGCATCTTTAAGAGACATTGGGAAGCATTAGCCAGAGTGACATCAACAAAATGGGGCCTCCATCTCCCACAAAGAGAAGCAATTACTCAGCTCTCCATAAAGAAAATCAGCCCTGAAGAGTCTAGAGTCCACCTAAGAAACTTTAGCAACACAGTGGAATAAAAAATCTGAGAATAATCACATAAAAAGTCAAGGAAGACAGCTTCATTTTGTCTATATCATCCCATCCCCAAGCCAGCTTTGCTCAGGACCCTCACTAGGAGGGGAAGCATGGGTAAGTGGCCACATTTTAGAGAGGGTGGCCAAATGGGAACCCAAATTAAAGGACATTTTTTTAAAAATACCAGTTTTAAATAGGACAGACTTGAAAATATTTGAATTGCTTATATAAAAGAAATTCATGGAAATGGATAATTTGAAGACTCAGAAAAGAAATGGGGAATTGATAAAGTTCCAGAAGAGACCTAAAAGGGGAACCCATAAAACAGATATTTGTGGGCAATACAGCTCATGTCTTACAAACCAAGATGAGCATTGCTATTGTGTTTGGCCTATGATTTTTTTTTTAATTTTGATTAAAAAGAAAACTGATATGGACTGATTAAATTGCTTTGGGAATTATTTTCATGAAAATATCATTTAAAAAAACCCTTCAGCTATATATTGCAAATTTCAGATGCTGTTGTTTCTTGATCAAGGAAAGCTAGGCAGATACAATGCTAACCTTTGTCCAGAAAGATGTTCTGCCCTCACTTCCGCAAATGATCACATTGGGTTTGATAAAAGATTTCTTAAAGATCATATGTATTATGACAATATATATTCAGCAGAAAACATTTTCAGAAAGAACTAATTACGTGGGAAATGGCCCTGCATCCTTAATAAAAGAATCAAACCGGCCTACAAAGACATTGCAGCTAACTCGGGTTTTCAGTGAACGTGTTTTATCCTTAAAAGAACAACTTGAATTATTATCAACAAGCCACACCGGTTTACTCCAAAATGCCAGTTTGATATATATGACAGGGGTAACATCAGACTCTCTTGAAAATATGAAAGATTTTTCTTCTTAAAAAGTACCATGGTATAAAAAACGTAGCCGTGTGTTCAGACCCATGACAGGACCACCATGGGCCAGAACTCCTGGGGGCACCATTTGCACAGAATAAAATGGAGTTGCACAACAGGATAACCCTGCTAGCATAGGGTCAAGGACCAAAAGATTCAGGCCTCACCCAAACAGGGAATAAAAATCTGATTCAGGAACCAGAATCTGAGCCTCAAGTAAGACCAGACAGATAAACTTTGCAGGACTTTCATTTTGGTTTTGCAGAAGCTGCCGTAACATCAGAAACAAATCAAAGGGAACTCCGTTCATACCGTATAGTCCCCAGAGTTGGGTTTTTAGAGATTCTTCTGGCAGATGGAAGTGCCTTTTCTAATAAAAAGCATATTATAACTATTTTGTTCTTGTTTGCACAGAGGCCTTGACTTGATCTTTCTGATCCTCTGTTTCTCTAGCCAGTTTTTACTAATTAGTCTTAGGAGGTCAAGGGCATTGTTTTAGGAGAACATTCTAGTCTAGAACTGGTAACTGCAGTTAGTACAAATAAAAGAACATAAAGGGACTAAGGCAAGGCTTTTCTATCCTTCAGTTAGTTAATGCATTCATTTATTCAACAAACACTTCTGAGCACCTCTGTGTGGCAAGCCTTAGTGTGCTGTGTACTGGCCATGGGCCAGGCCAAGGAGACTAAGAGAAGGCTAATGGTTCAAGGGATAGAGCACATGCTGAGAGAAGGTATTATGTGTAGCAAGAAATGCAGGCACGTCACTGAATGAGGCATCTGTGTGTTTTCTGAAAGTTGCATTTTTAAAGCCATAATTCTTCCAAATGTGTTGAAAATTGTCCTCAGAAGCTATTTTAACTTTACACGGATGCAGCACTTTTATAACAGGAAAATGTTCATATTTTCAGCTCAAGTTCTTAAGTGGGGAAAACATGACAGATGCTTTTGCTAAGCCTAGGAGATTGATTTAAACTGAATTTTAATTAAAATTATTCAAAGGACCGGTGAAAAGCTTTCACATGACCGCCTGAGAACTTCAAAAGTTCTGCTCTCTCCAACAAAAGACATCGTGTCATGCTTAAATCAAGATAGCAAGAAAAAAAGAGACTAATCAGTTATCGACTGGTTATGTCGTGAGGTTTTCCTAAACGTTATAAAGGAAAGATAATTTTCATTTTACTTTGCCAATTACAGAGATATTAACTTATAAAGATATTAAAGTCAAGAAGTTGACAATGATGTAAAAATCTTCTGCTGAGAACTGCATTAACACATTGATTTATGAATGTTTCTATAAAAATTACCTACTGTGTGCAATATCTACGTTTGCATTTTTGATATAGAAAATGCCTCTGAATGAATGATGGTCTGACAACACACTGATTAATTTATATTTATATTTAGACTTTAACATTATTTTTTAATAAATGAGGTAGGAGAGCATCAAACTGTTATTTTCCTCTCACATGCCAAATGTCAACATTATTTCTTCAAGTCTACTCATTTTTAACCATGGAAATATTTGTTCCTCAAAAAGAGAGCTAATAGGAAATGGTGCCATATTAAACAAAGTTGAAATTTAATAGAAACAATTAGCAACCCCTGTTAAGTTCTTTTTATAAACAGTGCTATCTCAGGTATTTTGAGAGATGAAAAGATGAATTAGGTTGGCAACTCATCTGCAGCTCACGATATACAGTGGGAAGCAGCTGTGATCAGTGCTTTAATAGCTGAAGAAACAGCATCCAGGCTGAAATTACTGCAGAGAGCGGAGAAATTAATCCCAGTTGGGGAAACCTTCTAAGTGACGTACACTGAATAGAGTACAAGGTGCAACAGGGAGCAACAGTGCAAACATACGGCAAGACCCTTTCCTTCAACGAATGGATCCTCTTCTTGGGGAGTTAAGACTGACATAAAATAGACGACTATATAAATGGAGAAAATGTAATGTACAATTATGTACAATAGAACAAAACGTCTCTAATCCAGAAGTAAAGGCTCTGAGCATTCAGTAGAGGGAGAAGTTGGAATTGCGTGGAGAGACTGAATGATACCTGGCAGATGATGGACCACAAGATAGGCTGGGAAGTGCTAGAAGTATTTGCAGAAGCTGCAAAAGGGAAAACCTGAAATGATGAAAACAATGAACAGACAGGACTGACCACAGCCTGTTCCATGCATGACCTTCAGTGGCTGACCTGGCTGAAGCAGAAGACCTGTTTTGGGGAGCATTGGAAAAATAGAGTGGATGCCTAAGGAATGGCCGGATGGGGTTACATCATGAACTCCACAAAATGAGGAATCCCGACTTGATGTGATAGGAACAGGAAATTTTTGTAATTTGTCCAGCAGCCTGGTGACACATGGAAAGCAGCGAGAAAGACAGACTAGAAAGATGAGTCTGGCAGTTATTGCTTTCCTGAAGAATAGCTTTATATA
The DNA here is from genome assembly GCF_054177405.1 of Leptonychotes weddellii. NCBI lineage: Eukaryota > Metazoa > Chordata > Mammalia > Carnivora > Phocidae > Leptonychotes > Leptonychotes weddellii. The sequence continues at coordinate 34,654,189 of NC_138381.1, read as the reverse complement.
AAGTTCCTCTAAACAGTTTGGAAGCTGTAAAACATTAGACAGATGTACAATGTTATTATTACCTTAGACACATACAGAAAACTAATGAGTGTGTATATAATCCTAACACTTGCAGGAGTGTCCTCTAGAATCTAGCAACTGAGAGACTTAGAAGAAAGCGTTTAGTCAACCTGCTCTACCGTAAAGGAGGAGGTGAAAAACAGATATAATGGATTAGCATTTGTTAAAACAATGTGAGAGAAACAGAAGGGAAATGTGGCCTGAAAAGGAAGATTTATGTCCAAAAGGACCTATCTCAGATATTTTAAGAACCTTCCGAAGGTGTCCTGCAGTTGGAAAAAACAAAAACCCAACACCTTCCTTTCATAAAAAATTTTTTAAGGAAGAAATATCTTTGGGAGTTTACAAATGGGTTGTCTCAACTCTAACACCTGAGAGGAGGTGGACCCCACAGGTTGCCAGCAACGAGCAGAGCACTTACTATGGGTAGTCATCAAGCCCTTAAGAAGAGAAAATCAGGGCAGATCAATTCAATTTCCACCCAGGACACAGAAATAGATCTTAGTGATAAGGAGGTTATAATGTAGCTGATTTTCCTAAGACTTTGATGTCTGCTGTACTTGGCATCCTTCTGAGTAAGCTGCGCAAGTACAGTCCATGGGTCTTACATGTGGGCATAGCTGATGAGGGTTTATAGCCAGATATTACTTCCTGATTAAGAGCTCACCATTGGGCACCTGGGTGGCTCAGTCGGTTGAACATCTGCCTTTGGCTCGGGTCATGATCCCGGGGTCCTGGGACTGAGTCCCACATCGGGCTCCCTGTTCCACAGGGAGCATGCTTCCCCCTCTGCCTCTGACTCTCTCTCTCTCTCTGTCTCTCATGAGTGAATAAATAGAATCTTTTAAAAAAGAAAGAAAGAAAGATCTCACCATTAAAATGAAAACATTTTTATGTGGCTGATAAACTCAGTGGTCAAAGGTTGGTGCTAACGGTGTCCAAGTAATGAACTTTCCCTTGCAGGTGTTCTCTCTTTGTCCTGGAGTCACTTACCAGCTTGGCTCCCTCCTTCTCACTGAATCACAATGCATATTGTCACGAGAGGAGCTGAGCATGAATGGTAGTACAAAATAAATCCATCATCGCACTAGAAGAAAAAAAAATCCCCTTAAATCCTGCTTAGGCACAAGTCTGCAAAGCACAGTTGAGGCTAACAGTCAAAAAGCCTATTGGTTCATTCAAAATCCCAACTACATCAAGAAAGCTGATGGTTTAACTGACTTGAACTTTTTTTTCCCCCACTCGATTAGTGAAAACAATTTACCCTAATTTACCTTTGAGACCAAGGATATTTGTGTGAGCACATATGACAGCTGGGGACCCAACAGTCTTCCCAGGTAGTATCTGTACCAGTTGTGTTTGCCTTCTCTTATCCCACTGCTGAAATTTTCACTGTTCTCTTCCACCCAGGAGAGCTCACTCTTCCCAGCTCCCAACAGCTCCTTCTTAATCCACTCCTTCCAGGTCCCTGGCTTTTAGAGCATACTTACGCCCTGTTGCCTCCTCTTAGCTAATGTCTACATAATATTCAAGATCCTAAATTTAGGTCTACAAATACCAATATGTCTGAGGGATCAGAAAGGGGCATGACATCTGTGCAAGCCTCTTCTGTGCCTGCAGATGACTCTCAGGCCCGTGTCATGCCCTGGCCCGTGTTCTCTGGCCCGTGGGTCTCAGGAGTATGGTGCCTGGCCTGGGCTTCCCGTGTCCAGGAAGGAAGGATGACGAACTTGAACTGTACCGATGCAGCTGTGCTTCTTGAAAATTCCACCCACAGCCCGGCCCCTCTCTTTCAGATGTGTGCTCAGCCTGGGCAAAATGGGAAAGGTTTTCCTTAAATTCTTCATTCTGTTTCTCTATTACTAATGGCTTTCCAATGCTACTAGTATTTCTTCTAACATTAGCAACTTTTAGGAATTTCTTTGTACATCTTCTGTCTGGCCATATCTTATTTCTAAAAATGTGAATTGTAATATTTAAGAATAATCAAGTTTTCTGCGATAGCTATTAAATGCTCAGGTGTTTCTTTAGGTTACTTCTTTAGCTCTAATAAAGGGCATATAACATTCTTCTTATGTATTCCTTCTCTGCTAACCATAATCTTATTTTAGTAAAATGGTTAAGTTAAAAAATAGAAAGGAGCTCTGTGTCAAATGAATTCTGTTGAAGTGTTTTCAAGTGTTTTGGTAAAGGACTCACATGTTTGGGTGACACAGTGATGTCTTTTGATCCTATTTTACCATGAGGATCTTTAGACATGACATGCAATTTTATAAAGAAAGCTAGCCATCAGGTTAGTGATCCATTTATGAAGAAAGGTTCATTTCCCTTGGCCTCTGCTTATAAAATGTTCAAATTGCATTGTGTTCTTTGAGATTTTTTTTTCCATTGATCCAGATAAATCTTGCTTGATGCCTTTTCAAAGAACTGCTTATCAGAGAATTACCAGTAACCTTCTGGCATTTCAAAATTGCATATTCCCTGGATAACAGTTTTATTTGTTGTAATGATAAAGCTTCAAAGTTCCTAAAGATATAGCTAATGGAGAAAGACAGCTGTGTGAAGTATTATTGGCTGCCTTGATTTCTTCCAAGCTCTGTACTTTTCCTTTTTTTCGTACATGAACCTACTTGTCACACTTGGTAAGCTTATATTTTTAAACTGGTTGAGACACTTTATACCAGCTGGATCCATAATCTATCAATTATTTAAAATATATTCATAATTTCTTCAGTGTTTCTTCAGTGAAATAATGTTAATAATTTCATCTAGCACCTTTCTTCTTCGTAACATAAATAGTTTCATGTTTTTATTGCTAATCAGATGTTTTATTAAATTATGAAATGGCATCTCACGTAAAATATTTTGACAATAAAACAATCTGTCCTATGTTTACACAAGCTCTGTTAGTTTCTTAATTAATAAAAAACAATTCAGTTCTCCTTATAACTCAATTTCAGTTTCGACTAAAACACAAAAATCTTACCGTGTCGTTTATATGAAGAAATAACTCAGATTTTCTGTGGTGCTTGAACAATTTTTCTTAGTATAAATTGCTTTGCAACTCCTTCAATTAAAGCGATACTTACCAAAGTGTAATCTGTCTACTGACTCGATGGAGTTTTCCCAAGTACATGAGCTAAGAGTCAGGAAATAGGTTTGGGACTTAGGAGTTCAGAACTGGTTTTATTTTTATCTCTTTATTCTACCCTTATTTTATCTTAATGCTATTGTGCAGATTCTTGATGCGTGTGACCCTGTCAACCCTAGTGATGGTCCTAGAAATTCTTTCAATGTGCTACTTGTCCTTCTGGGCTCAGATTTCTTGAGAAAAATAGTCAAGTGAGGTCTTAGTGAAATAATTCCAGGAAAATCTAAGATGCCCCATTCACCTGGGCTCCTGAGACCAATGCCATCAAAAACCTGCAACCTCCTCTCAATCCTCCATGTCACTCAGACCTATTACCTTTGGTCAACCACATATAAACCTGTCTAGTCCTTTTCTCCCTTGACTTCTGTCACCAGGCACAGCATCCTGAGCTACTTCCTCCTAACTCTTTCCATTTTGGACTAACTCCTGTTTCCCACAACCCTCACTTTCTTCACTAAGCATTTGTCCATCTCTTGGCCTTGAGAGAAGACTGCCAGGCCTCTGATTATGTGGATTCCTCAGCAGCCCCTTCCAGGAAAAGCTGCTTAGTCTACCTCATCCTCTATGTCACAGGATTCGATGTTGCAGTTAGCATTTTCCTCCCTCCTCATGTGGTTTCTAGATCTTTCTCTACAATCCTGGATAAAGACCTTTTGGGTTTTATGAAGTCCACCTTTACTTCTCTCTGCCTCCAATGATCACCATCATCCACCTACATGTTGAAGAGTTTAGAAGCTGGTACACAGTAACCTTTACAATCCAGCAACTGCCATCTTCTTAAGTAATTTCACATCTGGATGGGTGATTCATGAAAACTATAGCCTCTTAGGGCCTTGGCCTTCTTAACTCCTGCTGTCTTTTCTACTCTACCTCAGGCATTCCAATGCCTCAGTTGCCAACCATATGCAATATATAATAATACTACCCTGTAATAATCATATGTTACAGAGCTGCTGTGCAAGTTAGTCATGGGTAACAAAACAAAGAGCTCATTGAAATGGAAATTCACATTAAGGAATTTAAGAGGAAGGAGTAGTAGCAAAGAAACCAGTGAAAAGTCCATTTCATTTGCAACAAAATTCTTGGGAACCTGGATGGAGGCAGGAGCATTGGAGGTGGACAATGTCAGTTTTCCGAGACATGAGTGGGATAAGAATTTGGTATTGAGATAAGAAGTGGTAGAATTTAGTAATCCCTTGGATTTAGAGAGAAGCAGGAGGTGGAGGCTGATTCCAAATGATGTAGTGTGGGAGACTCATTCGATCGTAGCTCTTTTAATGGAGCTGGAGAGTGGAGCAGTAGATGAGTAATTATAGGGATTTCTAAGTCAATCCATGCAAAAAGAAGGTAGATGTATGTTTGGAGTTCATAAGAGGGGTCATAGTAGAAGATAAAGCTTGTGAAATCATCAGCATACCAATGTAATTGAAGTTACAAAAATAGATGAAACTACCAGGAAGAATGTATGGAATTGTGAAAATAATGGGTTCTTAAGAATCCCAACATTGTATGAGTGTGACTAGGAGGCCAAGGATCATAGGGCCAGAGAAGAAGGAATGGTTACAAATTAAAAATGATGAAAACAATAATAATGGCTAACGTGTACTGAGTGCTAATTATTCCCAGGGAATTTTACCAAGTATTTTATGTACGTTTATACCATGGTGGCTTAGAGCACAGACAGTGCTTGGGTTCAAATCACAACTCTGTCACTTATTAGCTGTGGCCATTGACAAGTTTCTTAAGCTCTCTGTGCCTCTGTAGCTTGAGGGTAATAATAGCGCCAACTTACAGCATTGGTATGAAGGCTAAAAAGGATAATACACCACGACATAAGCAGAGCCGACTCCTAGAAAGCCCTATGTAGGGGTTAACAGGCATTTTTATTATTATAGTTTTATTTAAGCTTCACAATAACTCTATGAGGAGGTATGATTATCCCCATTGTTTCAACTGAGGAAATTGAGATTCAAAAGATTATGTTAGTTACTGCAAGTTAGTCTCAGAGCTGGTTTTTGAAAAAGGTTTGCCTTACTAGGGAGCTCATCTATTTAACTGGCAAGAAGAGATGTTGCAGAAAACAAAAAACAACAAAAAAAAGGAAGCAATTTTAAGAAGCAGAGAATGACGAATGGTGTTAGATGCAACAGAGTTGTTATGAAGTTGATCCATAGGCCCCGTTCCTTTGATTCATCTGGATAAACAGCAGCAGCAGAGATTTTGATGGGGATACCATAATTTCAAGTTTGGACACAAACATGCGGCTTTTACAGCCTGGGTAATATATGTTCCTAACCTGAGCTTTGTACGGAAAACTCCCATGTGCAAACTTGGTCATCACCCAAGAGTGACAAGGTGCCTGGAAGAGCTCACAGGCATGACTTCCTGTGACGTCAGTGCTGTGGGCACTTGGGTTATCCTCACCTTTAGTCAGCTGTACTCCTACTGGGAGCTTCGCGGTTTTGCACAGGTCATTTGTTTTAAGATCTGACTCATTCAATTTGGAATCCATCCTCTGTGACCATTGCATTGCACTGTTTTTAAGCACATTTCATGGATCTATTGGATTGCTGTCTTTTGCTTACTGCTTTGCACCATCTTAACAAACTTTATTTAATCAACATCATCTTGTGTGTCTCATAACATTTTCAATCTAGTGTGCTTTTAATTAAAGAAAATAGAATTTATGTAAACTTCACAGTAAGGATTTATAAATCTCTTGGCATCAGAAGAGATTACTTGGCATTATGCTTTTCGTTTTTGCTCGTGTTGTGGCATAGACATAAATGGCTTCTAGAGTTGGGACATTTTGTGTCAACTTCTCTTCACCAGTCCGTGAAGCTTACTTTCCCTTTGTTAATGATGATTTACGGGAGCAAACTATAAGGCTTTGCTCTGTTGTAGATTTCTACATAACTCTGGGCATGGTGCCTTATTTAACAGTTCCCTAGTGTTATTTTGGAAAAGTCCTCTGCAGAAAATGCCAGAACTCAGCTTGAACTCTTGTCCCCTGTCAGGGAGAATCTTTCTATCAGCGGGATTTCTCAGCTGTTTCAAAAATCATTCAGCACTTTACTAGTAAGTTTTGTTCCTGTGGAATATGCCAACTGTAGCTTACTCTAATTGTTCATCCTAAGAGCTTTAGAAGCAAAGTATGTTATCAGGGAACCTCAGCCTTTGCTACATGTTTACATAGAAATCTTAATTTTAATTCACTGAAGATTTTCCGCTGTTTCTCAACTCCTCATTTAGAGCATATGAATGCTTACTTTCAAGAAGCAAGAAAAGTAAAAAAAAAAAAAAAAAAAAGGGAAGAAGAAGCAAGAAAAGTCTCAAGTACACAACCTAAGCTTACACCAAAAGGAGCTAAAGAGGAACAGCAAATAAAGCTTACTTTCATTTTAATCAAATGAGATTTTCTTTTTCCTTTAAAGACAGTCTCACCGGCCATTAATAACAATAATCTAAATTAAGAGTCAGTATATCCTTTGTGATGTTATATATTGGATACTCATTTGTTTTTATTCTGATGTTATTATTATCCCCACTTACAGTTCACAAAACTGAGACAAAGATTAGGCAGTTTCTGTGTTAGTCATTAGTAAAACCAATCTTCAAACCCAGGTCGTTGCACTCCAGAGCTTGAACATGGAAGCTCTGTGCCATATCTGATGAATGAGGAATATCCAGAATATTAAGTCATGTATCTCATTTATGATAAAGCAACAGTAACTATGCTAATATCTGGATTAAGACAATTCTCTACAAACATTTTGAGTTCTAAGTTAACTTCCACTATAAGTTAATTACTTAGAGTTCAGAATATAATGCTAGAAAGGGCTAGCTCTTACCAGCTACCAAATCCTATTTAAACTCTAAAATAGTTGAAATTCAATGTGCTTACAGTAACCAATGTAGAAGATAATAATGTTGCAATACCAGAAATCAAGGAAAATATAAAACAATAAGAAACTTTAAAAAAAATCTTGAATACTATTGCTTGGATAGGTGTTAAATTTAATTATAAAATGAAGAAATATAAAGCTCTTTTGTAGAAACAAAGGGACTGAATCAGGCACATTGCAAGGCATAATATTTGATGAAGTGGAAAAGTTGTAAGCTGAGAAACAGAAAAGAAGGCAGGTGGGACGGGAGAGGGGAGAGCTGGTATGCAGAAAAATTTTTGAATACATGCATTATAAACAGGTCATTAACTCATAGGGCTCCAAAAATGCTGAACAGAACATGTTTTGTGGAAAAACACACACGCCCGCCACATTTCTACTTCCCTATCTGACTACCCTTCATTATATTAATAAAAGAACTGGACGGGCCCCAAAGACACTCACACCTGAAAGTCTGCAGAGCAGTACTACTTTCCTGAGTTTCCAGCTTAGGGAAAAAAAGAGAATAAATGGGAAACAGAACCCGCCTTTCTTAAAAATCCAACCAAATATTTGAGCATCATCCAAATTCGTTTTGTGGGCTTAAAGACAGAGTCATATTAATGCAACTGGTTGAGATAACTTATGCAAATTCTGCAATAGATTGGCGGCACATAGTAGATATCCAGCAGATGGTAGTTAATAGTCTTACTGGGGAAAACTAACGTCCAAACAAAAAGGAAAAGAAAAGATAGTGCCTATCTATTTGGTGTATTTCAAACCACTTTTCAGATTTGAGGTTGAGATTTGGACAACATCGCCTCCAGAGATTTTACCTTTCATTCTTTGTGGTTATGTCTTTCATCATCTTTTTCTAAAATATTTACTTCCTTTGCCCAGTTCATTTCCGTACATTAGCTGTTCTTGAACTTTGGAGTCTCAGAGCCTCTTTATACTCTTAAAAATGATTGAGAATTCCAAAGAGGTTTTGTTGGTGTAGGTAACATCTAATATTGTATAAATTAGAAATTGAAACTAAGAAATTTTAAATGTTTTATCTATGAATTCAGTCCAAAATAACAAACTGTTATACATATTAATATAAATATCCTTTATTTTAAGAATAATTTGTCCACAAAAATTAATAAGAAGAGTGGCATTGTTTTACATTTTTGCAAATCTCTTTAATGTCTGTCTTAATAAAGGACAGTTGAATTCTCATATCCACTTCTGCATTTAATCTATTATAATATATTTTTTTGGTTGAAGTATATGAAGAAAATCAAGACTCACTCAGGTATGTAGTTGGAAAAGGCAAGAGTATTTTCATAGCTTTTTCAGATAAATGTGGATATTCTTTGATATGACATCTAGACTCAACAAGTAGGGTTGTTTCTTAAAAATGAGCTGCATTGTGGAATCTTAAACCATATCAGTGAACTTTGCATAATCCATTACATTAAAATCCATTACCTGTATAGATGTTTTACCTTTGTGTGATATTACAGCATCATGTATTGGTCATTTGGGAAATATTTGTTTACTGAGTTGTGCAGATCTCCCAAATATTGACATATTCACTTTACCATAACAAAAAGAAAATCACTTTCCTTAATAGCACCATCATTCTCATCAAAGTCTTTTAGGTATTGGATGCTATCATACTCATGGTGGCAGATGAAAGCTTTCCAAAATTCTAATTTTTGCTTGGAAGTTCCAATTTTATCATTGGCAACAAATACTTCATTTGTTTTCCTTGAAGTGACAGCTCATTTTGTTCCTTTTGAAAAGACATTTGTGAAATACCCAAGCTTGAATAACCATAGTTTGCCCATCAGTCTTTCTTTCACTTAAAATTGTGTTCCGTGAAAAAGCTGCTAGTCCAGCTCACAGACAGTTGCACAAGTGCTTTACACACACACACACACACACACACACACTGGTGTGCAGCAGAAGTCCTTTATGTGTACTTCCTAGTTCATCACACAAAATTTTAAAAACATGTCTTTGAGGGTTGAAATTTAATAGAATCAATAATTAATAATTTTGACCATTGCATTAAGGACACTCAAACGAAGTAAGTGCTTTTTTTTTTTTTTTACTGCATTTAAAAACTGCTAGTAGAGCCTGGTGTAAATCCTTTGATTCTTGCTGAGGTGCTGCAAGTTTTACTCACTGCGGCTCTTGCACCAACAGGGCAAGATGATGAGGAAAGTGTGGAACAGATTTGTATTGTTATGAACATAGTATTGATCTTACGGGTGCCCTGAAAGAGTCTTGGGGACCCCCGGGCCCATGGACCACACTTTGAGGAATGCTACTCTGCAAAATACCTCTTTTTAAGCTTATCTTGTTTTGTCTTATTTTAAAGCATCTCCTTCTTCACCCACAGCTTTTAAGTCAAGTTACAGAATCCAAAGTCATGACTCTGTTATAAGAATATGCAATTGTCAGCTAAACTACAGAAGACTGGTGTTGATAAAATGAGTTGTGTAATCTGTTTGATGATGGCTTTGAAATTCTCTGGGAGAAATTGATGTTCAATGGAGACGTAGTAGGAGAGGTTGTCACTGATCCCAACTTCCAGGTCATCTCTTCTGACTTCAGCCCAGAAAAGAGGGATGAAAATGGTTGGCACTTGCTGGCTATTTAGTGGCCTCTAAGAAGGCTGGAGCTTTAAATAAATATATTCCATATTTATTCATGCAATGACCTGCATCCTTAATTGCTGATATTTTTCCCCCTAAATTGTTCCTAGAGGAAGAAAATGGATGGAATCCATCCTAATATTGTGCCAAGTAAGGAAAGTAGGTATATCTTCAGCCCCAAGCATACTCCTCTCTCAGCTTGTCACCGTCACTATCAGTGGCAGATTCTTCTAGTCACTTCCAGCAACCGGGATTTAATTAAGTGCAGTTCACTGCCCCCTTTCAGCAGCTATTATCAGATCCTTCAGAAGCGTAAGGCCACCACTGTTGCCTAAAAAAATGCTGCCCATTCAGGGGAAAATTATAGGAAAAAAATAATGTATTTTCACCCCAGAATTAGAAGGAAAGGAAAGTACCTCAAAAGGAGAGCATATACAAAGAGGTGAACTTCTTACATGTGTAAATATGGTAAATTAGTTCATGAAAATGGCATTCCATTTGACTCTCAGATACCATGAGGCCAAGGTTGGGAGTAGATCTGAGTCTCCACTGCACAGAGCCCTGTCCAGCGACTGGTGTTTCCTCTGAGCACTACCACGGGGCGGGGGGGGTCTGCCACCTATTGTTTACAGGTGCAGACAGAGTTCTATGTCAGAGGTAGACTCCCATGATCCAGAAGCACAGAGATGAACTTATAAAACCACAGAGTAGTTTATTAGATTTTATACTGAGAGATGTAAGTGCTACAGGGATACTCACTCACATGGGCTAAATGCCCGTTCTTTGCCTGTCAGCAGATATAGGAAGGAAAATGGCATCGGTGTGACCTAATAAGATGAAATCAGTTTAAGGGAAATTAGCTGGGTCATTCAAATATTTGAGAGCATCGAGCTAAGCATACATTTCCACAGCAAAGATAAACTTCCCATCAGCATCTTCTCCACGTGGATTGGTCATTGTCATTTTTGACAGGGCAGCTCCTCATGACATAGTGGGAAGAACAGGGATTGCCCATCATCACATAGGTCCCAGGCATCTCAACAACACTTCTTACGACTATCTGTCATTTGATTAGTTACTTAGCCACCTTTAGCCAAGGATGAGCCCTGGCAATTAAATGAGGTAATGGATATGGAACACAATAAAATTGCCTAGCGTATGATAGCACAGCAGGAAATATTATTCATTCCCTCTCTGACTCTTGCTTTGCAGCACTTCTGTTGCTGACTCCCCCTGCAGGTCTCACTAACACTGGATGC
>NC_138381.1:34536913-34642687 GCF_054177405.1 Leptonychotes weddellii | reverse complement strand
GTTCTAGAGGGGAGGGGAGTGGGGGGATGGGTTAGCCTGGTGATGGGTATTAAAGGGGGCACGTACTGAATGGAGCACTGGGTGTTATATGCAAACAATGAATCGTGGAACACTACATCAAAAACTAATGAGGTAATGTATGGTGATTAACATAATAAAAAAAATAGTACCAAATTAAAAAAAAAAGAAAAAAGAAAACAAACTGTTGGTTACCAGAGGGGAGGTGGGTGGGGGTGATGGGTAAATAGGGGATGAGGATTAAGGAGGGCATTTGTCATGATGAGCACCATGTGATTAAAATAAAAACTAAAAAAAAAAAAAAAAAGAGGTAAAATAGTATAATTTCATGTACTATCAAAGTAAAATGATGGAGAATGACAGAAGAGGGACCTATTTAAGTAAGGTGGACAGGGACCCCACCCTCAAACCCTCCTCATGCCCCAAATCACTGCTGACAGAGTTCGCCCTCCAACTGGCACGCGACATACAATGCAAAAAATCCTCCCAGCAGAAGCCTTCATGGGCCTACTTGGCTTGCAATGATTCATGCTCAAATTATAACCATGGGTCTCCTTGACCTACTCCAGCTTTCAGAAGTGAAGAAATACAAGTTAAATTGAAGTCAGAATAGGTGGAGGCACTTGAGGTCTCCTTGTTCCCACTCCACTACCCCATGGCCTCAGTATTGCTCTCCACTCGGGGATAAAGAGCAGCAAGGTGTGCTGACAGGCCAGCCAACACCAACAGCCCAGCTTCTGACGCCATCAGCTCCATTCCCCCGCCTTTGGAAGTACACGAGCCCTATAGAGGCTTGAAAACAAAGTACCTTTGAAGGTATAAATGATGGTGTTTTAAAAATTCCAAAATAAGCTTTTGGTGCACATTTCTGCTGGTCTTGGTTTCCAGCTCTGTCAGAAACTGCTACTAACTGCGGCTGGGGGACAATCAGAGATAATAATCCTTTTTATATTTTCATAGTATCATGAGCAGTTCATATTTAATATTTCATATTTTGTGAGGAGTTCCTTTCTATGTGTACCTTGCAGACCGTTTCCTTACCTCCCAGCAGAGACAGCTCCCTGCTCGTGTGTCCCTCAGCTTGGTGGTGACTCCTTTTGCCTACACTGTCAGGCAGAAATACAAGCATATACAGATTTAGTATGTAGGCAACTGTCCTGGTTTTATTCTGTGTTGGTGCCCCAGATCCAGTAGCTGGTCCCACCTTCTCTGTCTGTCCCTACGAGGACTGCAATCTCACGCAACCCCAGTACCTGTGATGAACCCCCTCGGCCAATTTCCAGATATTCTTTCATTTATTTGTTTGCTCACTCATCCTATAAGCATTTATCAAATGCTGCTATAATTCAGGTCACATGCTAAGTGCAAGTACCCATCCTTTCATACTCCTACCAGTCTTTCTAGACCTCTTGCTTATTGCCAGGTTCCCTGGGCACGATGCTTTGTCCAGCTGCTGAGAATATCTCCCTAAGCCCAGCCTGATTGTTTGCTTCATCTATATAAATCAGGCCAGAGTTTACAATTCCTTCCAGCCCTCACCTAGTCTATCCCACAACTGGCTACTATCCATTTTTGTATTAAAATTTCAAAATTTATTCTGAAAACAAGAGTTTATTTTTTTCCCCTATGGACTTCTGGCTGCTTTTCACCACATGCAAAGGACTGGCTTGGTACTTTTAATTGTTGTGTTTTGTTTGGTTTTTGGTTTTATGTTTTTCTTTTAGGAAGGGATTGGAAAATGTATTAGGCACCATTATCCTGCCAGCCTAGAGGATAAAAGGCAATAATCAAATAATTGTTGAGGTAATATATAATAAATGTTGCTGCTAGTATAAATAAATACTAAAATAAAACCTCCTCAAAGATTTCTAGAACCCAGGGTAGATAATATGTGAACCTAAGCCAGTGACAGTAAGACTTAAATTATCAAATCAGAGAGTCTCAGAGACCTACAGAAACTTCTTAGTCATTTTTCAATTCCATGCCTAAAAACAAGTATAATTATTAATTATGTGATAATTAACACTTATTGAATAATTTGTGTACCCTGTGGTGAGCGAGGCGTCTGATTAATACAATTTAATCCTGGAAAATTACCCTCTTCGGCGCTGGGAGCTCACCACTGACCCGGGCAGCCCAGGCTGTTCTGTTGGAACTCTGAATGAGTTCTTCAGTTTATTATGTCCCGACCTTCCACCCTCTGCCATGCTGCTTTGTCACATATCTCTTGAGTCATCTCTTCTCCAGGTGGAACATGACTAATAATTCATTTAACCAGTCCAGCCTCTAATAGCATGGCACTCTTTTCTGGAGAGACTCCCGTAGTCCCTGACTCCACCCTCTCCCTCCCATCAGATATCAGTGCCTCTAAAAGTGTGGCCCCAGATAAGCAAATACTGTGTTTCAGGTATGAACAAAGCTGAGGAATTCCAGTGAAGGTCTCACCACGTTCTCTCCACAGCCACAAAGTCTGTGAGGAGCTACTGAGGCATTCTGGTAATCCTCTGGGGCACCCCACAGCAAAAACAAAAATGGCCTCAGGACAAAAAGGATGAAGGCACTTGGCATAGCACTGGGGTCCCCGTCAGTGGTTACCCAGATAGGAGCTGAGTGTCTCCAGGCAACTCCCACCCTCCATGTTGATACCCCCTGGGGCTCTGAGAGAGCCTACTGATTTGAGAAAGAGCACCTTTCTTCGCTATTTAAAACTCTTGAATGCCATTCACGTACACAATCTTGCCACCTCAGTAGAGGGAGCACCGTCTCCTGACAGGAAGACAGCTTGCACATTCCACCTTACTTTAGGCTGGCTTTCCTGGGGAATCATGTTGCCTTGGCTCCAGGGCTAAGTCTCTCTGCTTCAGACCCTCCCAGAAATGTCGCCGCAGTGCTGACCTGTCCCAAGCTTGTTGAATCCTAACCTGGAATCCGTGCCAGTAACTAGCATGCCATAATGAGCAACAGGCTGTTACAAACTTCTCTGGGCTGGAGCCTGTGACTAGGAAAAAAAATAAAAGGAATTTGGTGCCTATTTCTGGTAACATTCTTTTTTTTTTTTTTTTAAAGATTTTATTTATTTATTCATGAGAGACAGAGAGAGACAGAGGCAGAGGGAGAAGCAGGCTCCCCGCGGAGCAGGGAGCCCGATGCGGGACTCGATCCCAGGACCCTGGGATCATGACCTGAGCTGAAGGCAGACGCTTAACCGACTGAGCCACCCAGGTGTCCCTCTGGTAACATTCTTTTAACTTGGAGGCATTGCCAGCGTTTAGTGAGTAGAATGAATATGTAACTTAAAAGCAGAGTGGTAAGATACGTCATGATGTTTAGCCTCTCTGGGCCTCTTTTATGTTTACCACTGGTGCTTTTAACCACAATCAGAACCCATGGTTTCATTTTTATTTTTACTTCTTTGTTTTAGTATGTTAATCACCATACATTACATCATTAGTTTTTGATGTGAACCCATGGTTTCTCATCAGGGTGGTGAAACATGCACCCCGAACATTTTGAAATATCCATGTTAGAAGAATGCATAATGTTAGTTTTAATTTTCAAAATTAACACTCATTAAGAAGTATGGGGATTAAGAGTTACCAAAAAAAAAGTATGTGATTTGCATTAGCACATTCTTATTTTGTGACAAGAATCATTCTTAAATGACAGGAGCCTCTCCCCAGCTCCTGAGTTTAAATACAGTATGACAAAAGACCTATAAATAATGTGCTAATTAGCTCAGTTGTGATTTACCTTCATTTCCACACATTTTGTGTCTTTAATGAGATCTATTTATTCTTTATTATTCTCTGCAGAGGTTTCGAGGATATATTCCCTGGCTGAACCAGGAATGTTGGCAACAATATCACCAAGAGCCACAGTTTCATTAAATAGACTATTGGCCAGAATTGCCTTGACCATTATCCCAAATTTGTCCTTAAACATACGTTAGATTAAATGATAGAAGTTGTATTTTTTAAAAACTACAATTATGTTTCTGCTCTACACTTTAGGGTTAGTTGCCATTATGAAATCTTAATAAAATTATTATCATTATATACTCCACAGCAATCAGACTGTGTATTCCCTAATTGGGGATGTCAAATCCCCAAACATCATTAAGCATCATCTTTATACACTATAAAAATTATGAACTCCTGTAACCCAAATCTAAATTGCTAGAACAAAACTCCACAACTCACCAAATAGTACATCTTTCTTCAACTGCATATTAGATTGTTTTCTCTAAATTATCTATCACTCTTATAATGGCCAATGTGATTATGGGGGATAGCAAAAAATAGGAATAACACAGATATTTGAAGTCCACAAATAAACCAAACCCCATTTGAGTAAGTAATTTCAGCCTTCCCTTGATAGATTTTAGTCCACTTATATCCATTTATTGTCCTATCCACCCTCTAGTGGAGTTCTTTAAAAAGCAGTGGAAATACATATGGAAAGTGAAATGATGGAAAAATAAAGGAGACAGAGGGTCCACATAGCCACAAAGCTGAATGATTCCTGGGGCATATAGCAGCTAACTATATTATTATCAAGAGGATATTTTTGTGGATGTTAATTATTTATGACTATTTATGATCTTTATATTAATTGACATATGTACAGAATACAATTACATGGCAGCTAATAAAGGAACTTTTTAAAGATTCCATCTTAAACACAGTCGTCATTTCAAAAGACTTTGTGGAATGACAAACTTTGAAATATATCTTAAATTCTACACGGGAACTAAAATCTTTCCCAGGATGTGTGTAGTCAAACATCTCTAACTTTATTTTCAAGTTACAGGTGTTGATTTGTGTGCTTGTAATCATCAGGAATATCCTAGAAATACAAAATTTGGCACCTCACTTATAATCTGGAGAGAACATTACTGATGTCCTACAAAAATTTTGAGCAGAAGAAAACCCCAATTTGTAGTTCACGTCAACCCGTCTTTTTGCTTCGGCCTAATATGGATATAAAATGTATCTGGCATTAACGTTTCCTAGGGTTGCTACAGCTTGCCAGAATGTTCAGACTTTGCACAATGAATCCTTTATTACAGTAAATACAAAAAGACATAAGATTCTAAACAGCTCATCACAGTCCTTCTAATGTTCTTGTACTCGAGAATATATTTTAATATATATGAAGTATTTGAATTTATTTTTAAAATGGTAAATGCATTCTTTTAGTTGCTGCCCTTTAAGAGTTTTGAGCGCCCATGTGTGAGGTTGTAAAGTGGATGCATTCATTACGATCACTTTCACCCCAGAAGAAAATTCAGTCTTCTCCTAAGTTCCTCAGCTTATTTATTGCATAGCTTTTTGACATAATGTAGGAGTTGTCATCTTCTTAGAAATAGAGATTAGCAGAAAGCCAGGCTGCAGCCTGTAGATCCTGATTCTGGAAGACCTTTGGAGATTTTTACATTATGTGAAGGACTTAATTAAATGAATAATGTGATTTTAAATGTTTATTACCCTCGATCTTAACCACTTATAATAAACCCTAAATATACCTGCTAAGATATTGCTCTTTGCTGTTAATAAAATTTGCATATAATTTTTGAGCCTGTTCATGAAGCTGGCAAAGGTTGAGAGGGTTATTAATTCTACCCTGTGGTGTGGGCAGGTAATTGAGAATTACATTGACTGGGAGAAGAGGAAGATTACTTTAGGCTTTGTTAAAGGGATATTAACTTTAGTAATACAGCCAGCCCTCTCTATTCTAGATATCCCTGTTCATAGAATAGTCTGCAAATATGTATCTCTATATATAGAAGGTAAAGAACAGACCTCAATAAGAGATCAGATATATGGAGGGTGTGTGTCTACGCTAGACTCAGGTGCATGGAGGAGTTGCATCAGCACCAGCCATGGAGAGGAGTTCCTAGACCAGGACTTTGAGGAAGCACATACAATAAATGTTACTGGAGCAAATGCAGAGTCCCTTCAGCTTCCTACAGCATCTTTTCTGGAAGGCTGGAGGAGGGGAAGAAACAAATAATTTGGGTGCTTCCTTAGTTGTATTGACTTTAGAAGCTGGCTAACATCATTTTCTATTCGTTAACTCATTTCATAGTCTTGTAACTATTTTGTGTAATATTGCATCTCATTTCCATCTATTCCCTTAATCTAATCCAGAGATCAAGAAACAGAGGTGGAGACATACATCCCAGAAATCCCAGCCCTTCCTATTTATGTTTATAGCTGGGTAGGATATGATAATTTTAAATGCATTGACTGGATATGTATTTGTTTAGTTGGCTTTTGTTGTTGCTATTGAGTATTTTGAGGAATGTCTGATTGTGCCTCCTGATTTTTCAAAAGCCCTCACCCTTTAATGCAGTATCCTAAAAGGTCATTGTATTATTCACCTTAGAATGACCCAAATAACAATAAAATATTCTTCATGAGATGATGAAAAATCACAGTGACAGACCAGGCACATTCCTTGAATTCCTATCTTATTTATCTATATTAAACTCAAAATATATTTATGCTTAGGATTACTAATAAACTTGTGTTTTAGATTTAATCATTTTGACTCGATATAAAATTAAAAGGATACAGCTCATATAAATAACAAGAACCATATTTTGTGCTTTATTGTGAAAAAAAAAGTGTATTTTATGTCCAGGGTTGATTATATTTATGTAATACCCAAAGTCACTTTGAGCTAGTAAGCAAATTAATTTCCTAGAGTAATAATCACCAGTTTTAATTTTTAACCACTTGATTCACCACAAGTCAATGTCTTTTATCTTGGGAAAAAATAGCAATTTTGGATTACTTTTATTTTGCAAGAAATATGACATCAGAAGTGCCAAATTTCATGCTAATTTTTTAAAGCATAGACCACATATTCAAATTATTGTTCTTTATGTTTGACATTGACTTGACATTGATATTTTTTATGCTCAAGAGGTTCACAGAATTGTGAGAGGAATTAAAATGGACCTTTTATCTTCATTTGACTTGAATATGAATACAAGGCAAACTGTCCAGTGGCCTTCTTTAGGAAATATGCCAGAATTCAAAATGGGATAATGCACAGTCGCCATTTTGGCTAATGTCTCTAAATGCTAATGTTTGTAGAAAAGCCAAATGTATAACAAATAATAGGTAATAATATTTGTTACTATTACAAATAAATCCCCAAATTTCTCCTTCATGTACCAATCTCAGGTAGTCTTTCTTGGTCAATAGGTGACTTTCCTCCATGGTGTAATTCAGAGAACCAGGTCCATTTCATCCTCTTAGACTACCGAGTCCTCTGTTTCCAGCCAACAGTAGAGAGAGTATAGATGAGCACTCAAGAAAGCTTTATAAGGGCAGGCCTGAAAGTGGCCCACATATCATTGGCTAGAACTTAATCCCATGACTTAACTGCAAGGAAATCTGGGAAATGTAGTATAGTTGTGTTCCCAGGGTAAAAAGAGAACACTAGTGGTTTTCGCCACACCAACTATTTCATTTGTTCCTAAAATCGAGGAAAAGCACTAACTACTAGGAACTGGCTTCTGGGGCTAGCTTTGTCACTAAGGAATTATAGAAAATTTAACAGGTTCTAGCTTCTTTACTTTTTGTATTATTTGGTCTCACAGAGCTCACAATCTAAAAGAAAAGACAAACATCAAACAAACACACCAATAAACATAGAGTTACACATTAATGTAGGTTCCATTAGAGTGTGGACCTTGGCTCTCTAGCACCTAAAACAGTGCTTGGTACCTAGTTGGTGCTTAGTGATAATTGTTGAATGAGTGTGTGCCTAAAGGCATGAATGAATGAATGAATGAATGAATGAAAATATATAGTGGAAAAAGAATAGGTGCTATGAAGAAAAGCAATAGGGAAATCGAAATTTATTTGGGCGATCAATAACTTTCTGAGGAAGTAACATTGATGTTGAAACCTGAAGTATGAGTACGTTAGCAGAGTTGGGTGATAGAACTTTGTAGGCAGAGAAAACAATAGGTTCAGAAGATCTGAGCTGGGAAGAGATAGATACATTTAAGAACTGCAAGAAGGCCATACAGGAACCCAGAGGACCTGGGTGGTCATGGTGGAAGTCAGGCTAGAAAAGTAGGCAAGGACTGTCCCAGGAAAGGATTCTATAATATATTCAGCCTTTTGGTTTTTCCTGCAGGCACAGTGAAAAGCCAGTGAAAAGTATAAAGAAGGATAAGGGATGATGTGATCATATTGTCATTTTAAAAAATCATTCCAGCTTTCTGTGAAGAATGGGTTGAAGGGTAAGAGTAGAAGCAGAGAGACTAGACTAGTTAGGAGGTTATAGTGAATCATCCAAATAAGATGACTTAACCAGAACAGCAGTTTAGAACAAGGTGGAGGCACAGGAGATGGAGGGACTTGAAATGCATGTTGTAGATAAAGGGAAATTGGAGCAGATGGACACATTCAGCAATAGAATCCTCTGGGTCTGTACTGTGTTATTCTTCTCTTTGGAAGGTCCTGACAATGACTATGCAACCACTAGACACAAGACATTTAGTGTTGCTTCCTCCAGATTTCTACAGCTTTGTCCCAACTGTGAAGATGTGCTCAAAGATCAATCAAATAACAAGCATTTAAATTTAGGCTAGATTCTTGGGGTTCTTCAAAATTCACTCCGGAAGATGTTGTATTTCTGTTTCTCTTTGTCTTCAAGAAATTAATTAAATAAATTGCATATTTACAGTAGAGGGTTGTATTTATATGTTAGTGTGTTTATGGGTGAATGTATCTTTATCTTTAGTGTCTAAATATTTTACCCATAAAACTATTTTTTTAAAAAAGGTAAATTTTGGACGATTTTTGATTTCTTCTTAATGTGATACTTCACATCTTCTTGCTTCTGTTTTTTCAACTTCATGTTTTAGGAAGTAATCCAAATATTGTAATAGTATTAAAACTTTATCCTTGAATCCAGTGTTCTACTATTTCAGAGTTAGTTGTAATGGTTCAGGCCTTTATTAGAATTTCTTTAGAGATAAGAACACTGTGTACAGAGGCCTGGAAATTTGATGCTCTTGAATTCCATTCTGCTCATCTCCCTCTCCCCATTCGTGCTTGGCTTGCAAATTTATCTCTGTCTGCATTTCTCATCTTGAAAACGGACATCACAGTGATTTCCCAGAGGTGTTTGGAGGGCTATCCTAGTGTTTATCAATCACCTTTTAAGGTGATATGGGTAAAGGGATATTATGATCTTGGGAACTGATGGGTCGGTAATAGCTGCTACACACAAGTAAGAATTCTGTGAGGCCCTGGCAGATATCCTGCAAGGACATTACAACCACAACCAGTGAAATACATCCAGGGGCTTCCCTCCCTCGTTTTAAAGATAGAGCTTCATTTCTGGGGCTCTTCTGGCAATGATACTAACATGTGTTCAGTGTTGTTTCCATTTTAAACAGTTTATCTGAATAATTTTCATCCAAAATGTGCTATTTTGAGTGGATAAAATTCTTCAGTGGCCTAGTGATCTCTGGAGAGAAAAACTGGAGGGGCGGGGTATGATTTTTACAAAGAAATTTGGGGTTGTTTCTGCCAAGCACGTTGATGTTTATAACCTTGTTTTCCATTTCATGCCTAGTGTGATATCACTCACTTTCTCTTTGACGTGCTGTTTAAAAGCCTTTTTCCAAAAATCTTTAGTCATTTCTTTGTTTCGCCCTGTTCTTTCCAGTCGTGTTGCCACCTTACTGCACAATGATGCTTATACGTGATCCAAAGCAGCCATAGGAAATTGAGGGGATCTTGTAAATTCACTTCGTTGTTCTGACTTTAGTTTGTATGTGGAAGTAGGATAGGAATATAAAAATGGCATAAATTGTGCTTTCAAACCCCATGGTGTTACTTGTTATTCTGAGCAGGTATTTGCCTACCTCACTTATCTCAAAACTGATATTTCTCCCCATACAAGGAAAAAAAAAAAAAAGAGCTCAGGACTTAAAGTTTTAGATAAAGCCAATTACACAGAAGAACTTGAGAGTCAAAGGAATCTTTCTTCTTTTTTTTTTTTTTAAGATTCCCATTGCACATCATCTAGAACTAATGATGTAATGTATGGGGATTAACATAAGAATAAAAATTTAAAAAAAAAAGAAATAATGTAAGAAACTCATTTGTTCCCCTAAACACAAATGCTCTGGCCCAGCTCCTGGGTTTAGTTCCTAACTCTGTAAGAAAGGGGTTTGTAAATAAAAAGAAATTAAAATCCTGCTTTGTAAAAAAAAAAAGATTCCCATTGCACAGATCAGCTGAGCAGATCACTGGTTACACTGCATTCTGGCATCTGGCACAGAAAATGAAAACCCACCTGTTCTAAAAGCAAAGTGTTTAAAGAGAAAAAGTTAACCTTCCAAGCATCTGGATTTACTGCCAAAACACTAAAAATGGACTATAAAGCAGAAAAACTATGAGTCAGGTGAACTCTCCATTCTACTTCAAGGGCGAAGTTCTAGAACTAAAGACAGTGAAAAAGGGAGGGGTGTGTGTGTGTGTTGTTTTCCCCACTTGTACATACCTGCTTTACTCCTATTCTCCCCTTGGAACACAGTCTTTTTATAGTAATAGTGGTAATTAGACCCCTTCCTTTTTAGATGCTATTAATCATCTTTTGGATTTGAAGCCAATGTCTCTACCTCAAAATAGAATGAAAATTCAGCTTCTTAGCTTGTGGCACCCCTGGTCACTCTTAGTACACAACGAAGGTTTATTGGCCTTAGAGACAGACACTATACGAGGCATACATGAAAAAGCTGCTATAATTGAGTATTTATGAATATCTGTTCTAAAGTCGGTAAAGATGATAACATTAGTACATTGAATTAGACTCTTGGTCCTGTTAAAAATGTGTGTTTTCCTATTACAGTGGCACCAGGAAATGTGTTATGGAAGAAACTAATTATTCTCCTTACTGTCAGATTAAGAATTTGCCTCTAAATCCTAATGTCCATTAGTAATTCATTACAGTTCTATGACTCATGAGTCCTTTGAAAGTTTAAATATTATTTTCTATTTTCAACCTAGTCTTAGTAATATTAGTAGCACATCCTTTTATGGATCTTAAACTTACCTCTTTGAAGTTTTAGTGACTTTCCTGTGGATAAGTCTGTTGTCATCTTTTCTAGACCATTCAAAGCTTTAGAGACTTCACATCTTCTTTTTAATACCCCATATTTTTTTTAGTCTGTCTTTATACAACTACTTCCCCATTCCCTTCAGATACTTCATATATATCTCGTGGGCTGTGGTAGCCCAAACCACAAGTGGTATTTAAGGTAGAGACACAGTGTTTTTGTAAGGAGGTCAGATTTTATTTATACGTAATTGTATTTATGATTTCATGTTCTTATAAACAATACCTTCCTCATAATATTATGTGAGGATTAAATGACATAATGCTTGGAAAGCAATTAGCACAGTACTCGGCATGTTAGACACTCAATAAATGTTAACAATTGTTAGTATTTCATTTTTATAACATTTTAATGACCATACACCATTGCCAGCCACTTTCCTTTTTTTTTTTTTTTTAATCCTGAGTTCCTCTTATTCATTAATAGGGGGTATGATCAAATTTCTTAATACCACCTCTGGTATTGTCTGTTTCATCCATTCAACAAATGCATTTCCTAAGTATTTTAGGAAATGAGCTAGGTACTAGGGATATGGCCACGAGAAAGGCAAGGTCTCTGCATTCAGAGAGCCCACCACAAACAAGGAGATTACTAGTTACAGGGAATTCCAGGGAATTGCGATAAGGTGCAGTGAGAAGTGCAGCCTCTGCGGGAGAACATAGAAGGGGGAGCTAACCTAGTTCAAGGGGTGGGTAGGCTTCCTGGAAGAAGTGATGTGAAAGCTGAGACCTGGAGGTAAGTAGGAGTCAACCAGCCAGAGGCGGCAAGAGAAGGACCAACATGGGACAATTGCCAGAAGGACTAGTATGTGTGATAGTCGGAGGGGAGAGAAAGTGCTGTTTACTGAGGAACTGAAAGAAATCCAGTGTAATGGAGAGAGAAGTAACGGACAGAGAAGGCTGGAGGTGTGGGCAGGCACCAGATCCCAGGAAGCCTTGCGATTCGTGTCAAGGAGTATGGACTCGATGCCGCAGTAGCTGCAAAATCAGCACTGCCTCCTCTTCATCCATCTAATACCACCCAGCCTGCCTAGCCCCGTCCACCTTTTCAAGCCCCTTCCTCTCATGCCCCCACGTGACCCCACTTGCCCATGAGTTTGCTCAGTTCCTCCAGTGGAATGCCCTTCCTTAAAGTCTGCAGTTCACATGGGGAAGCATTTGTGGAGTAACCGTTGTGTGCCTGGTGTTGTGAGCCCTCATCCCTCCAACATCTTTCACTCCTTCAGACTACAAATATTTTTTCAAGCACCACCATGTAGAGGGAGCTGTGCTACTTTTAAATGACATTTCTTCTGAGAAGGACCCAGGTGTCCCAATTGGAATAATCTTGTCCATTTTTCTTCATCCCTTGCAATCCTAGTATTTTAAGTAAATCTCTCCCCTGGCTCTTGCCACTTTTGATACTGCGTTGCAGCTAATTACGTCATGAATCTGAAACCTCTACAAGATCTCTGTGTGATAGAGGACAGAGTCCAGGTCCAATGTATCATTGTCTTTTCCACAGGTCCCAACCTGGCATGAGTCCAGGAGCTGCAATGTTCATAATAAATTTATAAATGAATGAATTTTCTGGAAATAGATAAAATAACCTTATTTTCATGCTTCCTAATGACCCACATTGCCAAGCACAGCAATTAAATTATTTTTTTCAAAGTGATTAAACCTGAATCTAGTACAATTTCTCCAAAAAATCACTGCTTTTTACGGGATTCCAAGAGTTACATGAAAACCCCATGAGTGAATAAAATGTTATTAAGGATTACACGTCTAAAGTACTTGAAACTGTATCACCTTCTCTACTGTCAGCTCTGTACTATGCAGTTGCTCATGCTTTTTGTATATCCTTATTATCATGATAAATCAGAAAAGAAGAACAGTGAGTAGACTTCCACCTGTTGATTGCTAAAAATAAAATTCTGCCTCGCCTTTAGCTTTTCCGTTTTATGGCTCTCGGCATGAATTTACAGCTAACATTTTTAGTCACTTTAGTCATTTTAGTCACTTCTGCATTTCCTAGGCACACCGATAGTACTTCTGGCAGGTTCTGCCACCCACAGTGGATACTAGAGTTGAATCCTGATTGTCTCCACAGAGAATACTAGAGTTGAGGCTTAAGTTTCTCCAGTGTATTCATGGTCTATTTGAATAAAAGGACAAAGAAAAAAACCACTTCACCCTCGGGAATTTTTAAAAACCACTGAAAAATCTGTGCTGAAATGGTGGACAGTTTTGAACTTGAGACCCACGAAACATGTCTTCAGATACACCGCCCACTCCAACTCGCTGGAACCCACCCATGCTTGCTAATGCTGTTTGAGCCTTATTTGAAACTGCATGAAATGCTTTGAGGGCTTTCCTTGTTAGCTGTCAGAAAGCCATTTCAGATAACCTGCTAAAGCCAACATTAAGAATATTCTCCTGGGGCGCCTGGGTGGCTCAGTTGGTTAAGCATCTGCCTTCGGCTCAGGTCATGATCCCAGGGTCCTGGGATTGAGCCCCGCATCCGGCTCCCTGCTCAGCGGGACCCTGCTTCTCCCTCACCCGTTCCCCCTGCTTGTGTTCCCTCTCTCGCTGTCTCTGTCAAATAAATAAATAAAATCTTTAAAAAAAAAAAAAGTATTCTCCCAAGGAGAAGTGGGGAGGGTGGTGGCTTACCAAAGAACGGTGGATTTAGTGATAGGCTTGGGTGGCCTCAGTCATTCACCTGGTCACCATAGTCAATTTTCTTTTCTCGGTTTGGGCAGCAGTCTTTTGGCTGGTTTGGTGATAGTCTCAAATAGCTGATATAATAGAGCTGTTGCTGATTGACAGCGAGATTTTCACTTAAGAAATGACACTTTGGGAGTTGTCCCATGCCCCACTTCTCTTTAGTTACTTTCCATCCCTTACCCTGTTTCATAATCCTAGAGCAGTTACCAGCAATTGAGTGATAGCTATGTGCCAGGTGCAATACACTCATTATCTAAATCAATCGTCCAGATTATTCTAGGTCAGCACTATTATTATCCTTACATTCAAGATGAGGAGATACCTTTAGAGAAAATAAGTAGCGGCTGTAATTCCATGCTCTTGGTCACTAAGCTGACTCCTGCTTAGTGGAGCATCTCGTTACTACAGACTCAGAGCACATGCATTAACTTCAGTCCTGGCTAGAACAAAGCTTAGCTGTGAAAGTTAATCTCTCAGACACATTCCGAAAACAAACCTCATACTCTGAACCAAAAATCCAGGAGATTTTAGAACTTATCTTCCAACTAGGACAATGTTCCTTGTATAAATTTTAAAAGTTAACTATAAAACTCCAAAAGAATAACCAATATATAGCAATAACAATATCAAGAAATTCTTTTGCTAATATCTGTACTTTTTTTCCAGAACCCTGTAGCATGCTGGCAACCTAAGATATTCTATTATTCAACCAGGCAAAAGAGAAAACCCCAATCTCAGTAGGCAGGCAAGTAAGGTTCTGGGCTTAGGGGTGACCTTCCCACACTGCACAAACCCACTCAGTCTTTTCTGGGTCAGTTATTGGGAATCATTGCCTCCTTCTCTCTTACACAATTGGTGGTACTTTAGAGTAAGAGGAAGACAAATATCACCCCATCAGAATGCAGATCATTCCCACCCGTCAGCACCTCCTCTCCCCTCCCCCACACCACCATTTCCCTGCCTGAAGATGCTCAGAATCCTACTGGCTTAACTTTATCTGGTAAAGGCAAACATGGTTAAAGGCATAGCTATGCAGATAAGTGTTTTTGAGTATTATGCTCATCTTTATTAACTATTACTAATGAGAAGGAAGGGCTCTTAGGTAGATCAGCAGACTGTTGTACACCTGGCCTTTTTAAGCTGTCAATTCCCTTATGTGTTTTCACTTTTTATCACAGAAATTTTATAGGTATTAATTTCTAAAAATATCCAAAGTGGAATTGTGTTCTATAGGTACTTAAGCTTACTATTAAAAATTAATAATAGATAAATTTTCTTAGACGTTAGATTGCCGGGTATTTTTCTAATCAAAGAATTTGATGCATTTGAGTACAATAAAACTCATTTTGTTGAAGTGTGAATGGACCGGTCTTTCTAGGAGTCTCACAGTTTTGCCATGGGGTAGACAGACTCTTTGAGGGAAGAGTCAATATTCATACACACAGAGAAATTAAGTCATCATTTTAACTCACTCTCAAACCTATGAACTTTCACATTCTACCTTTAAATGAGCAAACGAGAGAGGTGTTACACATACACACATACACACATACATGTATATTTATGCACACATGCAGAATAATATTTAATTGCCAACTATTTTTCTTACTTGGGAATGGGTTTATGTTCTTGGCAGTGAATTCTGTGGTTTGGGAAATCCCATTAGAGGACAGCTTATCTCATTATTGAATTTTAACACAGTTTATAAGTTCCTTTTATGAAGTTTTAGTTACAAGTTCCTCTTATTTCTTTCATTAGACATACCTCAGGCATGATTCTATTTTCAATTTTAGTGTTGCAAAACACCAGCAGTAAGAACAGAATGTGAATCCTAGAAAAGGTGAAGTAAGCCATTCATTCATTAACGCAATTTACCTTAGTAAAGCCAGTAAAGACTGTAGAGTTTGGGTTTTTATCTTTTGCACATTGTCCTGCTGGAAATCATGTTTTGGGGGCTCTTCTTACTTTAAACACCTGAAAATTGTGTCATTTTTTTTTTCTGTTAATGGGATGGGATGCTAAAAGGACTTGAGATGAGCTGCCAATTGCCACTAACCCCTTTTTTCCTAAACATTCGGGTCAGGGAGCAATCTGAGGGTGCTTTTTACTTTCACGTTGAAGTCCCCCAAGCCTGTTAGGTTCCCCAAATCACATTTTATAGACATCAGAGACTTCAGTGGTGTGTGTGGCTTTTCTTTTGGTTTCTCTGAAGGAGTTTCATTGACAACCCATAAAATCTTAGAATATATAGGATTCCTTATTTCTATATTTCTTGGTAATAAAATCTAAAATAAAGAGAAGAGAAAAACTCTGACTTCCAGATGTTGAAATGTTTTGTTCAATACTGTAGTGCAGTTATCGGAAAATTGAGTGGCATTAAGTCAGTCTATTTTATATCATCTTTCATATTTGCATATTCTTACTCAACATCTTTTTAATCCCAGCCATTGGAATCAGATAATATAAGAGTGCTATTCTGCAAATGCTATAAGCCAGTCCTAGCTTACCTACACCTTTCTTGTTTTTGTATATTTCCCTACTATAGGCACATTTTTTATTGTTCAGAAACGCTTGTCAAGAATTTAGATTAAAAAAAAATAAACTTGTCAAGAAGCAAAATGTGCTATAAATCAATTTCCTGTCATTGTCCAAACTGAAAAGATTAAAAAACCAATTACCTTAAAGAATGGTAACAGTGTTTTTCTAGTTTTCATCCCTTATGAAAATGTTCACATTGTAACACTCAATGCAACACTCACTCTTTTTTACATGAGAAGTCATATATATGAAAAATGATTACAATACAAACCTGTTTATTTTTCTTTAAAATAGTTCTGTAATTGAAATGAATACACTCAATTTCACGTATGTCCATTTAGAAAAGGAAGAATATTAGAAAGAGATTTGAGGGGAGCATGCTGAACCACTTTCCAATTGAAGTCCCCCCAGAGACCTGAGTTTCCGAATTTGAAGGAGAAGATCCGGTTAATTATTTGGGAAGGAGGGACGACGTTGCAGAGCTCTAATGAAGAAATATTTAAGGAACCTCACCTTTTCTTCCAACTAGTTCAGGAGCCAGAACACCTTTTTATTGCCAGAATACACCATTCATGGGCAATCATTCAGAGTGGCCTAGCCACCATTAATGAAATCTCTGCTCAGCTGTTTGTTTTCCACCTGTGTTCATAAAAATTAAAGTTAATAGTTAAAATGGATAAAAGAAAAATGTAAGGATAAGACATGGGTAAGTTTGGAACCCAAATTAGCATCTGTTGGACTCCAGGACTCCAAAGTCCTCAAAGGAGTTGAGGCTAAGAAGATGATTGAAGCCAGGTGATGGAATGGATTCAAGTTCTGAAGCTAGAAAGGATAGAGCAGCAGGTACAGGAGAAAGGCTGCTAGGAACCTCTCAATACTGCCAGAATTCGGGGGATAATCCAGGAGCCATGACAAACCATACTTAAAACACAAGAAATACATCCAGACAAATCTCGACAGTATAATTTTTCACTGGTTGGTTTAAATTGTACCCATTCTCCGGCATAGAGCACTGGGATCTCCAATATTGGCGCCATCAATCCAATTATGAAGACGGTGTTTATCAAATGGCTCACTACTATTCCCCCCCTTCTGTGTGTGTGTGTGTGTGTGTGTGAGAGAGAGAGAGAAAGAGATATACTGGAAGGAGATGTTATCAAATTTCTTCTGAAGCAGCACTGGCCAATTGAAATATAATGCCAGCCACATACATAATTCAAAATTTTCTAGTAGCCACATTAACAAATAAAAACAGGTGAAATTAATTTAAATTTATTCTACTTAACCCAATATATCAAAAATATCATTTCAACATGTGATCAGTAAAAAAAAAAAAAAGCTATTAGTAAGGATACGATTCATTCACTTTTTGTACTGTGTATTCGAAATCCATTGTATGTTTTACATTTCACAGCATCCCCTCAAGTTGGATTAGGCACATTTCAACTGAAATAGCCACATGTGGCCAATAGCTGTTAGATTGGACGGCCCTAATCTAAAACATAACTCCCTCTTAGCTGACAGTATCCCATTCGAAATGCCTCGCTTCTGATGTTGCAGCTCTCTATCTGAATGTGTTTTTCTTTACAGAAGAAATCCATATGTGTAAATATTTTAATCTAGATTCTAACACACACAATCACGAGCACATACACACACTAACATCTGAGTTTGAATGACCTATCCCAATTTCCTTCTACAAAAGTATGAAAAATGAAACATCTCCTCTCTCCAGTGCTTTCTGAGGAAGCCTGTGTGCCTATTATCTTGCACGTTAATGGGTTACCGTATTTCGTGTTGTCAGAGCTGCTGACTCATTGCCTCTGAAAAGCACTGCAGCCCATGGTGACTGTTGGACAGAACGCCAATAACGCCTGCCCACAGCTTCTGAAAAGCTGACCTTGTAACAACATCCACATTCTTTGGGTTGGTTTTGCTGACATACTCTCAACTCGAAAACTGTTTTTAAAACAAAAGTATAATGAAGTATTGAGCTTCTAAAAGCAATTGTATTTCAGTTCATTAAATTATCTGACTGTGTCAAGGAGGGCAAAGCAGCAAGGAAATGAGTCTTCAGAGGGAACCATCCTTGAAAGTTGACATTTGAGCTTCAGGCATATAATTCTTGGGGACGGTGTTCTAAGACAACATGGGTGTCTAAATGAAACAAGGCTGTCATGGGATGTTTTTCAACTTTCTCAAGAACCTTTATTAGCTCTGTATTACTGACCTATTTAACATTCTATTTAATTTTTTTCAAAATTGCAAAATTTATCCGACTCCCCACCCTAAAAATGCTCTCCTCAAATTAAACTTCTAAGCAAAGGTGTATAAGATGTTCTCCATTAATTAATAAAGACTAAGCTACTATTAAATACTTAAAACAGGGATCAAATTAACCAGTAACTATTCGATACAGCTCTGGCTAGTGGGTAAGATGATCCTTCACACTAGACTCATCTATACATGTCTATACAGTCTAATCTGCACTTACATTAAAATTACCATATGATTCACATCTCACACGGAATAGCCAGAGTCGGCTTTGCTGATTTTAGTGAGTTTCACATAAACTCGAGCTGAACTGTGTTCAGCTAGTTGTTTTGGCACTTTCTCACCACTAGGGGGAGATCAAGGCTCCTCTCTAGCCTCTGTTCCCAACCTGGAACCCCCAATGAGTGATGATAGAGGTGAGTCAAATGCCAAGTTTACTGGCCCATGATATGGAAAGGAAATAAAATTATATCTTTGGAGAAACCTAAAATTTGGCAGCCTGCAAACCCTGCAAACATGGTTTGTTTGTCCTATCCAGTTTGAGGCAACATTTATAAATTTGAAGATTTCATGTAAAAATCTGGATTTCCATCTTGAATTTGAAAATAGGAAGATGTGGCCAACCTGGGTCCATGCTTCCATGTGGCACAGCCAGAGGGAGGTGCTCTCCTTACACAGGGCACACGCTCTTCATTTCAACTCCATCACTACTACCCTTTTGTTTTTCCCAACACTGAAACCAAATATCATGTGCCACATATAAATAAGCGTGCATCGTTGTTTTATTGTTGTAAAAAGCTTTGTTGCTTGGGTTTCTTTTTTACTCGGGTCACTATCAAAAGTGGTAAAAATAAAACGTATACCAAGCAAATCTCTTATAATTTCAAGGAGAGTGAGAGCATAGTTTTTTGAGATAGTAAAAGATGCTCATAGATGTAAAATATGTTGGCATATTATGCCTAGGTCTCCTTGACCTATACCCACCTATTTCCCCTTTTCCATCAGTTATATGGGCCTATGAGCTTAGAGTTTTCCAGCACTCAGTCTCTGCCAAATTATTGTTAGTTAGAGTACAAGATCCATATGCACGTGTTTGCATATGTGTGTGTGTGCGCGCACACACACACACACACCTTGCCCTTTGTTAAAGCAAGTACCCTCTTTTTCCCTTTTCTCCTTAGCGTCCATTTCCTTGAATTCAATTTTCTCCACAAAGTGGTAAAATCTAGAGGACTGAGATTCGGGCAAGGATTCTAGGAAAGACATTTCTCAAGTTTGTTCCAGGTCTTAAGCAGACGGGGTCCTTTTGACTTCTTGTGATCTAGCTTTCTGATCATAGTATAAACCATTGGTAATATCTGCTTCCCACACATAATGAGGGATTGGGAGATCAAGATACCATCTCTCATTTGTCACCACTAACTCTAACTACCAAGGAATATCTCTCATGACTGTCTAGACAAGGATTTGTAAAATCAGCATATGAAGGGCAAATCTTTGCATGCAACATAGTAGGGGCAAAAAAACACATCTGCATTCAGTTTGTACCCACAGAGGAAATGTGGAAATAAAGTTGGATTGGTGTAGTATAAACAAATTGCAACAAGTACAACAGATATTCTGATTTACTCACTTCATTGCTTCTTGATCTTAAAAACAAGTGGTAATAGGGGTGCTTGGGTGGCTCAGTCAGTTAAGCGTCTGACTTTGGCTCAGGTTGTGACCTCAGGGTCCTGGGATCGAGCCCCACATCGGACTCTCTGCTCAGCAGGAGCCTGCTTCTCCCTCTCCCTCTGCCCTTTCCTCCGCTTGTGCTCTCTCTCAAGTAAATAAATAATTTTTTAAAAAACAAGTGGTAATATATATATTAGCAATCATAGTTAACATCTGTTGCATTTACTGTGTGTCAGGGGCTGTACTAAGTGATCTCCTTTAATCTTTGGAACAACCCTGTGAGGTAAGATCCGTTATTCCTATTTTAGAAGTGTGGCACATGGGGCTTGGAGTGGCTATGTAATTTGCCCAATATCACAGAGATTCTGTTCAATCTCAGAGACTTCACTCAACCTCCTTACAATATTCCCTTCCTCCTAGGGCAATTGTTCTCAAAGTGAAGTCCCCAAGACACTCTTAGGGGATCCTTGAGGTCAAACTACTCTAATAATAACTCTAACATGTTATTTGCTATTTTTACCATGTGGACATTTGCAGTGATGATGCAGATGTAATGGTGGGTAAAACTGACTGTCACCTTATTACAATCAAGACAGTGGCACCAACGTGTCTTGGTAGTAATTATATTCTTCACTGCCATGCATTTACGGTAAAAAACAAAGCAAGCAAGGGTCAGCAACAGCAACAACAAAAATCGAATTAAATCTTGAAACTCAAGTATACATCCTTTTAATATTCTGTGTGGGGAAATGGGAAGTGAGCATAAAGCTCTTAAAATATATTAAGGGACAGTGGTTGCCTACAAGTAAAATTGTTTGGTTTGCAAACTGAACTAGCCACTTCTTTTATAGAACAATACGTTTACTTGAAAGAACAACTGGCAGACAAACTATGGTTCTTCAGACCTGGTATTTGGCAACGATTTCCTTGAAAATGAATGAAGTGAGCCTGTCACGTCAGAGAAAACTAACAGTATTTTCTGACTATGATAAAATTCAGACTTTGAAGTAAAAATTAGAATCTTGGAAAGCTTGCACCTGCCACTGTGATCTTGACAGCTTCCCAGTACCTAAGAGCCTTTTCTCATGAGATTGATGGTGATAGTAACAAATATGACTTTTTGTCATTGACAATGAAAGGCATCAACGTTTGGAAGATCTGCATAACTCAGTGAGCCAATACTTCCCAAATAGCCAATGTTATGAAATCATACAAGAGTAAAAAAATCTATACAAAGTATGAGACAGATAAAGAATTTTAACATCACAGACTATGCAAAGTTCATTGATGTGGCTCAGGTTCCACACTGCAACTCACCTTTAAGAAATAACTGTTTGCTGAGTTTCAGCGTCATATCAAAGAAAAATATCCACAGTCATCTGAAAGGCTATCACATGCTACCTTTGCAAACTGCACATCTATGTAAATGTGGAGTTTCTTCATGTTCTTCAACCAAAACAGCTTATTGCCATAGGTTAAATGCAAAAGCAGATATGAAAATCCAGCTACCTTCTTTCTGTTGAGCCAAACATTTTTAAAGAGATTTCCCAAAATGTAAAACCATGCCATACATCTCCTATATTTTTAGTTTGGGAAAATATTGCTGTTTTATTAAAAATAGAAATTATTTATGTTATATCGAATGAGTTTATCATTGTTACATAAACAAATCTATAAATAAATATTTTAAGTCAATAAATAAATATTTTAAGTCAATTTCTTTTTTTTAAGATTTTTTTTATTTTATTATGTTAATCACCATACATTACATCATTAGTTTTTGATGTAGTGTTCCATGATTCATTGTTTGCATATAACACCCAGTGCTCCATGCAGAACGTGCCCTCTTTAATACCCATCACCAGGCTAACCCATCCCCCCACCCCCCTCCCCTCTAGAACCCTCAGTTTGTTTCTCAGAGTCCATAGTCTTTCATGGTTCGTCTCCCCCTCCGATTTCCCCCCCTTCATTTTTTCCCTTCCCGCTATCTTCTTTTAAATCAATTTCTGATAGGTAAATGTTGATAGATCTAACACACATAAACAAAAGCTCTTTGGGATTTTCAGAACGAGATGTCTGAGAACCCTATGATGTGGTGTATAGTATCTTTTTTTTTAAATTCAAAGTGGCATGGCACCTTACTCATATCAAATTAAATGCTATATCTTTTATCTTCATTTTTTAAAAAAATACTCCTTCCCTCTAAGCGTATTCAAGGCCATCAGTCAAGGTAGAAATATATCACTGAAGGGCAGACCCTGAACATTCATTCCCAGAATCAGATCCTTCTTTCCCTTTATGATTTCCAGAAAAAAAAGTATTTCTTTGTCTAAGAAAAGACCCATCCAGATTATTCACATAAATACTTGTTTCTGGGGAAACAAGATGTACAAGAAATATTGCAAGCAAATAAATAAATAAGAATCTGGTTTTCATGCCAGAGAATTTGTCACTGAAATTATATCCAAATAACTGCTGCATTTGCATACATGTTGTTTTATGAGCATGAGCTTTATGGCTAGGCTTTATGCATATTAGAGAAGAGTAATGTTTTTTTTAAATGTGGAACTCCATGTGCTTAGTACAAAAAATTAATTCAGGGTATTTGTGGGAGGTTTGGTACTCTGCAAGCAAACATTTACTCCCCTATCCAGCCGCACCACCCCCCCCCGCCTTTTTAATGTCACTAAGATAACTGGCTAAGGTCCTAGAAAATCTTTTTTGAAATTTGGTTTTTTTCCCCCTATATCCAGTTTCATGACTTCCTTCTTTCCCTCCTTCCTTCCTTTCTTCTTTTTTTTTTCCTTTCTTCTTTTCTATGTGTTTTGATCTTTACATCATGGTAAAATCAAACAGACACACATCAAATCACACTGTATCATTAGTCTCTTAGAACTGTGCAGCACTTTAACAAATGAGTGAACACAGAATCTGAGCAAGATAGTGATGGTCACGTATTCCCAGGGAGATTTCAGTAGAATCTATGATATACTGCATGTGGCTAATTAAAAAGTTGTCTTCTTAAAAATTAATTGAATTCATCTTTGGCACAGTTTGATTTAACCCTCCAAGTTCAATTTAATTCTCTTTTTTACCAAATTGGCAGGTATACTGTATGCAAGAGATAAAAGGCTGATGATCTTGGGTAAATATTTTTTTTTCCTGGGCAGCAAAAATATGTTAATCTTTATGCCCTACTTGGAATTAATTTCAACATGGAGAGTTTAAAGATTTAATGAGGTCATCACTATGGAGTGCTTGTTGCCTATGCTTTGTTTTAGTTGCATGTTCTACTTAATTCATGAACTGAGATTTTCATCTAAGCAAACTGGAGATACTTACGTTTAGTGATTGTGTAAGTAAAGGAGACACTCATTGGCTTGCAATTGTATTTTTAAAAAAGATACAATATGAGATAATCACTCGCTTTAAATATGTATTCTGGGACAATGACTCCTCTTTATCTGATATTTTGGGATACATTGGTTTTGTGCAACAGAGGTTTCTATAACAAAATAAGCACTACTAATGATGATCTACTGGCTCACCCTGAAATGTAGCAGAAATGTGGTCTGTGTGAATGTGAGTATGTTAAAGTATGAAACAGACTAAAGAATCATTTAGTGACTACAGATGTCCCATATTTTCATATATGTCATAGCCTTTAATTACTAAGTTTGATGAAATAATCTCATAGCCAAAAAGGGGAAATATTGGGGTCCCTGGGTGGCTCAGGGTTAAGCATCTGACTCTTGATTTGGGCTCAAATCATAATCTCATGGTCATGAGATCCAGCCATGAGTTGGGCTCCGCACTGAGCGAGGAGTACGCTTGAGATTTTCTCTCTCCCTTTCCCTCTGCCCCTCCCCCACTGTGTGCATGAGCACTCTCTCTCTCAAATAAAAAAATAAATCTTTTGAGAGAGAGAGAACATGAGCAGGGGGAGGGGCAAAGGGAGAGGGAGAAGCAGACTCCCACTGAGCAGGGAGCCTGACGGGGTGGGGGTGGGGGGCTGGATCCCAGGACTCTGAGATCATGACCTGAGCGGAAGGCAGATGCTTAACCAACTGAGCCACCCAGGCACCCCTAAATAAATAAATCTTTAAAAAAAAGTTGAGGGGGGGAAATTTATGCTGAATATGTATGGATCAGTAAAAATAGAAAAAAAAAGTAAAACAAACAAAAAACTTCCAACAAAATTATATATGGTTTATAATCCCTCAATTTCATTAAAAATTATGTGTGTGTATATATGTGTGTGCAAATACATATATGCATATATATAATTGGAAGTAAATGTATAAAATCTTCACAGGGATTGCCTCTGGGTAGTGTAATGTGGGTGACATTAACTTTCTTTATAATGTATTATATTTTCCACATTTCTTAAAAAGAAAGTTATCACTTTGATTACCAAAATAACTTTGTAAGTTTCCAGCCATCTCTTGATCCATTTTTATTAAACTTGTTTATTCATAAATAGTAGCATATGGCTAATTATTTTTTTACATTTCTTATTTTCAAAGAGAAAAAAGCCATGGCCCTCAGGTGAGTTCTTAGCGGTTAAACCCCTTTGAGGATCACTGGCCAGGTGCAGTGCAAGTCATTAAACACACAGGGTGGGGGATGTCTTTTTAAATGCAAATATCATCTGCATATGCCACTGCCTTATCCTTACAGTAAGATACAACGGCAAGAAACACAAAGGCGGTCCTTCTGAAAAAAATGCCACGCACAAAACAGAACTGAGAAATTCTTTATAAACCACCTTCTTCCTTCTTGGCACCTTTAAAACAGTTGACTGAACACCCAGCTGAACTGATGTTGACAGGCAAGTCACCATAGTCTTTCCTTAAGAGCTCCTGAATGTCAGCAGGTCTCTGGCTTTACGGTGTAAAAAATTCTACATTTACTGCTGAATGTATATGTCCATTCCTTCTGACAGCTATGTTGTCCAAATGTCGTTGTTCTTTCTGCTTTATCTTACTCTAGCCTAAGTGATGAAGTATGATGTTTTATCCTTGTCTGTTGGTGAAATATCAGGAGGGAAACTGAACAGCCAGCTGCTGTCTTACACTTGCTCAGATATTCTCTCGTGGTCTTCTGATGTGTTAGAGGGAGTATGAAAGGAGGTGACGAAGAGGGGAAGCCTGGCAGGGACCCTACCTTCCCTGTATAGGTACCTATTTTTTTTTAAATTGTGAGGTATAACCCATGTTTCTGCAACCATTAGACTATAATTTGAGGGACAGAAATGACAGGTGCATGACTCCCTCTGAAGTTAGATTAATGTCCTTATTTGGACAGATGTAAGAACTTCATAGAGACAGATGCAGCCAGGCTCACTAGGGCTTTCCTGGGGACCTAGAATCCCCAATGGGGGAGTCCACCAGGCTGTGTGATCTTGTCCTTCTGTGGTAGGGCCACACTGGATCTGAACAGCTCAACTGTCCCAGAGCCACAGCCTCTTCATCCTAAGAGCTCAAAGCAACAGTCTATTATGCCCTTAATAGGAAATATGTACAAATAGCCAAGACCTGCCTGGTTCTCAAGATGAACTCTGTGTCAACAAGAACAAATCCTTAGAGAGGGTGCCCAAGTGCCCCTGAGCACTATTCTGTCCCCACCTTTAAAGCCATCCAGAAAGGCCTCTTTCCCAGAAGTCTTCTCCCTGACTCTGCCCTACTATTGTTGTGTCTGGGGTGATTCTCAATTTAGTCCAATTTAGTCCTGTTTGTATCTGTGTCTACCCCACATCCATCTTACTGTAGCTTCCTAAGGCACTTTGACATTCTTAAACCAATAAATAACAATCTGGTGAGATGATCTGAATAGGTTTATATCACAGGTCCGTGTAGATACCGAGTGAGAAGATGCTGAGCTTTGTGCTCACTAATTATTCCATCAGCAGTCATTTACTCAAACAAACATCTAATGAGGAGGATCATCCACATGAAAGATGACATGCTCAAGATGATGTGGAAATAAACAAGACAGTCCTTGCCCTCTGGTTGCACATGTTCTTACAGGGAGATGAGAAAATCCCTGGCAATTTTACATGGTGACACAGGCTGTAGGAAGGACCTCAAAGGCTGGTGTGGAACCATCAAGGTCTGGGGGTGGAGGGCGTCTAAGAACAGAGCTGGGGGTATAGGAAGGAGCTCGATGTGGTATGTAGAGTTGGAGGAAGCTTCGGAAGGGGGATTAGGTTTACCTTGTGCAACTTCAGAGGTCTAGATGAGACCAGTGGTAAAATTATAGAATGGTATTGGGAACAGAGAGGGACTTGAACCATCTGCACCTGGGTTCGGATGGTTCTAAATGGCATGACTGTCATTTGGGGCTGGATAATTATTTTCTGTTGGGGGCTGTGCTGTACATTGTAGGACATTCAGCAGCATCCTTGGCCCCTACCTGCTAGATGCCAATTGCACCTACCTTCCCTCCACAACTAAAAATACCTCCAGACATTGCCAAATGTCCCTGGGGTGGTTCAGAGTCACCCCGGGGGTTGAGAACCATCGGTCTAGACCAACACTCCCAGTTTACTATGAGAAAACTGAAACCCAGTTAGTATAGAGACAAAAATAAAACCCCAACTTCTGATCATAGTTCAGTCCCCTATCTACAGCACCAGAAGATGCTGCAGGCACTTTTCGGGATTGTTTTTCTTCCCCTTCTAGCTTCTTCTTGGTTGTTGAGGATCTGACTGTTGCTGTGTCCACAGAAGAGGGTTGGCCAGGACCCTGAGCTCAGCCTCAGCACTGGCATGAGACCCTAGCATGCCATTTGTGAATATGACAACAAAGAGTCACGGAACCTATGTCAGTCGTTGAGAAATTATTTGGACAAGTAGATACTTGTCTTTCATCATTCTTAGCCAAAATCCTTTAATAGCCCCTACAATTTATGCCAACTGACAATGTCAAACACCAGAAAAGACGAAGTTTCATATGTCTCTGAATGCAGTGTGGCTCTCCATCTTAGCATTTCTCTGGAATATCACTTGTCAGTCTATGGTCGTCATCATCCGTAGCTGTTTCTCATAACATGGAACCAACCTCCTATGATCTGAAAGGGATCTGAAAGCTGGCTCCCTCCCCAACTCTGAAATCTAGTAAATTAGACTCATGGCACAATAGTCTCCCAAGCATAACTAAAAAAGAAGACTATAGCATAAGTACTGGAGAGCACCATCTTCAATCCTCCTTTTAACCTGTAGACTGACTTTTTCCTACATAACAATGAAAATAGATAAAATGCCTACTTGGTTTCTTTATTTTTCAATGTGAATAAAGGCCTTTGAATTCTTCCAAGTGTGATGAAACTATTTTCAGCATGGTGCAAACTGATAGGGGTAAGAAAGAGGAAATTGGATCAAATATTTATAAGAAAAGAAATGTAAATTTATATGTATTATTCATGCCATAAATAGTACTGCAGGCCTTCTCTGCATCAGGCAGTGTTCTAAGCATCAGGGATATAGTAGTGAACAAAATTCCTGCCTTTGTGGAGCTTATATTCTAATATGAAGTGATGAACAATGAATAAATAATAAATAGTGGAAGTGCTATGCAGGAGAATATATCAGAGTGAGCTGTAGAGCATGAGGAGGGAGTGCTATTTTAGGTGGGAAGATCAGTAAGGGCATAAATATGGATAAAAATGTGATTACTAACTCCACCCCAGTCTAATATCCGGCTGGCTCCCACATACTCTCAGTTGGAGTGACCACTTCCGCCATCCTTGTGTAATGAATGCATGTGCTTGACCAAATCCCACCACCACAAGTGATTGTTGAGCCTTCAGTTAAGTCGATACCATTAGTTTGAAAATTACTATCTTTTTTAGGTGGCCCATTTTGTGTGCTCTATGTTGAGGGGTTTATTTTATTAAGCAAAAATCTGCCTCCTGCCACTTCTGCTCAACCTGTACGTCTAAAATATGGCACCCCAAATTAGCAAAATACTCCTTTCTCTTGTGGTAAGATACTGACTCCTATCTTCAACCAGACAGTGACTGAAAGCTTTTCAGGGAGCTAGAAAAAAAGAGTACTTTATTTTATCTCATGACACTAAATTTTAATTTCTAGTCACAAGTTATTCAAACAAGAATTTGGTAGCTGATGTAGAATTCAAATAAGACTTCGAAGAGAGAAAGGTATTGTTTTTTATTCCCACCCAATGTTCATGGGATACTTTTGCTTTGCAAGTATCCAATGCGCTGCAGCAAGAGGAGAGAGTAGGATGGATGCCTTTAATTCAGTGGCACTTTGGGAGACCATCACCCTGCGGCTCAGAGCAGAAAGAAATATAGATATTCAGTTTCTGCGTACTCTGGAGTAGTCACAGGGGATAGAAGCCAAGAGGGATAGGAAGAGAGCTGCCTCCAGATTCAACATCGGCTTTTGATCACTGCCTGTGACATACAAGCTGAAACAGGGCCACTCCTGGGTGGAGAAGGAATAGCAAGCAAGAAAGCTAGCTTACAAGCAAGGTATCATTCAAGTTGCAACTTTTACTGAAGTCATAGATCTCAGGTAAGGCGCAACCTGAGCCACCCATGGGGTACTTTAACACAGCATCTCCATCTGAGCATCGTCTCACTCCTAGTCGCTTACAGTCTGAGATAACCCAGGGACCTAGACAAAAAACAAAAATGCAAAACATCTTTCCCCAAGTTGCCAGGTAGAAGAGCAAAAACCAGCAGCATGATCCTAAGAGGTCCCCAGGCCAATACCAAAGGATATCTTGAGTGACTCTCTATTGTAGGTACAGCTAGATGTCACTTTCCTTATGTGTGTGATATACATTATATAGTCTTATAGAAAATTATATAAGATTGTGTAAGATTTCCATTTTATTTCCTGATGTTGGGGCTCAGAGAGCTGCCTTCGTGAGGGAGAGAGAATATTTTTGATATATAACTTATTCCCAGATGCATGGCTCTAATTTACCTGAACCCCCAATTAAAAAAAAAAAAGTAACATGTACTTTAAGAAAACAAAAAAATGCTTGAAAGTACTACTGTTGTAATAATACATTTAATTCAAAGAATGCCAAATCCATGTCTGTACCTAGAATCTAAGTATGGGGAAAGAAGGCTGGGTTCTGATGTGTGACACAGAACAAGGATTCCTTATGTCGTGAAAATATCTTTATCTCCTGTGAAATAATCTCCTCCAATAATGAATATATCTGAAAATTTGGATTAGAGCAAGGGGGAGTTACTGTATAGAACTTTCTCTAGGAACCTAAAATCACAGGATGCCAGAAGCATAGTTACTGTAATCCTCATCCTCATCAAGAACCGGGGTTGAAGAAGTCAGTAGGGAGGGAAAGTGGAGGCACAGGGCTGGAGACAGGGGGCACCTTTCTCCCATCCTGGGTGCAGAGCTAGGCTCCTGTCGTCCCTTCCTTTTCCACCCCCATTGCCATCAGACGCCTTCTCTCCTTCATCTGCTATGATCCCATCCCACTCTCTTCCTTCATCTTAAGGAAGGAAGATTTGAGAGATTTCCTGAGCCTCAACTCCCTGCAGCTTCAAGCTCGCCAGCACCTGGGGTAGTAACATACAGCGTGTGCAGTTGGTAAGGAGAAGAAGGGGCAAGGGAAGGATGAGAGAGACTGGTGGGAAAGAAGAGCTGGTGGCAGATGGTGAGCGGGTGCCTGGGTCACCATTGGGGAATCTGCTGGCAAGTGCCATCTTGAACCTCTCTCTTCCACTTCTTCTCTGTGAGTTTGCCCAGAAGGCAAAGGATTAGAAAATCATTCAGCTTTGTTAAGAAATATTAATAGGCAATTTTATGAACTATTTATTATTTATGTTATTACTACATAATGTAATAAATCATACGTATCATTAAATAATGTCAGGTTGCCTTTGTGGTAGTGGACTCTTGTAGGATACCTACTTAGGATTGCTCAGGCTTAAATCATTAAAGGAAATGCTGGTCTGAGGACCCTGACCTCAGCTGTAATTTCCTTGACTTTGGTAGAAATTATGGTGACACAATATTCCAGAAAATTACCTACTTGGGAAACACAGAAAATTCCATGTTTTCCCCCTTTGGGAGTTTTTAATCAAATAAAACTAAAGAGGTATGTCAGGACCCCAAGGTCCAAGGCCACATTGTCTGTTATTAACCAGCTGCTTAATCTTGGACAGTCCCCCTGGGCCTCAGCATCCTCATCTGTAAAGTGACTTTTGGCACAAATGTCCATTTTTCTAAATATTTCTTAGGGTAAATGAAAACCAAGTTTCTGAGTTGAGTATTACAGACTGTAATAAACATGTAAGTGTAAGTGGCTTAGCTAAATAAAAGTATATTTTCTCATTGCAGATAAATAAGATTTGCCAATCCCTGGATGAAGTGCTTGGGAAATCTTTAGATGCCATAGTCAACTGCCATTTCAAAGAAGAGAAAATAGATGGTTTTGGAAAGTTCATGCTGTTTCTTCACTGAATTTTAGGTAAGTGTATCTGAAACAAAGAATTTAAGATGGACATTGCACTAATTCCCCTTAAAAGTGCTTCTCTCCTTTACACAAAAAGAAAATGGGGTTAAATGTTATCAGCGTTCTCTACTTCTGGCGAGGGGCCGCACGGTGAAAGACTTAGTTTCTGTGCCTTTTATGGTTTTGTTGTTGTCAGAAATCACCTGATGTATGAGGTATGAGATACAGACACCCTGACGTTCTTCCTGGCTCCCATTAAGCAAATGCTGGAATACTTCATTCAATTCTAAAGGTCATCTAATTTTTTAAATATATGGAAGTATTTAGTATCAGAGTAATAAGCCAGAATGAGGCAAAACTACTAGACGAAAATTTGATGGTGGTAACGACAGTTTAATCATTAATAAGTCTGTGTGTGCGATACAAGGGTAACATTTCAGAGGCTGCCCATGGGGATATTTTAGCCTGCTTAAATTCAAGTAGGACATAGTTTAGGTTAGGTGTGGTTTTTAAACTGCTGTATATGATTAAGCACACACATGGGCTCACATACATTAAGCCTGGTTTTGTTTGACCGTAAAATGGATGGATAAATATTCTTTATGTCATCATCCATAATTACCCTGCCATGCTACAAAAGACATAAGCCTGCAAATTGGCGCTTTACTGTTAGTCGGCAATCTGCCATTGTCATTTCTCAGCAGAATGGAGAGGAATGGAGGAATTGAGTGGTGGTTGTCTTCAGGAAGTTGTGTGGCTTTCTACCTCCTCCAGAGTCCAGTTTGCAAAGTGTGATTGTATCATCTACTTTGAAGAATGGTGATTTCCAGAACGTCAGAATAAACCTCTGTTCACAATTCTGAATAGAACAATGCAACTGACAGAGCATTGACCACTTTCTTTAATCTAATCTGGAAGACACTGATGCTTCCTTTATGCTTTTTATTAACTTCAAAGTGAAGGTGCTCATTCCCTCATAATCTTTGGGGTGTGTAAATTTGGTTTATTGAGGTTATATATGGAACTAAAATGGTGATTTCATTTATTTACAAGATGTTTGTGGAACACAGTTGCCAGGCGCTAAGCTTAGAGCCCTTTAAAACTATCAGTAAATCAATTTGCCTAGTGTAACACTCTGGAGGAGAAAATGAAAATGAGAACTATATTTACTGAACACTGTTTTCCAGTTCTGCTGGTCTATGCCAGTTTTTACCTTCTCGTCCGTTCCTTACTCTGCTCCTACTCTATTGGTTCCATGGGGACTGACCCCTATGGGCAGTATTTCCTCCCACCAAGACTCACCCCATTGTCTCCAGCTTCTCCCAGTGACCTTGAACTCTGAGCTACAGTGATATCACCTCTTCCCTTTCTCCCTTGAGCCCTGTGGGTGGTAATGCCTTTGTTTTCCTGCCTCTGCTGATCTCCCAGTTGATCCCCTGGTTAGCTCACAATTCTTCCACCATCCATGTAACACTTTCTCTAGATTAAATTCCATCTGTTTTAAATATTTAGAGTGTTTTCTCTTTTCTTGGTTAGAT
This sequence comes from Leptonychotes weddellii, assembly GCF_054177405.1. NCBI lineage: Eukaryota > Metazoa > Chordata > Mammalia > Carnivora > Phocidae > Leptonychotes > Leptonychotes weddellii. Next base: position 34,610,325 of record NC_138381.1, on the reverse strand, counting down.
TCTAATTGACCAGCCAGTCCTTCATTAATTTCTCCCAAAAGTATTAGAAAAAAAAATGAACAGGGATTACTTGCTTCTCCCAAGGAAAATGATTCTCAGGAGGTACATTTCAAGTTAAATGTAAAGTTGGATTTTTCTACACTGAAAAAAATTTAACTTAATATATTGAAAGTCATATTCTAAGCTGTACAATGTTGAGCATTAATTTGTTGCTGCTAACAAAATCATTGTCATATTCTTATTTTGCATATCAAAGTAATAGAAGATTTTAAAATTCTCAGATATGGGGATACCTGGGTGGCTCAGTTGGTTAAGCAGCTGCCTTTGGCTCAGGTCATGATCCCAGGACCCTGAGATGGAGTTGGGCTCCCTGCTCAGCAGGAAGTCTGCTTCTCTCTTTCCCTCTGTGCCTCACCCCACTTGTGTACACTCTCTCTCTCAAATAAATAAATATTTTTAAAAATTCTCAGATATGTACCAAATATGATTTTTAGTTTTCAAATTCATTTCACAAAGTACAGATGAGAACTGCTTCTTAGGGCCTCAGTCCCATTCCTGAATTCACATTTAAGTCTGGAGCTTCAGCTCTATTTGATTGTGGATCTGACCTCTCTCTTTCAGTAACGGTTGTCTGCTGCTTGAAGATGCCTCTTGATCTGATCAGCTCACATTTCCTATAATAAATACTGGCTCTATTAGAAAGCTAAGTGATCAGATGCCACTTTGTGTCTGTCTTTTTTGGGCAGGTAAACAATTCACCACTGTCTCAACAATCCCACTATAAAGGGCTTCCTTGATATTAAAGTGGCTTTTCACGAAATCACTTCACTTGGTTATTTTAAATGCTTAAACCTTGCTCTTTGCATTTCCTTCTCATTTATTTATATAGATATTTTCCTTTTCAGTCTTTTCTCGGAGGTTATCGTGACTGTTCATCTGTCCATTTTAATGTATTGTGGGTACATTCAAAAGGACATGGTGTCCCTTCTACCAACAATTTTCATGTATGGCACTGAAAATTCTAATCATTAACATTTCTCTCCAGCTTATGGAAATGACGCATATTTAAAAAAAAAATACTCTCAGGGAAAGAAATGCATCCATTAATAATACATACTACATCACACATAAGTCTAATGAATTAGCAAGCCAGAGATTCCTGAGGGAGTGGTGCAAACACTCAGCTTCTGAGGATTTGGTACACATAAGTAGGAGGGGGCTACCGAACTAATCTCACTAACTTCAGGATGTTGCCTGGCGGGTCAAGGGAAACATGTCATAAAAGATAGCTCAGGCTGAACAGATCTTAATGCCATATTGGACGAAGGGCAAGAGGAGCAGAGGTAGTATTCCTTACACTAATGAGCAACATTGTAAATGGAGATTTTAAATCAGTGGTGCCCAAATAGTGCAGGAAAGTGCTTTAAACAAGAGGTAATCAGTAGTATTTCTACTGAGCCACAGAGTATGATATTGGAAAAAATCAAATGTGTTTAAAGGCAGAAATCATCTGTAATCCATCTTGGGATTCCTGGAAACTGGCCCAGTCCTTGGTTCACTGTAGATAATTTCTAAATAAATGGTTGGTGAATAAAGACTGAGGCCCAAAGCAATGATAGCTAATGCTTACTGATTCTTTTTTTTTTTTTTTTAAAGATTTTATTTATTTATTTGACAGAGAGAGAGATAGCGAGAGCAGGAACACAAGCAGGGGGAGTGGGAGAGGGAGAAGCAGGCTTCCCGCAGAGCAGGGAGCCCGATGTGGGACTCAATCCCAGGACCCTGGGATCATGACCTGAGCTGAAGGCAGACGCTTAACGACTGAGCCACCTAGGCACCCTAATGCTTACTGATTCTTACTTATGCCAAACACTATTCTGTATAGACATATACTTCATTTCGTGCTTAAACAATCCTATGACATCGGTAATATTATATCTCCTTATTTAAAGATAAGGAAATTAGGGCCCAGTGTAGTTAAATCATCTGCTGAGGTTAAGTTGGGGGTAAAAATTCAAATCTAGACAGCCTGGCTTCAGACCCTGCACACTTAATTATTATGCTCACTCTCTCTCGTGAAATATAATCGTGAAGTAACTTTCAAACACAGAAGCAACACTTTTTATTATTAAAAACCTTACATCATTTCAAAACATGCCTGTATGAAGAGATCTCACCCTAATCTTGAATGGCCTCACTTTGAACCACAAATTCCCTCTTTCAGTGTTCCTATTCTCCTTTTCTTTTAAAACATGACCGTCTAAATCAACTTCCTAATTTACACTCAAATTTCATTATTCCCATGCTTTAATGGTTTAATCTGAAATTCATATTTTAAAAATTCTTTTCCTCCTTTTATTTCATTTGCTCCATTTAAGAACGTGTAATCTTGGGCGCCTAGGTGGCTCAGTTGGTTAAGCGACTGCCTTCGGCTCAGGTCATGATCCCAGGGTCCTGGGATCGAGTCCCACATCCGGCTCCCGGCTCAGCGGGGAGCCTGCTTCTCCCTCTGACCCTCTCCTCTCTCATGCTGTTTCTCTCTCGCTCGCTCTCTAATAAATAAATAAATAAAATCTTTAAAAAAAAAAAAAGAACATGTAATCTTGAGCAGCGAGTTACTTGACCTCTCTGAGCCTTAGATCCTTCCCTGAAAAGTTATGTTTGATTTGTCGTGAAGGCTAGAAAAGAAGATCCATAAAACAACAAAGCACAGTTCCTGGTACATAGCAGGTGCCCATTGAACAGGAGCCAATATGATCTACTTACCCTAGGCCACTTAGATCTCAAAGCCAGTGCTGGCTGCCCCATCAACTGCGAACAAAATCCATCTCATGTATTCCGTAGTGTGTCATAATACAGGCACAACAGACCTCTTGAGTTTCAGGGCCTACCTTCGCCCCTCATCAGTTGGTCTTTGCTAGCACAGGAATCATCTGATCTGCCTTCTCTAAGCTGTGCTCTTTGAGCTTTTACTTTTGTTCATGCTGGCTCCTCTGCCTAGATGCTCCTGCTATTCATTATTCCTCTGCAAACCCCTCACCCAAGTGCACACAGGCACTCTCCAGGGACTTGCAGTATCCCAGTCAGTGATGACCTCCTCCTGGGTCCCCGGTTATCATCGGCCTTTCTCTGACTTCATATAGCCCTTTGGGCCATTACCAGATCAGCTCCAATTGTAGACAAGAGAAAGAAAAGGGATCTCATTCAATCCCTCACAGCCTCATGCCATTTCTCCTGTTATCTGTCTATCTTCCCTCTAAAATTTTCATCAAGGACAAATGCCAAGTCTTTTCTTTATCTTTGAATCACCTGTGCCAAGCTCACAGCGGTCTCCTGTTTTGGTTTTGAATGAAGTCTGGAGGGCATAGTTTGAAATATGCTTGAGTGCTTCGAGTGTGGTGAAGATCATAGTACTTCGTCCAGCATTAGAGCTCCCTTAGGGGACAGGGCACCTTACAGAGGGGATCTGGTGCCACTGTGCCAAGCACCAAAGCAGATGCTCCATGAACATTATCTAATTTAATTTTCATAATATCCTCTCAAATTAGCTATTGTTTCCCTCCTTATTCAGATAAGAAAACTAGGGTTCCAAGAGCGTAGGTAACTTGCCAATGTCACATTTCTCCTAAGTGGCAGAATGAGAGTGTGAAGTCATATCTTTTCACTGCAGCAAACTGCCTCACTAAAAGAGCTTTCCAATTTAATCTGAGAAGAAGATGTATGTAAGATAATCCTAGAATTTTCCATTTAAAATATTTCCTGAGGAGTAAGCTCTTTATAAGTCTACAGATCTTTTTCTCATTGGCAAATAAGTTTGTGTTTAGGCTCATGCTAAAATTAGCACTATTTCTGTTCAACGAGAGTTTAAAAGGTACAGTGCCTTGTGGTTCTGAGACTACTTATGCAAAAACCTCACGTACTGATGTGAGCATAAGCTCGGAAATGATGTCTAACGCTGTCGACTGATAGAATTTTAGGGCTATACGTTAGGTAGAACACCACTAATGCTGGGGGCTTTTGAAGGCAAGAATTTCTGTCTCCTTTTTTCTCCTTAAGAATATGCATGAAATGAATATTTATAATTAATTATAAAAAGTTTGTTTGGGATGCAAAATAAAAAATTCCATAGACATGACACAGTTGGCCCTTCTGAAAAGAGTACATAAGTGTGTTCTGAATTTTTCTAAACATCACACTATTCAAATATCATGTATAAGAATAATAACTGGTATGAATAAAACTCAAAATGTGCAAAAACCAATCTCTGACTTCATTTTAATTGCAAAAGTCAGTATCCATAGAAAAGGGTTTCTTCCACTGGTGAAAAATCCTGATGATGTTTAGGCCACATTTATACCTATGATGATCATTCACTCATTTGTTCTTTAAATATATATTACACATCTCTATGTTCCCTGGCTCTGTGCTAGGCACCTGGGAGCCTGAGATAAAGAAGGCATAATTATTTCAGGTAACATCCTACTTTGATTTGCCACAGATTATGTCTTAGAATCACAGGATTTAAGCATCAGAAAGGATATTTCAGATTATTTAACTTGGACCCCTGTCTTACTCCATTCAAGCCTCTATAACAAAATACCAGAGACTGGGTAGCTTATAAAGGATGGAGATTTATTCCTCATTGTTCTGCAGGCTGGGAAGTACAAGATCAAGGCACCAGCATGGTCACATTCTGGTGAGGGCCCATTTCCTGGTTCAAAGTAGGCACTTGCTCTCTGTGTCCTCACATGCAGGAGGGGCTAGGGAGCCCTATTAGGCCTCCTTTATAGAAGCACTACTCCCACCCATGAGGGCACCGCCCTCATGACGTAAGCAACCCCAAAGTCCCCACATTCTGATACCATCACATTGGGCATTAGGACTGCAACATATGAATTTCAGGACAACACAAACATTGAGACCATGGCAAGTCTTAATTTTACATTTGAGAAAGTTGAGGCCGAGAGGTTAAGTACAACCCCCTAAATTAGCAGCAAAGTCACAACTAGGACCTTGATGAGTCTCCTACCACCTAACTCCTGTCCATCATACAACCAACTAGCCAGTATTACTATATTCTTGATCTTATTTTCCTCCAAGAGGAGTTTCTACATGTAAGGAAAGACTAAGAAAACAAGGTTGATTTGGGTTTTATTTACAATACAAAGAAGTAGATTTACTATTCATCAAGTACTTATTGAGAACTATCAGGAGCTTTGCTAGGTGTTGGACATACAGCTGAGCAAAAGCAGAAATGCCTTCCCGGCTCACATCCTGCTTATTGTCTGGAGCACGCATGTAGGAGACCCCAGCACACAAGCCCTAAACTGCCCTTGAATGGGAAGACCAGAATAGTCCAGGCGCTGACAGGCAGAATGTGACTCTAAAAATGACAGCTGAAGTGCTTGTAACATATTCGTTTCTTAAAAAAATGTAAAATAGTAAAATCTATAAATACCCCATCTATTAAAAAAACAAAAAGATACAGGCCTGGTGTCTTTGGTCTACTGCTGTTTTATGGATAACTTGTTCATATTACAGAGTGAAAAAGAATTTAAAAAAAGAATACGAGTAGCATGTGCACACTACAGTGCCTATCTTTGATGAAAATAAATATATGGTATCTTTGAAAAAAATAAGACTTCTATTCACAGCCCCAGCTTATATCCCTGCCTGTTGAGTTACATTTTGTGTGCCGATTTCCCCTTTAATTTCCCAGAAGAGTTTGCAGGATGCTATTTACCTTCATGTAAGTATGATTTTTAAAACTGTGATCATCACAAGAATGGATGGAACAATGCTTTCATATCGAACACTAAGGATTATGATGTGTTTACAAAAGTTAATCATAATATGTTTCAATGTTAGTGCATTCATATGAGTGACAGTTTATTGTTTTAGCTTGTATTTCAACCATCAATTGATTTTTGTAACTTTCAAAACCTGACTTTTAAATCTGTACAGTTTATTTCAGCAAAATCTTCCACCGTGAATCTGATAGTTTCAAATGATCAAAATAGATGAATAACTTAGCTCTCTTTGCTGTCATTCCTTACAGTTCCATAACAGTGGGCTGGAAGTTTTTCTGTGTTTTTGTGTGTGTATAATACATGTTCAGACTCAAATAAATACTTGCCATAATTTTTCTTCCAGTTCTAGCTGCATAGATAAGGAAGGTGGCTGTCTTTTTCTAAGAGCGTGTTCTTATTATGACACCATCCCTTCCTGATGCGTACGAACAACTCTAGTATTACATAAGGTTTCCCTTCTGAAGTTGAATTTCTTCCCAGAGTAGTAGCATCCACAGAAGGCACATTTGGAGATTTAAAAAAGCCTTATCATGTTCCAGAGAAGGCTACATTCTTCCCATTCAGTCACTGCAAATGAGCCTCTTATGACCTCAGTTCAGGAGAGTTCTGTTTTATACCCGCAAGACAGAGCCCTGCTCGGCTCACGTACCTCCTACGTGGCCAACACTGCCACCAGGACTAACACAAAGCATACCACCACCGAATCCCTGGCACATTCCCACAGCGCTTTGAATTCTCTTTGGCAAGAAACATTTGCAGACATTAAGTACAGTGGTAAAAATTACCCTAATATAAACACCTTCCCATTCTCCCCTGGATTCTCCCTCCCCACCGTCCAAAGAGCAAAAGGGCCTGAGAAGCAGAGTTTGTGAATCCCTGTCCTAAACACAGTTCTTAACAAGAATTCCTCCATCTGATAAAAAGGACTCCTTTGAGGTTTTCCATATCCTCCAGCTTTGAGGCGCTTGTGTAGACGGTTACACCTGTAAGCATGAAGGCTTGTTAGTAAAGTGTTACTAGTCCACGTTCTGAAAAATAGTGAAGTCCCCACATTTTGTCCTACCTCATAACTAAGATAATAGTCTGGTTCAGCTCATGATTGCCTTCTCATTAAAATATTCAGATCCAGGGCGCCTGGGTGGCTCAGTTGGTTAAGCGACTGCCTTCGGCTCAGGTCATGATCCTGCAGTCCCGGGATCGAGTCCCGCATCGGGCTCCCTGCTCGGCAGGGAGTCTGCTTCTCCCTCTGACCCTCCTCCCTCTCATGCTCTCTGTCTCTCATTTTTTTCTCGCAGATAAATTTAAAAAATCTTAAAAAAAATAAAATATTCAGATCCTTTCCAAACTCACACATAGAGTTCCTGCTTAATATATACTAACTGCAGTAAGCTGTGGTTGCCTAGTAACCAGTGGAGGTGTGTCCAAGAGGCTGAAGAACACAAATGAATAACTAAAACATTGACATTAGTTTCAGCTGGATGACCTAAGCCTCAATTCAGCACTAGCCATTCCAGACGTTTCTAACGGGCTGGTGAAACAGTACTTTCTCAGAAGTAGCTCATTAAATCATAAAAATGAGAATTAGCATATAATATAATGTTCTTCTCGATGATGTGATAGGGGACAAGAGAATGACTGAAAAAGCAACAAGACCAGATCCTAACGTCTTTGATATACTTTCTACAGAATAGAGAATGAAATGTCTGCTAGGACTTATGCTCTCAAACAGCTTTTTCCAAATGCGTATGGTTCTGTTTGATCGGTTTGGGGGGGGGAAGATATTTCAGTCTTTTTTTTTTTTAAAGATGTATTTATTTATTTGAGAGAGAGGGGGGGAGTAGGGCTGCCGTCTCTGGAAGTGCTGAAAGGCAGCAGATGTTAGGCCATGTGAAGGACCAGGTCAAGGGAATTATGAGTGGAAAGCGAAACCATTCTCTGAATTAACACGCATTCTCTTCCATAACCATGAGACAATAGATTTCTATTATTTTTAAGCCACCAAGTTTGTGATCATTTGTTATAATGTCCTTAGGAAAGAAATATAGGGAGTTTTCTGGGAAAGGTCTCTTCACTCAAAAAAGAGGCTCACAGGGAGAAAAGAAAAAGTTGGCAGATGGGGCGCCTGGGTGGCTCAGTCGTTTAAGCGACTGCCTTCGACTCAGGTCATGATCCTGGAGTCTAGGGATCGAGTCCCTCATCGGGCTCCCTGCTCGGCGGGGAGTCTGCCTCTCCCTCTGACTCTCCCCCTCTCATGCTCTCTCTCTATCACTATCTCTCTCAATAAATAAATAAAAATCTTAAAAAAAAAAAAAAGAAAAAGTTGGCAGATAAGGACATGGCAAGAGTTTCCACGTGGCTGGGGCACAGGCTCTCTCAATGCAATGATGAGGAAAGCCACCAGCACCTCCCATCATACAAAATCTACCCAGCCATAGATCACAGGAAAATTGCTTAGCTCTGTTTCCTACAGAACTTTGATTAGTGCTGCTTACGTGCTATATTCTTGGTAACTTCAGTATACCCATGGATGATCCAATCAATACCTTCCTCATATCCAGAAATAAATCCCTCCATTTGACCTCAGCCATCTACTTCTTTGAAGCACGTCCACCATCAGAAAAGCAAGCAAGATATCCCCCTCTCCAAACACCACATCCTACCCTTCCAGCTCTTTTGTTCTGATCTCCACACTTGGAATTCTTTGTGTTTGTTACAGAATCTTTTTGTCCTGGTTCTTTCTCACTGTCCAGTAACTACCTCCTGTCTTTACTTCATTCTTTGCCTGGTTATATTCCATGGTCCATTGCCTTTTATGTACCTTCAACTCCCTTGCATGTCTTTCCTCCCATTATATTCACCAGGCGATAGCCAAGCCAGGTAGATGAAACCCCTTACTTGACTTACCCATACTTTTTTGGCTGAGCTTTGTTAAAGAAGGCCACACAACTGAGCATTAGACTCATGATCACTACATCAGATGTGCTTGCAACACTCTATGGCTCTCCCACTATCTCTGTAGTCAGCTCACTCTCCTACTCTCCATAATGATTAGCTCATTATTTCTCCCCTTGCATCAAAATTCTTTTCCCCATTCCTCATTCTGAGCTAGCAACCTTGCTTCTTATTTCATTGAGATGATAGAAGTCACTAGATAGGAACTCCTTCTTTCCATGTACACATGGAAATGTACACATATACCCTTATCTGCATCCTTCTTCCCTCATGTCACAGGAGAGGCAATTTCTCCACACGTACTCTGTATCTTGTCCCCCTTTACCCCTTAGGACTGCACACATGCAACCAGCCATTTTCTCTCCCACATCATCAGTCTCTGCCTTTGATGGACCACTCTTTGCAGCATGTAAATATTTTCTGGAGTCTCCTATATTTGAAATAGTCCCTTGATTTCATGTTTCCTTTCACTTGCTGCCCTACTTCTGCTCCCCTACAGATCCAATTTTCTCCAAAAAAAAAATCGTTTACCCAGCCTGACTCCACTTCCTTACCCCTCATTGTTCTGTCCCTCACCATTTCATGAAAAAGGTTTTTATTAAGGTGGTCATTATTGCCATATTCTAAAGCTAATGAATACTTATCTCATTCTCATCTTACTCCACCTCTCAGTAGCTTTCAACTCAAAGACCACCCCTTCCTCCTGAAGAACTCCCATTTAGCTTCCATAAAAACACAGTCACACGGATTTCCTCTTACCTCCCTGACCCTCTGTCTTGGAGAGAGGAGTCTTGGGTATGCTTCTCCACGTATGTTCTCCTTTTCCCATGGCTTTAAAAAAAGTCTCTTGTACCTACAGCTCTCACCCGTACATCTCCATTCGACCCCTATCTTTAGGGCTTCAGGCAGATGTAGACACAGCCTGTGTGACATTACTGCTTAACTGACTCAGAGCCATTTCAAATTCAACACTTTGCCTTACCCCATGTTGCATTCCCTCAGCATGCTCCTGCATCCAGCTTCTGCTCTGTAGTAAATGGCACCTCCATATTATTATTATAATGCTGAGAGTTCTTCTTTACATTCTATTCTCACTCATCTTCCTTCATTCAATGTGTGACTGAGTCCTGTCAATTCAGTCTCCAAAATATATTTTAAGTGTATGCACTTCTCACTTTCTCCACTGTCAACATTTTAGTTCAGAATCAAAAGTTGGCCCTCAGACTGGTGGCACTTTAAACACTCTTGCCCCTCTCCTGTCCATTCTCCACACCATAGCCAGGACACTCTTTTAAAAATAAAAGTTTGATACAAAACCTAATGATGTAATGTATGGTGATTAACATAATAATAAAAAATTTTAAAAATAAAATAAAATAAAGATTCTGAAAAGTTTGGCACAAAAAAATAAAATAAAAAAATAAAAGTTGGATTATGTTATTCTTATGTTTTAAATCCTATAAAACCTTCCCACTGTACTTAGAATAAATTTTAGAGTCCCTCCATAGCCTTGGTCTGCCAACTTTCCTATGACATGACCCTCTGCCCTTTGTGCATAAGTGCTCCAACCACACTATTCTTCTGGTGTTCCTTGAAAACATCAGGCTCTCTCCCCTCTCAGGGACCTCACACATGCTCTTCCCTTTGCTTAGACTCCTTCCCATTCTTCACAGGTGTCATCTCAAATACCACTTTCTCAGAGAGCATATTCTTTCTTCATACCCCCATTCCAAGCATGGACACAGACTTAATTATTCACTGTGAAGCTAAGAGCAATTCTCAAAGCTTTCCTAAAATCTTGATGATAACAGAGATATCACAAGTCAGAATATTAAAATTAGTCATCAGCATCATTATTCCTTAGACCAGAGTCATACCCTTCAGAAGGGATCCCATATTGGGGCCATCTCCTCCTGGGCCACCCTGTTTTAGAACCTGCTTCCCCTACAGATAGGAATTCCCTATGACCTGGACCTTGCTCCCTGTGTCCAGAACTTTAGCACCCATTCTCCGTGGCTCTAGTCACCAGACCCTCCTCTTTCCAGTTAATAACTCACAGTTTTCCAGCTATACCACCCATAAAGAAGGGAGCATTTTTCTCTGTTACATAGGGTGGCTTAATTTCTCTTCCTTCGTCACTTACTTGCAGACTAGTTTATAATATAAACAGTAGGCCCATTAAAGTTTATTCCCAAAAAAGAGCATTCTTTCTCAAAGATAGTCATGAGGGCTATAGCCTCCTTAGGATATGGAAAATGCTACAGTTTTAAAAGTAACAATCCATTTTATTTTATTTCTCTTTTTTGCATTTTTATTTATATTTTATCATTCTTGAAGTGCATTTCTGTGTGTTTTTTTAATTTATTAAATTTTTAATTTTAATTCCAGTATAGTTAACATACAGTGTTATATTTGTTTCAAGTGTACAGCACAGTGATTCAATAATTCTATACATGGCTCAGTGCTCACCGTGATAAGTGTCCTCTTTAATCCGATTGCCTATTTCACCCATTCAACAATCATTTTAAAATCAAGCTACACAGGTACTTAGAGACAGATATGAATAGGTAAATAACAAAAATATCAATTGTGGCTGGTGAGATTATAAGTGGTTAGAAAATACTTTTGATTACTTTCATCTTTTAATTGGTTACAATGTTTATCAAAGATATCATAAAGCCTGAAGAGATAAAACAAATAGTGTTTGTCTTTAACACTTTGTATATTATTGCTACAAGTATGATAGTATGGGGAGAGGGGCAATCCAAGCCACAGGATCTGATGTATGACTTAAGGTTTCTGTCTTCTCAATGTGTGTGTAGGAACATATAAACACAAAGCTATGTCTTCACTGGGATGTAAAGTGTCTTTACATGTATAATGAACGTGAGTGGCTGACATCCTCCAAAAAGGCTATTTATCTGTGATGAACAAAGTAGAAGCTAATGCCTCTCTGCCTCATATTACTTACATGCTGTAAGTCTGAGATTATGTCAGGAGTCCTTTCTGATGTCTCACCTGGCAAACACAAAGTGTGGTGCCTTCAGTAAAAAATGAGGAACACCTGCTCACTATTATTTATGTGCAGATATCCTTTCAAACGCTTAAGTGCCTCCCTCTCAGGCTTCTGTGCTACTTCCCTTCCTGTTCATTGTCCACCATTGTACAATGCTTTCTCCAGTTTCCCCATTTCACATGTCACTGTGAGACTCTAAACAGAATGCAGTGGCCTGATGGAGAATTAACCAGTGTGAAGTATGGAGCAAGGATAACCATGAACTCCCTAGCGTCATATATGGGAACGTTTGACATGTCAGATGAATGATGCTTACTGATGCAGTGTTTCCCATCAGAGACACCCAGAAGGGTCCAAAGTGCCCGATATCTTTATATTATGGGTCAATTTATATAAAATGTATTTAACTATCAAATGGACCTTCTTCATTCATTCCAGTGATGGAATTCATTTAGGTATATAGAATGACATTTCAGACATTGGTTTGTCACTTGTCTTAACTTACTCAAACAACTTTCCCATTGTGTATTTCTTCAGTATTCTCTCTCTTGTACCTCCTGGATGATTTTTCTATGTGTTCTCTTTAACCACCTATGTTTTTTTTTTTTTTTTAATCTTTCCCCCTAAATCACCTTACATCATTTTCCAGCTGTTCAATCTGTGTTTTCCCTTAATAATTTCTGCTCCTCTAGTCTTACCTTTAATTGTTCTCCTAACTTGCTTCATTTTATAATACCCTTTATTTTTATCAAAATTGGCACCAATAATTAACTTTTATTGAGCGCTTACAGGGTGCATGACATTGAACTTGCTTCCTAATCTCTCCTTCATTACCTACGATATACATACACATATTACTGGAGAAGCAGCTACTACCCATCATGCCCCCTCACCTTGCCACCAACTACTTAATTACTTATCCTTTCCCAGGAGTACATTACAGGGGAGGGAGAAATTCAGTAGCTTCTATCACTCCTACATCTAATCTTGGTCACTGAATATGCTCTTAGGGTACATCAGGCATCCCTCCACAGAGCTTTAGCATGTATACTGTGCGAATTTAGTCCAAGTACCCAAACACAGAGTAAAAGAATCTGAGAAAACACACCTAATATCCCAACAGCCAACTGCTTTCCGAGCTTTGGAGCACACTGATTGGGTGATTTCCACCCCCCTCAAATGTTCTGCTTAAACTGACCTAATTAAATTATCTATCTACTCTCAAATCAGTTATATTTTTTTCATATATTATATCTACAGCTATATTTTCTTTATCCATATTCTTATCTCCCCATCTAGGTTGTGGGCTATTTATATTCTTTGCCTACATCTATACAATATGTGGTTTGAGAAGACACTTAATTAAAGTTTATTGAATTAGAATAAGTCATCTTATTTTAGAACAAGTCACATGGAAGAGACCAAGAAATAATAATCTCTGTGTACTCAGTATTCAGACCAAGAAAATGAATTATTTCAAGAGTGAGTTCTCAGGAATATGCCTGTTTCCTTGACTTCATGGGTAGACCTGATTTTCAGAAATGTTCTCCCCTGTTCCCTCTAACTGAGAAAGAATATACTCTGTCAAACAAAGACATCATCATGGCTGTGCAAACACACCTGGGTTTCCAGGATATGGGATTGTCACAGAGGATGACCAGACAAGTAACTTATTCCCCTGCCCTACAAGTAACCTAACAGTCTGCAACTCAAATCCCACAGATCTTCTGTTTGTCCCACAGAATACAAGGCCATCAAAGAACTTGGGGTCTATCAAAGAGCTCTGCCTAATTTTATATCACCAACTTTTTTGAGCATCCTGACCTCTCAACTCTCTTGGAATCTTTTTCCATTTTGTTCTCCTCAGGACAGATTTTGACCTGAGAGAATATTTGCTGCTTCTCAGTATCCACTCTGTTTGCTCTCAGTGGAAGGTGACTGTAGAGACACTCCATGTGGATTGCCTCTGACCAAAAAATAAAAAATAAAACTGTGTTACCCATCTCCAAGTTACTCCCATTCCTGCCTTGGACTCTGGAGCATACTGGTGGAGTTTCACAGAGGATACCAAACCGGAACTGGGAAGGAGCAGCTCAGAGATGAATTGCCATTGAGAGTCAGCAGGATGAAATGACAGAAAGCTAAGTGGACTCACAAAGAACCCCAGTCTGTATTCTTGCACTAGAAGAATTCATGACAGAACTTAGAGCCAGTTATCTCACCTCAGTTTCCTCATCAATAAAATGAAATATTACACTGAATTATAGGGATGGATCTTCCAATTCCAAAATGCTATGCTTAAAAAAGAAATAAAATAAAATAAAATTCAGTGCTTAGGTTTTCTAAGTTAAACTCAATAATTCCCGCCTCCTGCACAGAAATCTATTCTAAGGAAATAACCCAAGATACAACCAAAAATTTATATACAAAGATATATCGTTTATATAAAGAAGTCTGGAAAAGACTAAGTATATATTTAACAACGAGGGATGGCTAAGTGAATTCTGATACATCCAAATAGTGGAATTTTATGCAACTATTAAAAAATATTTTCAAAGAATCTGTAATATCATACTGTGTTTATTTTACATGTCTTTCTTTAAGCCGAAGAAAACTATAGTCAAATTATCCAGGATTTTTAGTATATAAGATTAAGAAATACATCAAAATGTTGATATTGGTTACCTCTGATAGTTAAATTATGTGGTTTTAATGTTATTTCATAAATCTTTCTATATTTTTCAACTTCTCTACATTGGACTCGTGATATTACCTTTCAGTGAGAAAATGGGCACGTGGTGTCACTTTTTATTATTAAGCTTCAAAACCAAGTGTGTTTTTCACTAAGGAAGAATCCAGACTATAACTGTATAATTATGAATTTTGAAGAGATGAAAAATCCAAAAGCAGAAATTTGGGAATAAATTTCCATATGTGAATAGGACAAAGTGATTCAGGGTTCACGACAAGTTATCTGGAGAATGTGTAGCCATCAATTCACAGTGCTATTTAGAAACAGATATTTATAGCACCGTTAATACAATTCAAAAGAGAAGTGCATGTTTTGAAAACATCTTAAGGGTAAAATAGAATATCTTGATACTGAGTTATATAAACTGAGATGCCTTGCAATAGCCTTGTTCTTTCATAAGAAATTTTCACGTGTAGAATAGATACTAATCCGATTAATATTTTTTAGGTCAGCTGCTCAAAGCAGCCCAAGAAACTATGCGCCTGCAAAAATTGTTCAATAGATCACAATCTTTTTTGTTGTTGCTGTGAACAAGTTCTCTTATTTGATTTAAACTCATGCCCTGACCATAAAGCTCTCTGTGGTATTATAAAATAACAATTTTAAAATGTGGCCTGAAAAACATTGATTTTGCAGAAATTCAAATTGTTTTGTCTTGTTTTAATTTCACTGACATTAGCAGCCAGTTTTTTGGTAGCCATGCTGTTTAACTCAGGGGTGTGACCACTGAGCCCATGTTGTTACCTTGAGTGTGTGGGATTTTAGGTGCCCTCGTGTCTGAAGAGAGAGCAGTGAAGCAAACAACCTGGTAAACTCTCTACCAGGTCTGTGGATCTCGGGCTTGGCACAATTTCCCAGGGTACATTCTGAAGCATTATGTCTCAAAGACTGTTTCTCCCTCAGTGATTTGATTCTTCATATGAAATTAAGTGGGTCACACCAACACAGATCATGTTACAAATTTTGTTCACACTGAGCAAGAAGTTCATCTTCACATTTGCAAAAGGGGATTTGAGACTTTGTGAAACCAAACATATTGACATCATATTTCCCTAATGCTTCAGAGAGAGAGAATCAAACAAGTTGCTTAACATCTGACAAAGGATGTTTGCTAATCGTAGTTATGCTCTAGGAGTAGTCTCCATTAACTAGATAAATGATAGGCTCTTCAGTTTACAAAATGAGGAACAGTAAGATGCATAACCCATCTGTAGGAGGAAAAAGACACAAAGTAAAGACTCCCAAAGAAATGAAGACAAGCAGTGGAAAAAGTTTCTATTCAGCTAGCCACACATGAGAGTAATTATGAATTATTCAAATTGTGGTTCTATTCATCTTTCCTTCATCAACGGTCCTGAAGAGGATTAAGGGGCTCTCACTTTCCAATGTATATGCTTCTTGCCTTTTTGGCCTGTTCTGCCTCACTGACACGCTTTATAGGACTATGTCGTCATGAGCCACAACACTGAAGGATTTTTCGGAGTTGTAGCAAGTGCCAAAGCTATTTTAATAATCTCTACTGATTTGTTATAGGGCTTTTTGTTTTAATGATAGAGAAATCTTGCAATGCACAACATTCATTTTATTCTATTTTATAGCAACTTTCTGCCGTTAAAGTTCTTTTTTCCACCACAGGCTTTTGTTTTGTTTTTGTTGTTGTTGTTTCTTGGTTTTTGGTTTTTTTGGTGTATTTTTTTTTAACCCCTGGCTGCTTCTTTGCACTATAAGGCTTCAAAGGGATTTTAATGCTAATTTTCCCATTCAATTGGCTTTTGGTGTCTGGTAATTTCCTGAGTTAGATGACTGTGGAGAAAAGCAGCTAAAAATTCTGTGGTGGTGAGCCCTTTACAGCCCTCGTTACTGATCAAGGTGACCTTTCAAAGGCTGCTGTTAAGCCAACACCGGTAAATTGTTAAAAATGTGATCTCTGTACATAATTTCTATTCTGAGGCTCTTTATATGACAATTCTTATACCCCATTTTAACTTGAAAAAAAAAACTGCTAATAAATGACATATAGGCCACTTCTTGAAAATTTGATATAAATATCGAAATGAACTGCTTTACTTCATGTTTTTCATATTAAAAAGATTTTTTTAATCGACTACCAACTTTAAAAGTCTTTTTACAGCCCATTTCACACTGGGAATATGTAAAACCTTTTGAGTGGTCACCTCCTCTAGATGGTTTGTAAGTGGGAGTGAGCAATCCTGGCTAGGTGCCTGAAATGGTCACTGTATTATGCTCATATTATGAAGCATATAATTGAAAATGTGTATGTGGTTGAAAATGACAGTTTTATCAGCAAGGGAAAGTCAGGCATCAATGAGTTTTCTTGTTGTCCGTCTTGTTCAAAACTCATAAACAGTTTGGCTGAACAACACTAGCGGTAATTTGTTGAGCACTTACTATGTTTCAAGCTCAGTGCTTGGTATTTTCCTTGGGCTAGCTCATTTAATCCTTTGTCATAACTCTTTAAAGTAGAAATTTTACAAAAGAGTAACTGGGGTTTAGAGAGGTTAAATGATCTATCCAAGATCACAAAGCTAGCCTGGGTAAGAGCCGGATTTCAAACCCACATCCAAGTAACTCCATGGTTGCTCTTCTTAAGAGCTACTCTCGCCTGCCTCCCTTTGCAGCGTGGAATAATAAGGAAGAGCCTGTGCAAACCCCTCAGGGGCTGAACCACGGCAGAGAATGCTGTGGACATAGCCCTGAAGGAGCTGAGCTTTCCTCCACTGTGCTGACACAAAACATTCATTCCCTGCTTCATCCATTCAAGCAATAGCCAGTGAGCCCTACATTATGCCAAACCCTTTGCTCGTTACATGGTATACAAAGATGAATAAGACCCCATTCCCTTTCCTGGGAGAGTCCATGTCTAAAGAGAAAGAACAGATATGTCAATGAATTATTACGAAATATGAGCTAAATTTGGAAAGTAAGCAAAGCTGGGGAAGCAGGGGAGTGGCAGTGCGAACCCGAGGGACAAAGTACCTGCTGGCTGGAGGATGGAGAGCGGCAACTGAAGGACGCCCATGGTGGGAAGGAGGGACCACAACTGACACGAAGTGAAGCCTGGGCTTCCGTCAGGCTTCCATAAAGTACTGGGAATAAACTGAAGGCGGTTCCTTAAATCGTAATTACATAGCCATGGGTTTGGGGGGCGGGGGGTCCCAGGATTCTTCAGAGTTGCTGGTATCCCAACTCCAAAACTCCTACTCTTAAGATAGAGCCCCCAAGTATGGTTTGGTTGATTCTACCAGGCTGTGTCACTACAGATCCAAATCTCTGATCACTTGAAATAGGACTGAGACTTAATCTGTTTAAATAGTGGTTAAACACAGGGTTTGATGAAAAGAAAATGAAGAATTTTACCTCCCACCTCTGAGCTGTGATTAAAAGTTTGCTCTAGGAAAACACTTTGAGGCTAGCCCTTCCTACACTGGTGTGTTTTCAGCATCCGTGTTGACTGAATTATTTAACCTTCATATATATATTTAAAGGAGCTGTGAGATCATTGCTGCATTTTTCTATTGGGTTAGTAACTGGCGCCTAAAAATACTTGGTTGGAAGAAGTAGCAGCTAATGATCAGTATCTTGAGGGATTAGTGGCGACTTAAAAATGCATAGAGTTATTTCGTTTGTTTAAAGGCTTCAGGGGACCTCTTATTCTTATACCTCTGCCATTCGTTTTTCTTTCTTTTTTTTTCCTTGTTCACGAAGTTGAGTCAGCACCAGAAACATATTCAAATTAGATTTGTCATACGGAAAAAAAAAAACCCTCTGACTTTGTCAGGGTGGGTGGAGGGGGAAAAAGGCAACTTTTTGTCAGTCTTTTGTATTTCAGCAGCTGGATTCATTGCTACCATGGCAACAGACCACATGATGAGGTGTATTAGATTGCTGTGTGTTGAGCACAAGGGGAAGAATGAACACAGCGTTTTATTGAAGTTAAAGGTTGCTTTGGAGTTTCTTCTGTGGAAATGTGTAAGGTCAAATACTATAGCTCTCAGCATATGTAGAACTTTAGGGGAAGAATTAGGGGCATGTTGGTGCAGTTCACTACAAAACCAGGTAAGGCACAACCGAATCTATGAAACTGAACTCTTCTGTTGCAGGAGCATAACTTGCGGGGTGGAATTTCACCGGCGCCCCCACCCCCAGCCCTCCACGAACACCGGACAAATTTCTCCTGTCCACCCCCTCCCCACCGCCTCCAGCTCCCTCCCCTCTGATTTTACCCTTTATTAATTTGAAAGTCTAAAACGTTGTGAATTTCTCTAGTTCTTTAGTAGTGTGTGTGAGGGTGTGTGTGCAAGTAAAAGAAAGAAAACTGGAAAGAAGTAATAAGAATGCAGTAATTCGTGTCTTCAGGTCAATGTAAAACTTGGGCAAAGTGCTTCCTCGCTTTGATCTTTGAAAATGGTCCACTTTTCTGAGAGGATACCTGATTAGCGGCATCCGTCCCAAGCTGTTTGTCTCTTATACGAAATTAAACTGGAGGACAAAATCCTCCCGCATGTTACTTAGTGTATTTATTGTATCTGCGCATTTATTCCTCTCGCATCATATTCCTCATCTGCATCACAGCCTCATCTCGCATGAGTAGTTCGGTTTTATCTATAATTTTTACAACATATTTTATTTCCATTAGCATTCTGTTCTTTCAGCCATTGTGGTTCTGTGTGCTTCGGAGGATTTAAAAATAGAAGTAAATACAATACGGATTAGTATAAAATGAACTCTTGCTTAGAGGCTGGGGAAAGCGAATGTAAACAATGCAGGGTGACATGGGGAGGCAGCAAGTCCCAGAGCGCAGAAACCTCCTCCTGCGCTGTTTACTTGGCCCCCTAGCAGCTCGTTTCAAAAGAGATGGCTTTAATAGACCCAGAGCAAGTTAAAGGAGGAGAAAATGTCTTGACTAATAACTTAGGTTGCTGCCTTCTTCACAGTTTCTACTTGATGTTTCATGGCGGTCTTTCTCATAAGACATTAGGATTTACTTTAACTTTTTTTAGCCCAGGGCTAACCCAGCCAACTTTGCTCGACTTAGAACAAATAGAACAAAGTTGTCCGGGCAGCTTTAGAGACAAAGCCTGACAAAAACAGGAGCAGAGCCCCCACTGTTACTCAAGCGGATTCACTCTCTACCTGGAGTGTTTTCATCAGAGAAAGTCTTTCGAAAATATTTTCCTAGCTAAAATCAGTTATTTGCCACTACAGTGATTTCGATAAAAGCCAAGAAAATGAAAACCAAGTTTGGTCATATATCACTCTTTCTTCAAAAGGGCAACAAATTTTGTGAAATCCATTTATGCTCTGTGATTTTCATTGCTATTTCCTTGGTCTCTCCAGTTTTCATACATCTGGATCATCTTCTAAATTTGAGCAAGGAGTTATAATCACTTTTCAAAACAATTTCTTTTGCCATGATTGCAAATAAAGGGAACTATTTACATGATAAACAAACATCAAAAGCATCATACTAACACTGAACATGTGTAAAACGCCGTGCTGTATCTGAAATCATTCTTTCCTTTTACCCTGTGTTGTTTGGAATATAGAACAAGCCATGAGCATCAACTCTGAAACATCAAATATTTTCACAAGCATAAGTTGTTATTAGCTAAGGACAGGAAGTTCCCAAGAAGGAGTGAAAGATGGTACCTGGTAAAATATTTTAAAGTGTGACGTTCTCAATACTGACAATTTCTGAGGTAGAAAGTGGTAGGTATTTATTAAAGGAAAAATAAAGGAGGGAGGGAGGCAAAGAAGAAGGGAGGGAAAGTCAGAGACACAAAGAGAAGACATGAGAAAGACAGATGAAAGGTAAAGATAAATGTGTAAATGATCTCTTAACCACGCTTCCTTCTTTCCCAGCAGTATTGGAATGGGTTAAATCTCTGTATATAAAAGAAGAGAGATAGAGTAGTGTGGATGAGGTAGAATCACTGAAAAGTACTAGCATTCCATTATCCCATATTTGAAGTACTTGATCAGGCCTAGATCCATTCTATAATTGGAATGAAAACAAAGTCCTATTGTTTCAGTTCCTTTAGTTCCTACTGTCTCAGTCCTTGCTGCTGTGGGCTAAGATATCACCCAGCTGAGACATTAGAGTGAGATGTATGTAAAAACCAATATGTGCCCAGATTTCTGTGATCTTTACACACCTGACACTAGGCCATGTGTACATGTCTATTTCTCAGGTCATCGTAACTGAGAGGTCCATAAAACGGATACTCCTTTTAAATTTTATTTTTTTAATAAAACTATATATTTAAGTTGTATAACATAATGATTCGATACACACATACACATAGTGAAATGATTACTACAGTCAAGCTAATTAACGTATCTTTCCCTCACATAGTTGCTACTTGTTGGTATGTGATGAGTACTTGAAATCTGCTCTCTTAGCAAATTTCCAGTGTGCAGTATACAGTATTATTACCTATAGTCATTACGCTGTACATTAGCTCTCTAGACTTATTCATCCCACATAACTGCAACTCTGTATACGCTGACCAACATCTCCTCTTTCCCCCACCTCCCCATCTCTAGTAACCACCATTCTACTCTCTGCTTCAATGTATTTAACTTTTTCAGATTCCACATATAAGTGAGAACACGCAGTATTTTTCTTCCTGTGTCTGGCTTATTATTATAATGTATTCTAGGTTCATTCATGTTGTTGCAAATGGCAGGACCTCCTTTATAAATATTCCACTGTATGTATATACCACAATGTCTTTATCCATTCATATGTCGATGACACGTCATTTCCACATCTTAGTGATTGTGAATAATGCTGCAATGAACATGGGAGTGCAGATGTTTCTTCCATGTACTTATTTAATTTCCTTTGGGGATATACTCAGAAAAGAGATTGCTGGATCATGTGGTAGTTCTATTTTTAGTTTTTTGAGAAACCTCTACACTGTTTTCCATAATGGCTATATGAAAGTTTCTTTTCTAGTTGTTCTGAGACTTATATTCTTAAGATGCAAAATGATTTTTGATATGCTTGTTTTAAATTAGAAATGTTGCCAAGGTGTTTTAATTGAATCGTATTTTTGTCAGTGTTTCTTTAAATATGCTTTATTGTCCATTTTGAATGATTAGTAGTATTTCTTAACATTTTAGCTTTAATTTCTAGAGCTCCCTAACCTCTCAGACAAACAGCTAATTATCTACATTTACCACTGTTAAGGAGACAGATGTTCAACAGAGTCATGATGAAGAAGAATCATAGTGACTATTATAGCTTCTTCAATAAAATTAATGATAACTGTTGAACCCCAAGACAAGTTCCATTTTTAGGTATTGCTATTTTTAAACCTATGACTTCACTACACTAAAGTGGATTTTATTATTGACTACCATGTAATTTTTTGCATGAAAAGAATTGGACTTTTTAAAAAATATTCTTAAATACTTCATATGGAAAAAAAAGTAATGGCACTATGATCATGATGACAGTGGCAATAATGATTAATTCAGAGAATAAAATAGACTTTATTAGAAAGCTCTAAGCCCTGTATGTAGTAAAAGGCCAATGTTTTTAAAAAGGAAGTAGAAATTTCTGGGGCACCTGGGTTGCTCAGTCAGTTAAGCATCTGCCTTCAGCTCAGGTCATGATCTCAGGGTCCTGGGATTGAGTCCCACATTGGCCTCTCTGCTCAGTGGGGAGTCTGCTTCTCCCTCTCCCTCTACCCATCCCCCCTGCTTGTGCTCTCTCTCTCTCTCACGTGCTCTCTCTTTCTCAAATAAATAAATAAAATCTTTTTAAAAAAGTAGAAATTTCTAATGGGTGGTATGATTTTCAGATATTTACTTCCAAATGTAATTAATGCCATTAATAACATTTAGAAATCACTAACAATAGGTGTGTCTGCTATATTCTTATCAGAGCTTATTATAAAGGATGTTGACTTTGTTCAATAAGCAATAGAGGCTTTCATCAATAATGATTAAACTTACCAATAATTGTGCAGTGTGTTATAGTAAAAGAGTAAACTCATTGCTAGTAATGAACAATTTGTCTTAATATACAAAAAGGAACAATCAACTGGTTCCACTCTCATAAGAATATTAACCTGATAAATTTTAGAGTGATAAATTATTATAGTAATTCCCCACTACCTGGTATGCATATTATCAAATATTCACTGCTAACACTATTTCAATATTTTAATCTTTTCAAATTCTAAATTATTTTTTTTTGAGAGAGATAAAGAGAGCGTGCACACTGATCTTTTTATTGTCTCCATAGTTTTACCTTTTGCCAGAATGTCATATAGTTGGAATCACATATTATGTAGCCTTCTCAGATTGGCTTCCTCTGCTTAGTAATATGCATTTAAGTTTCCTTCGTGTCTTGTCAAGTCTTGATAGCTCACTTCTTTTTAGCACTGAATAATATTACATTGTCTGGATGTATCACAGTTTATTTATTCACTCACCTACTGAAGGACATCTTGGTTGCTTCCAAGTTTGGGCAATTATTAAGCTGCTACAAACCTCCATGTGCAGAGTTTTGTGTAGATGTAAGTTTTCAGCTCCTTTGGGAAATAACAAGGAGTATGATTGCTGGGTCATATGATAAGAGTATGCTTAGTTTTGTAAGAAACTTCCACACTGTCTTCTTAAGTAGTTGTACCATTTTGAATTCCCACCAGCAATGAATAAGTATTCCTGTTAGTCCACATGTCACCAGTATTTGGTGTTGGTGTTCTGGACTTTGAGCATTCTAATAGCTGTATAGTGATATCTCATTGTTGTTTTAATTTGCCTTTTCCTAGTAACATATGATGTGCACATCTTTTCATATGCCTATTTGCCATCTGTATATCTTCTTGGGTAAGGTGTTTGTTTAGGTCATTGGCCCATATTTTAATTGGGTTGTTTGGTTTTTTATTATTGAGTTTAAGAGTTCTTTGTATATTATTGATAACAGTCCTTTATCTGATGTGTCTTTTGCAAATTTATTCTCCCAGTCTGTGTCTTGTCTTCTCATTCTCTTGATACTGTCTTTCACAGAGGAGAAGTTTTTAATTTTAATGAAGCCTAGCTTATCAATTATTTCTTTCATGGATTGTGGCTTTGGTGTTGTATTCACTAATTATTTTGAAAATATCTACAAATTAAACAAATATCATTTTAATCCTTAGCAAATATTTTTAAAAGAGAGAGGCAGGAGGAGGAAAGGGAGATAATACCCAGTGTTAGGGAGGGTGTGGAAAATGGGAGCTCACATACAATGCTATTGAGAGTACAAATTGATACTTTTGGAGGAGGGTAGGGTCAACATGGCAATGTGTATTAAAGGCTTTAAAAATTACATACTCTTGGACCCAACAATTCTACTACAAGGAAAATATCCTAATATCCTAACAAAAGAAATAGTCTATATATATATATATATATATACACACACACACACAGGGTTTTTCATTGTGGTGTTTATGTATAAACAAGAGCGACCATTCTGAGGGAAAAAATCTGAGGAATATAACAAATACACCAGCTTATATTTCTGTTCTGATAACTATAAAGCTGTAAGAAGTCATAGAAATGGCTATATGCTTATCGAACTGTTCCACTTCTCTACTCTGTAGATAAAACATAAACAGCATAGTATAGAGAAAAGGGCATTGGCTGGCTTAAGACTCAGAATGCCTGAGTGCTGCTATGGACTAGCTGAATTAATATAAATATAGAAATATAAGGCATTATTAAAATCTTAATGTTAGAGAGGAGAAAACAAAAAATCTGTGGATCCCTTTACCCATTTATTTGCATTTGTCTTCACAACCTTTACCTTTTGCCAGAATGTCGATCTTGCAAATAAATAGTTCCATATCAAGTGGAAGAGGGAGGGTATAGTGTTATAATTTCACTGGAAGAAAATGCCAAATGGTAAAACCTGGAATGCCTTGACTTTGATAGAAAAACAGTAAAATATTTTGGATAGGATATACTTCCCAATTATTTTTGTTTGAAATTTACTCAAAAGAAATTTCTGCTTACATAAGGATGAGCAAAGGATAATTGGTCTTGAATGTAAACTAGCCTTTAGGTGTAGTGAAGTGGGCAGAGATCTAGTGCAGGTGTTGTTCAATAGAACCTTCCATGGGGGGGTACCTGGGTGGCTCAGTCGGTTAAGCATCTGACTCTTGATTTCGGCTCAGATCATGATCTCAGCATCATGGGATTGAGCCCCATGTCAAGCCTGGGGTTGGGCTCTGCACTCAGCAAGGAGTCTGCTCTCCCTTTGCCTCTTCCCCTGCACACACATGTTCTTGCCCTCTCTCTCTCTAAAATAAATAAATAAATAAATAAATAAATAAATAAATAAGGAAAAAAAAGAATCTTCCATGGTGCTAAATATGTTCTATGTCTGCTCTGTCCAATGGTAACTATTAATCACCTATAGTTGAGCCCTCAAAATATGACTAGTGTCATTGAGGAACTGCATATCTAATTTTATTTAATGCTAAGTAATTTAAATTCAAATAGCCGGGCGCCTGGGTGGCTCAGTTGGTTAAGCGACTGCCTTCGGCTCAGGTCATGATCCTGGAGTCCCAGGATCAAGTCCCGCATCGGGCTCCCTGCTCAGCAGGGAGCCTGCTTCTCCCTCTGACCCTCCCCCCTCTCATGTGCTCTCTCTCTCTCTCATTCTGTCTCTCAAATAAATAAATAAAATCTTTAAAAAATAAATAAATAAATTCAAATAGCCATCTCTGACTAACACTGTCTTATTGGACAGTGTGGCTCTAGAATTAAGGACAACAAATTGGGTCTTTTATTTAATGTGGGGATTCATTTTGATCATCTCTGATGAATAAGGGTGATATAGGACAAGAAGGTGAATATTCTTGGTGAAATTTCCCTTTCATTCAAGGAAATACTTAACAGGAAAATCTTTTGATTCTGTGACTGTAAGTCCAAAATTGTTCAGAGAAGTCTTGGTCTCAAATATTCTTTAGCCTTCCTCACTTAAGAATTCTAATGTTCACTGTTTTTTTTCATTCACCAAAAAGAAAACACTTAAGTTGGATTTCTGCCTCATGTGTAAAAAAAAAAAAAAATGTACTTTGTTTTCCTTTATTCTCACACTACTACCACCCTTACAACACTTCTGACACCAGATGTGTGGGTTTTCCACACCAGACAATTCTAACTAACTGCCTGGAGTTACTGTCAGATCCCACAGGTTAAAGGCTCAGTCTCACAAGACTACCTGCCCCACCCCACTCCAAGGCCAGTTATAAGTCCAGGGATCCCCTGTGCTTCTGACCGATTGGCAATAAATTGGAAGTTTCCATGACCCCCTCCTCAGGCTCAGTCATTTGCTAGAATAGCTCACAGAACTCAAGGAAACACTTACTTAATGTTTGCTGTTTTATTGGATAACAGAGACTATGAGAAACAACACCAATGAACAACCAGATGAACAGATAAACAGGGCGAGTTCCAGAAGAGTTCTGAGGGCAGGCACTTCTGTCCCTGTGGAGTTGGGGTCCACCACTGGCCTGTCACATGGATGTGTTCACCAACCCAAGAAGCTCTCCAAACCCCACACTTTGGGGATTTTTATGGAGGCTTCATCAGTTTGGCACAATCAGTCATTCTCCACAGAGAATGGGGATGGAGTTGAAAGTTCCAAGCTTCTAGTCGTGGCTTGGTCTTTCTGGTGACCAACCCCATCCCAAAGCTATCCAGGAGCCCACCAAGAGTCACCCTTAGAACAAAGACATTCACTCCTATCACCTAGAAAATTCCAAAGTATTTAGGAGCTCTCTATCAGGAGCCAGGGACAAAGACCAAATATTAGAACAAAAGATGCTTCTAATGTTCTTATCACTTAGGAAATTACAAGGGTTTTAGGAGCTCTGTGCCAGGGCCCAAGGGCAGAGACCAATATCTCTTTTCTATTATTTCACAGTCAGACACTGGACTTGACGTTGAAAACATAACAACAGTCTAGAGTCCCTAGATTCAAAGTTTCCTTGGAATATGATTAGGAATCATATGACACAGACCAGATGTTACAGAGAAGGGGTGAGAAAATGGTTTGTGTAGAAGGAAGCATTGGGACAAACTTTAAAAATAGTGAGCATTAAATAGGAGACTGGGGAGAAGAAGATCTCTAGAGAGGGAACAGTTGGGAAAAATCAGGGAAAGGTGAGAATTGGAAATCTCTGAGGATGTAAGCTAGTCATGAAGATGTAACAAGAATAGAACTCAGAAGGTGTTCAGGGACCAGATCATTATCACCACCGCCTTCATCACCATCATCATCACATCATTGTCACCACCATCATCACTGCAATCACAGTAACCACATACTGGTCACTTGGCATTAGACCAAGCATTTCTCATGCATTATTTAATTCTTGCCACAACTCTAAGAAGCAAATACTGCCCTAATTTATTGATGAGAAAACTGCACTGCCAATAATTGCCAAACTAGGATGTCAGACCAGGGGCAGCCCTGTTAAACCACACGGAGTTTCCACTTTTGCTGAGTATTCTCATCTCTCTTCTATGGAATTTAAACTGCTTTATCCCGAATACTCTGGGAAGCTGTCTGAGAAAAGTCATACCAGCAGCAAGGTAGAAAACAGACTAGGGGGAAGCCATATTAGATGGACAGAAATAAGTGAAGAAGTTAATGGCGTGGTTCAGAACAGGGATGAGGGAGGGCAGGTCTGAGCTCAGGGCATGAAAGTAGAATTTGAAAAGGAGTCGATTTGAGAGGTGTTTTGCCAATTGTCTGTCTTTACAGTAAGTCAGGTACAGAATATCTGACTTATTTTTTAAGCCCCCTTGAAAATTGTCAATAATTGCATGTAACACTATAGCAAGAGTATTGCTGCCAAGGAAACAGAGCTTATCTTGTAATATGCAAGTTTTCCTAACAAGACCAACTTGCATAAATCATCCTGTCAGAAATAAAGTGCCACTTACTCTCATCTGTGTTCTTGAAGCATGTGGCACATCACAATATTGTTTGGAGATGTGATATAATGGAGGTTATAAAGAAATACTTTATATTTCTGAAATTATCCCTTTATGAAAGTATCCCTTTCATTAAAACTTTAATGTTCTTTGATAAGGACATAGAGTGATTTTTTTTTCTTTCCAACACATAAGGATTTTTAAAATATATAATTAGAGCTCATTTAGAAAGGTCAAAACAGTTCCCTTTATCGTTGTGGAAACAGGTCTTCTAAATAAATTTCTGATTTGGGTACATTATTATTCTCCCGCCTTTGCCCATCGAGGTGGATTTTTTTTTTCTCTTGGCAGTATATCCTGGTTCACTTATGGATTGGAAGATAATAGAAGTTGTTACTTCCAGCATCAGGGCCTCCAATGTTTTCCAAGAAGTTACTTTCAATTTCTTCCAAAGTCTTATGATCACCATGGTCGGAAAAGAGTGTTGAAAATGCAGAATAAAGTGGAGGAAGTGAAATGTTGGCTGGACAATAAAGAGCTGCAAAAAGGAGAGGGGTATTGCCCAAGAGGATCTGCAGTAGTCTGGCTATCAGGAGGACCAAGCAAAGAGGATGAGGAGGAAAAGCAATGTACTGACCATGTTGTGCATTCTCTAATGTAATAAAGTAGCACACTTTCTAAGTGCCAGATACTATTCCCAACATGTTTACTCACTTTTTTTTTAAGATTTTATTTATTCATTTGAGAGAAAGAGAGAGAACACACGAGCACAAGCAGGGGGAGTGGCAGAGGGAGAGAGAAGCAGACTGCCCACTGAGCAAGGTCCCAGGACCCCAGGATCATGACCTGAGCTGAAGGTAGATGCTTAACCAACTGAGTCACCCAGGCGCCCCTAGTTTACTCATTTAATTTTAAGCTAATGAATCCTCATCTAGAGAACAATACCTAGCACATAGAAATCACTGAATACATATAGTTATTATCTTTGTTAATCATTACAACAACCCCATGAGCCTTTTATTATATATCACCTTTAAATTATGCATGAAGAAATCAAGGCCAGTGAGGTTAACTAATCTCCCCAAGGGCTTACACTTAATAAGAGAGCTGTAGTTAGTGGGCTCAACCACTATGCCATCTTACCTACTCTTAATCTATGTAAAGTCTATTATAAGTAAAGGGATAATACTTATAAAGTGCTTACAGAATAGTTGACATATAGTAAATTCTTAAAGTTGCTAGCAATTATTATTATGTAATAAGATTTAGAAGATGTTGTGCTATTTATGTTACTCTACACAACCCTGCTCAGAAATAGTGAGATTGTTAGGGCAGCTTTGGCTTTATTCACATGTAAGTTTGAGTAAAGCTTTGTTTACGAGCATGCCCATTATAAATTGGAGGAACCCTCTTTCTACCCAAACATTATCAATCAGTCTGACTGGCACTCGAAGTTTTCACCTCAAAATATGTACCTCATAGAAGTGTTCCATATACACATCTACACAGCTCTGCCCTTTTGACAGAGAATGACTGCAGCTAATGGTCCTAATGCAAGCAAGTGAAATTCCCTTCCATGCTTGGTATTTGCATAATATATCAATTTGTTCATTGCGGTCTGACATTTGCATAACCTAAGGGAGTTAGTGAGCTGCTAGCAGCCAGGAAAAGGAATCAGGCCAAAGTAGGAAAGGCGTAGTCATAAGGGAATGGACTGGTAATAGAGTCCTCAAGGTCATGCAGGTGGTTCCAGGCAGAACCCAACCCAACCAGACCCTAGAACAAAGTCAGACACAAACTTGGGTTCTGATCGGTTTTCCCGTAACACGGGTTAGTTGGGGGTAGGTGGACTATCATCCTCTGTACAGAAATAATTTAATGGAAAATGAGGTGACTTGCAATCTAACTGAAGTAAGAATATCAACAGATGCAGAATTAAAGGTACTCACCATTGTAGATAGAGACAGTGAAAGCACAGCTCTGTTCCTGAATTCCTGGAGGGAATGGTACTGCTGTGGACTGTGCATGAGAAACGAGCAGTGGAGGTTTGAGGACACCATGGCTCAGGATGGCAGAAATGTGAGGACTCTGGAAGGAGTCAGGGGATTGCAGAAGAGAGCGAGCAAGGGAAAGCCTCAGGATGGGTGACCAGCAATTGCCTTGTCTTCTGCATCTGTCACTCCCATAGTGCCATTTGTCTATCAATGACCAGTGTTTTAGCCAATGATGTCACTGGGCAAGTGTCCTAGGGACCACCCCCGTAGAAAGACGAGGCAGAAGACCAGCAGACCTCCCTCCACTCTGCTATTGAGGGAAGGGCCGGCTGGGGGATGAGGTGGGAAAATCTGTCTTTAGATATTATCCTCTGCTATGCAACCTTCATCTCAGATGGCTACGTCTCCATAAGCTTAAATGGCCATAGTTTCTTTGAACATTTAGGGACTATGTGGATAATGTTATGATTCACGGGGTTTCCAAAGTAATCTCTGCAAATGTTATGTGTCGTTTATTATCTGGAGAAGTAATAAGCTTTTATTAACCATAATAACTAACGTGTGTATGTGATTTACTGTTTGCACAGAATTTTGGTTGCATTATATTTGAATCTCCTAATAATCTTGCAAGGGAGATGACATCATTATGCCCTTTTTAGAGGTGAATGAATGAATTTCTTGGAGGCACTGAGTTAGCCAGCAAAGCATAGATTTTCATTTACTGATTTACTAATACATGCTGTTCACTCAAAGTCCCTCTCTCCTTCAAACGTAAAAATCTCCTCAATGATAACAATTTGTCTTTAAAAGACTTCTATTACAAATAAAGAGCTCTTGGATTTATTCAGATTATTCAGATTGGATCCTCTTTTTTTCTTAATACTTCAAAGTAGTTTATGTACACAGGAGGTATTTAATAAGTGTTAACTGCCTGGTTATTCTCTTTGTACTCCTCAAAAGTAATCACTCTGATTCGTATGCATCTGATGAAAAAATCATTTTGGAATAAAGAGAATAGTCAGAAATTATAATTCCCAATGTGGGAAACTAATGTGAATAAAAATGAGAAGCAGTTCTTTTTAGTTTAAGAAAAGGCTGTAACCTCCAACATCTAAACGAGTGGATTTAAAATAGTTCAAATGGCCAAAACCAGAAGGCAACAAGGCAGATGCTTCATGCCTATGTAAAATCGATAAAAGGCAATTATTATGAGCCTCCAAACTAGTCTCTTCCATATTCACACAATAACCAAACAATATACAATTTTATCCTACCAATATAGTGCCCCGTTCTATTTCTAGGTATGTGTTTGGCCTTCGTATTACACAATCGTCTTTGCAACTCTCCTTTATCCAACACTGCTCGTGGGTTTAGCTGTCTTTCTTGTCTCCCAGAGATATCAAAAATACTCTTCCCCCTGGCTGATTCCCTGTGAGAACCGATGTTAAAGTCTCAGCAGGAGAAACAAAGCCAGAGGTGATGATCGTCAGCAACAGGTGTTTCCAATTTGGCGACACTGACGTTCCTTACTTCAGGGAGTATTGCTTCCATTCGGGCTTCCTACTGCTTATACTTTTCCTTAAAACATAAAAAAAAACATTCTGAATTGCAACATTTATTACGTTTGGTGTTTAAAATTGTATTAAAGTAATCCTTTGGGTTTAAATGTTCTCTTCTGACAGTAATGCTAAGATCTAAGACTCTTGTTGAGGATTAGGGTTAGGCAAGAAAAGAATTAAGATGAAGGGCAGCTTTTCTTAGCAGCTATTAAATATATTATAAAGCTATAATTATAATTAAGTTGAACTATAATTAAAGAGGATGTTGATATAGAGAAAACCCTGGGTTATAAACAAATACTAACATATGTATTAATATATGCTAGACAAGGCAGAGTACATATCAGTAGGGAAGATTATTATTATGCAGTAAGTCTCATGGGGAAAGAGAAGGTCTTCATACTACAAAATAAATTCCAACTAGATTAGATTTAAATACTTATAATAAATCAAACTGTGGGAATTAGAAAACATATAGAGGAATTTTTAAAACAGATTTATCAAGATATAATTGACAATAAACCATTATTGACAGGGTATGAATTAATATGTTTTGACATAATGTGTATACCCTTTAAACCATCTCTAGAATCAAGATAGCTAACATTTCCAACATCCCCCAAAGTTTCCTCATGCCCCTTGGTAATGCCACCTTCTCACCCCTTCCCCATTCCCAAGCAACCACAGACCCACTTTTGGTCACCATAAATTAATTTGCATTTTCTAGAGTTTTCTATATGGAATCATCCAGAGCATACTCATTTTGTCTAATTTCTTTCATTCAGCATAATTATTCTCAGATTCAACCATGTCGTTGCATGAATCAATAATATCTTCATTTTTATTGCTGTGTTTGTTTATTGTTTCTCCATTAATCCAGTGATGGGCATTGGGGTTTTTGCTTCTGACTATTACAAATAAGGCCACTATGACCATTCATGTTAAAATCTTTAAATATATATATATTTTTTCCTTTTGAGTAAATACCTGAAGGATTTTTAAATGATCTGTGAAAGGCAAGGGCCTTATAAGTATAAAAATGGAGGTTCATAATGGAAAAAAGAAGTTATATTTGACAACGTTAACACTTTTAATTTCTTCACATCAAAAAATACCATTAGTAAAATTCTAGGTTAAATGATAGTCAAGGAAAATGTGTAAGTAATAGCTAACACCTGTAAGAACTTGCTATGGGCAAGGCATCAGAAACTGTATGATGTTTGCTGTATCAGTTATTCTTCACAATAGTCCTGAAAGGTAGATACTGTTATCCCAGGTGAAAGCACTCCGGATCTTAACCCATGTTCTGTGCTGCCTTCCCTTGTTACGTGCAGATGGCCATACTTGGCAGGGGAAGAAAGTCCAGCATCCTAACGCGGAAAAGTGTATGTGAAACGTAATAGAAACAATTCATAAAATGAATGTCTGGTCCACATATGGGAGATAATAGGTGTGTAGCCTTCACATAAAGAACTTGTGCAGACCCTGTAGAAAAATACTAAAAGGTAAAATGAGAAAGGGACATAAATAGGTAGTTCACAACCAAGTGAAAGTAAAAGTATATGAAAAAATACTAAACTTCACTTTTAATCGAAGAAATTAAAACATTGCCGTAACAACCTTTCAAAGGAGCAAATATTTTTAGCTATTTTGCTGTTGGGTTGTTTTGCTTTGAATAGTGGCAACATGTCATGTTAGTGAGGTTGGAAGCCGTTCTCACACTTTATTGGTGGAAGTATAAATTAACACAATAATTCTGGAAAGCAATTTGACAATATCAGTAAGTATCAATGACTTTGAAAATAGTTACACCCTTTGGTTAAAACTTCCTTTTTGGAATCACCTAGAGAAGTGTGAAATGGATACAAAGATTTCTTTTTTAGCTTTATTTATAGCAGTGAAAAATTGAAAATATCTTGTAACAGGAAAAATGAGCAGCTGAAGTCATTCTATAGATAAGAAATCCTATGCAGCTACCAAAGGGGTATTTCTCATTCTATTTCACAAATTATTGGTAGGAGTGGAACTTACTACAAATTTTTGGAGAGCAGTTTGATAATACTTTTAATTGACTTAAAATACTTATGAGCATTGACTTAGTGATTCTGCTTTTCAAACTGTAAAATGGTACTACTTTTGCACAAAAATTTGTAAGCAAGGATATTAATCAGTATTATTTAAGATAATAATTTTTAAAACAACTAAATGCCCAATAATGGATAAATAATTTAATAAATTCAATAGATTATTTAATAAATTAAGTTATGGCACAGTTATATGATGAAACCATTTAAAATGTCTTATAGTGAGAGAGACTATACCTTTAAATAAAATACCATCTACCATTGAATCCTGATATTGAAATTAAAAAGAAAGATAGAAAGAAGAAAACAAAATGTCAGTAATGATTAATCTATGGGTAATACATTAATTTCTGTCCTTACTTTCCTGTGTTTTCTAAGCTTTCTCCAGTGGATATATGCTACTTTTTCAATGCTGTGATATAAATTAGGTTATAGAGGCAGAATTTGAAATTGAATACTCGATACGAACACAGCTTTGTACAGAAAAGAGGCAAGAAGGGAATCAACCAAAACGCTAATAGTATGGTTTTTGTTTTCTTTTGTATAATTTTTGGAATTCTTCTAAATAGTAAAGAATCAGGGCAAAAACTATCTTGAGAAAGAGAGGGGAAAAAACAAGGCCCTCTCTTTTTTTTTTTTCTTTTAAAGATTTTATTCATTTATTTGAGAGAGAGAGAGCATGAGCAGGGGGAGGGGCAGAGGGAAAAGCAGACTCCCTGCTGGGCAGGGAGCCCACCACTGGGCTCCATCCCAGGACCCTGAGATCATGACCTGAGCTGAACACAGATGCTTAACTGACTGGGCCATCCAGGCGCCCCCAAGGCCCTCTCTTTAATCTGAGAAAAATAATGCATGAGAACAGAAGGGAATTATAATAGGTTCCTTCTACTGCAGCAAGATATACCTCTCCAACCAGTTTAAAAAGATGAACTGATTGATATAAATAAAAAGAGCCCAGGTATCCTGGGCTTTTTAGACTTGTTTAGACTCTGGAGACCTGGAGGACATCCCCAAAGTGCCATCTTTTCCTATTTCCAGGCTCTGCTAGTTTCTGCTTAACTGTATTCCTATTGAGTCCAACCCAAACAGCATAACCAGATCTCGGGTCTCTCACTAGCCCATGGACAGGGACTTCCAAGTGGCAAGTGGGATGGCCACCAGCATCCCCAGCAGGGAATTGTTCTTAGTACCTCAAACAAGATCCCAGCAAGTAAGTGGCAAAAAGCTGCTTGAGTTGTGTGCACAGCCCTGAACAGTCACCGTGGCCGGTTGGGGGCAGGGGCATGGGGTATTCTACTTCTCTGTCTGAAGGGAAACAAAGTCAGCCCCACAGCAAACACATGGAGTAGATGACGAGAGAGATTTACAGGAGAAAAGGAGGAAAGGGAATGTTGGAAGGACAGTGTGACAGATGTCAATGACAGAAACTAGAAGGTACATTGCCAGGCATTTGACAAAATTACCTCATTCAGTCCTCACAGAATTACAGAAGGTGAATGTCAAAGAAGGAAATTGAGGGTAAGAGAAACTTAAGTTATTCGCCCCAAAACCTGCAGGTAGAACATGGCAGTGAGGAGATTGGAACTAAGGTATGTCTAAAGCCATAGCCAAACCTCCCCTCCCAAATGTTTGTCTTCCTTCAGCTCTACGGCGACTTCATGTGCAGTCGAGCAACAGAGAGACATTCTGTGTTGCCACGTGTGTGAAATGGCAAGGGGGCAAGCAAAAGTTCTAGCCCTCCAAAGGAAACATCTAGGCGACCGCATCTCTCTGCTCTGCGAACACTGCTCTGAGAGCTAACACAGAGAATAATACATCCGAGTGCGTGCTGTAGGTAAAATGGTGGATATTTTCCAGACAGTAAAATCAGCTGTGGGATTCGTATACATTAAAAGAATTTCACACTCCAGTTTTTAAACTTTTTCCAAGAAAGCTGGGCTTATTCCATGTTGGCATTCAAAGAGTAGTTTCAACAGCATACCAGGCACTCTCAAAGTTCTAAAAGTAAATATCATCTAAATGAGGACACAGAGACAAGAGATGGGAAATTCAAGGTGGAAAGACATAAATGGCAACTTGGGATAAATGGCCCTTGTAGGTCTGGCGGTTCCCCAAACAAAGCAGACGATCTAAAAGGAACCGAAGTTTATTTATACCTGCTGAGGATTTACTCTACCTAGTGATTAAACCTCCAGGACACACTAGCTAAGTTTAGTAGAGCTTTAAGAACTCAGGCTTTGCATTTTCTTAACCTTCTTGCTTCCTGTCCTTGGTTCTGCATGAAAAAACTCATCTCCCAGTTCCAAGAAATAATTCCAAAAATAAATGTAGGCATTTGCTTTAACCAGGACATTATGTCCCCAGTTTTCTTTCCAAAGCCTACAGGATGTACACGTTGCTCTTGATGTCTGTCCACAAGCACAGCAAACGCAACTTCTACATTTGCTCCCCAGCTGAGTGTCTCTGCTTGGCAAAGCTGCATATGGCAGATAATACCCATGAAGGAACAGCTGGATGAGTGATTTGTAGTAAAAAAGCACTAACAACCCCTTGGGATTTATTTAGCACAATTTATTTAGTTCTTTATTCAGAAGAAGTAAAATTCCATACATTAAGTAATGTCTGTAAAAGTACTTTGGATGTTAAGCATTAAAGAAGCACACAATTTTGGGGGATTCTGACATGAGAATCATCAGCCATTACTTTGGTCAGTCTGGAGCTAATTCCCTACAGAGTCATATAGGGTGAGAAAACCGAGGAAGCATGACCAAGTAGGAAGAGTACAGACCTTGAAGTCAGATTTAGGTTCAAATGTAATTTTTATACAATAACTAGCTTTGGGACCTCTCTGAGTCCATATGTCCTCATTTGGATAATCCAGTTATCAGCCGGAACTTCCTACGCCCTTGGGGAGTCAGATAAAGTTGGTGTGAACCAATTTGAAAGTGTAAACCCTTCCCACAACCTTTGGGAATTCTTGGGAGTTCCTGTCCCTTAACCTATTATTCGTCTGGCTCCGATAGCATGCAAGCTGTGTTCTCTTTTCCCCCTTTATCAGATTGTAAGTGAGACTTGACCCCCTATCCAGCATCCACGAAGAATCCACTCAATACTGACATGTCTGGTAACTTCACTGCAGGTATGGGATTGGCAAGGACTGGCAGAGCTGGGGGATGAGGGGGGCTGGGAGCACACAGCCTTTTTCATCTCTCTACCAATGTCATTCTTACTTTTTCTCTTCTTTTTTGCCCCTCACACGACTCCAGATTGTTTCTTAGGAACTACAAATATTTTTCCTCTTGCTATACAGAGAAATTTAGCTCTCTTCTGTTCTTGTTCCTAACTTTCATATTCAAAATGCATCAAGATGCTAGCAGAACAAAGGATTTTCCAGTGGCTTCTTTGGAAGATAGTCGAGGTTATACATAGAAAAAAGGAAGTTTTCCATTATCTTTTTTTTAAGAAAAGTGATAATAATAATACCTACCTCCATACTTTGCAAGATTTGTGTGAATGTAGATACAAGGGATATAAAATCCTTTGCACATAGTAAGTGCATAATAAATACTGCTGCTGATAATGATGATTCTGTATTAGGTAGCCAGTGTTTGCAGTAATTGTACTTCTCTGGGTATCACTATCACAATTATAGTTCATTATTTTTACAGTCATATTTGCATGTCTGTCTCCCCCCATGAGTTGTAAGTTTCCTGAGGGCCGAAACTATTTCTGTCTTGTTTACCACTATGTCACCAATGACTCATACAGTGCCTGGCCCACATATTGAACTCTTTATTGCATTAATAAATAGATGAATGAATGAATAAATGGAGAGATATTAGGATTGGAGGATTTTTCTCTTTCTTTAGAGTTAGTGACTTTATAGGAAGAAGTGATAGGGCAGGTGAGGGATGATAAAGTCACGTAAGATGTTCTCCAAATGTTATAAGCTCTTGAAGAGTTTGGGAAAGATTAGCAGAGCCCCAGCTTCTCTGTTCACCCCTTGTTTCTCTGCATTTTCTGCTCTGCCCACCAGATTACCCTCCTACTGATTCCAATGGGTTTATCAGTCTCCCTAAAGCTTAAAAAAAGACAATAGAATATCTGTTTGCCTACCTCTACACTGTTTCACTAATACAAACCATGATCATTAGGCTTTTAGCCTAGTACAGGAAGACCTATCTTACCCATAATTTATGTGAAATAGCTACATTTTCCCCTAGTATTTTCCCATGGTAGATATTTCACTTTTTAGTTACCTTGTTGGATCACCTAATAATCTAACTTTAACATTATAGCATTTTCTGAGCAGGAAAATGTGCTATAATGAAACTTATAAATTAACTTTAGGAGTGTAACTCATTCCTGGACTGCGGAGTTGCCTTTATGTGCAGGAACTGCATATTGCAAAGCAAAGCCACTGGATTTATAGTCACCCTCTTCCGTGGGCCTCCTCTTCTCACATGACAGTGAGGAGTCTGGGCTAAACAAATGGATTCTCAACAGTAGCAAAGGATGGGAGCCTCAGTGGGCTGTGTTCAGCCCTCCTTCCCCTCTTTTCCCTGCCAGAGCAACTGTTATTATTTTTTTTAGATGCTTGGCTCCAGTGAAGGAATTAATTTGAAGAAAAGATTCCATGGCAAAAATTAAAATCCACAAACTGGAAGAGACTTTTCTATAACCCAAAGTAAAGAAAATTAAATCACCCAACAAATATTTTCTGAGTCTAGGAGGCTATTTCAATAGGATTGTCAGATGAATTACAGGATGTGAAATTAAACTTCAATTTCAGGAACAGAGAATAATTTTGTAGTAGAAGTATGTCCTATATTTGAGTCATACTTACACGAAATCTGGCAACCTTATAATATGCTAGGCACTTTAAGAATGAGGGACAAGCAGCGTACACCAGAAGAGCACAAAGACATGATAAAGAAGAGCACAAAGACATGATAAAAGGAGTTAAATTTTTTGCTGTAGATTTTATTATTTTAGTATTAGTAGTATTAGTATTAGTATTAGTATTTCATACAGAATCCTCATCCCACCCCACCCCCAAAGACTACTTCCTATGCCCTTACTACTTCTGGAATTTATTGCTCATTTAAAAATTGAAATCAATGGAAAAACAGTGTTTAATATATAAAATTTAACTTTATAGCAGATATACACAAAAGACATCTATGCCATGGAGTTGGAAATTCTGCTTCAAAACCCTGCATTAAAAATAACCTATCCATCTGGGGGCACCTGGGTGGCTCAGCGGGTTAAGCTTCTGCCTTCAGCTCAGGTCATGATCCCAGGTTCTGGGATCAAGCCCCACATTGGGCTCCCCGCTCAGTGGGGAGTCTGCTACTCCCTTTCCTTCTGCCTCTCCCCAAAGCTTATACTCTCTCTCAAGCTCTCTCTCTCTCTCTCTCAAATAGATAAATAAAATCTTTAAAAAAAATAAACCTGTCTTATTCTAGAAATGACAGAATCTGGGGAATAATTCTCTACCTGTTCCTCATATGATGAGTTCTTCCTACTGTACTGCATGTCCTCAGTTTTGTCCAGAAGGGCATGAGAGGCCATGGGGCAACACTTGTCATCTTCTTTGGCTCAGGAAGCAGTTCACTCCATTCAAAATGGGGAAGTAGTAAAAGTTAATCTGTATTCATTTTTAAATTCCTGTATAGTGAAAGTATCAGTATGTGGAGGATATTTGGTATCTTTGGAAATATTCAGTTATCCAAAATTGACCATTTGGGGCTTACCTGAAACAGGACTGTTTGTTTCTGATGTATATAAAGACTATCTTAATCATCAAAGAAAGAACTATCTTATAATGAGGAGGGAGGCGGAGTCAAATTATACCTATGAAGGTTGCTATTATCTAAGTTCTCATCCACACACAGCCTACAGTTTAAAAGTTAAAATCATATATAAGTGTGCAAAATTATTTTGTGAAAGTTCACTTATTGAGGTGAAGTCTTCATTATTCCTCCTCAAATAGTCTGTTCTTCTTTACCACATCTCCCCATCTCAAAAATATATTTGAAACCGTAAGAGGGAAAGTGAATGATTTCTCTCATTTTATTTGTAAGTAGTTTCTCTTAGCAACAACTGAGCCATCTATGGTATGGTCCTCCCTCTGAACAGTGTATACGACCAACAACTGCTCTGAGAGAGGAAAAGCCAAGTTCCACCACTGAACCTTCCAAGTCCAATCTTCCCAGGCTTCTCCAATTCATCCTGTGCATACACTGTCAGATTAATATTCTGTCATTACGACTTGCATTTTTTAACTCCTGGGCACGGAAATCTTCCAGTGGCTCCTCTTTTCCTCCTCTGTACAGTGGAAGGCACAAGAATGGCCTGCAGCCGGTGTAATGATCCTCCTTTGGCCTTATTCATTCCTTCTAGGCACTAGTGGTACTAATGAACATCCCTGAGATGCTGCACACCCTTCATGAAACTGACAGTCTTAGGAGTGATACAGACCCCAAAAAACCAATTTCATGTTCTATGACTGTAATTGTGATAACTGTTATAAAAGTAAATTATGAGGGCATTATGAAAGCTGACAGCTAGAGTGTATTAGCAAAATTAGGAAAGGCTGCCCTAGGATAGTGAGGCTAATGGGAGCTGGCTGGGTTTGGGGCTGAGAAGTGTTGGGATTTGCACAGGGAACAGAAAAGAGAATATTTCCAGGCAAAGGAAGGGAAGGCCCCGAGCCATGAGTGACTGCAGTGCAGGGAGTGAACAGAGTGACGTGGGCCAACAATGAACCTAGGAGCCATATTGCTCAGGACCTACAAAGACATTTTAAAGATTTGGACTTTAAAGGTGGTGGGAAGTCCCTCCTGCATTTACTTGCTGTTCGCCAGAATGCATCTTCATTTACTATGGAGGCCGTTAAGATACAAAAGGCATGGCTCCTAAATGAGCTCATGTCATCACAAGCTGCCATAATAAAGCATGACATCTAAACCAAGAAAGACAGCCACAGTACAGCCTCTGCTAGTGAGAAGACCCCAGGGACTTCCGAAATTAAACAATGTAGTATGTCTGCTTGTTTCAAAA
The DNA here is from genome assembly GCF_054177405.1 of Leptonychotes weddellii. Lineage (NCBI taxonomy): Eukaryota > Metazoa > Chordata > Mammalia > Carnivora > Phocidae > Leptonychotes > Leptonychotes weddellii. The sequence goes on along the minus strand of NC_138381.1, from coordinate 34,570,124 downwards.
CAAAGGTGTCCATATTGGTTGTTTGCCTCTCCCATGGTTTACTAAAATCCCCATTGCCAAGTAAAGCAAGGCAAGCCTGGACACCTTTCTTGAGGTTGAGTGGTCACCCTCTTTTAGCTCCTCTGCCTTCTGCTCCCTCTGCACCTTGACCTCTTTATTCCCTCCTTCTATCTGCTGTCCCTTGCCTCTCCTCTTAGGAGTCTACTCTGTCTGTAAGAGGGGAGCATTTGACAGTAAGAAATGCCGATGTAACAGTAACACCTCTTTCCCAAGCCCCTTCCATCCAGAGTCTCGCGCAGGGCTCTCAGTCCTGGGCCAGTCCTGGTTCTGAGAGCCCAGAGCCATGAGCACCACATTAACGGAGGATTAGCATTGAATACTGGGCTAGAAAAAGTTGCCAAGAGCATGGTGCAAGTAACTCTTGACAACTTTTGCAGAGAAAAACTGCGCAATTAGCTTAAACTTTTAAAACTAAAAAACACCTGACTCTGATTCTGTGTGATTAGGATATAAGCAGGCTCTATATTAAAAATAAGCACACTGGTCATACTGTGACATATTTAAAAATGAAAAATGACCTCTTTTTTTTTTTCTTTTTGCTTGGAGGTGAGAGGTTTAGTCTCTTTCTATTCTTCACCATCACAACTAGTCTGCCCCCTACACACCTCCAGAAAATATTGGCATAATCCTAAAGTTGGTATGAACAAAGGCACCCCAAACTTCAAAAAGCTGTCATTTGAAGAACTCATTAGCTTGGCTGCTTTGCAGACTATTAATGGACCTTAGAGAACAATAACTCAAGTTTAAAACATTTTCAGGCATCTGGTTCCACAGACCTTGCCTGCTTGAGAAGATTTCTGCAGGCCTTTGTGATTATAACAATCATTTGTGAACTCCAAGGTTCTCATTCTTTACTCCCCCGACCCCCATCCCTAACACCCCATATTCATTTCTTGATAAACGTTTTTGAGAGCATTTAACACTAGATTAACTACCTCAAAGAAGTAGATCAGTGCATCAGAAAAGAGGAAAAGTGTCATTGACTTGTGAAGGCACTATGATACGATATTGTAGACTGAAAAGCATCTCTAGCCAGGACCCAAGAATTTAAAAGTTTTGATGTTGCTACTTCACCGTGCAGCCTTGGACCTATCACTTGATTTCTGAGTGTCATTGTTCTCACCAAGCGACACCACAGAGTTGGGAAACCGTATTACAGACATATTACAAATGGGGAAATAACAATGAGGAGCTTTTTGGTCTGACTCCTTTACTTACAAAGCTTTTTTTTTTTTTTTTTTTTGCCCCTGAAATGTTATGCAGGCTCTGTATTTTATTTGAAACGCTTTGCCTTGATGTAACTGTGTAAGAGACAGGACTGATTCATGTTTCAAGCCCAGCTGGAAGGGAGCCTCTCTGAGATGCATTTCTACACTGTGGGAGCTCGAAAGATACTGTTGGTCACATATAACAACTACCGATGTCCCAGAGTCCCTTGCGACAGTTTTTTGGAGCTTTTAAAGAACAGTTTTTCAGTAGTTATTTCTCTGAGTACCTAATCATTTCCAGGTAGTAGTTTAAACTCATTAAGTCTTTGAAGTCACCAACATGCTATTAAATGCATCACTGCTCTGGGGCATTAAATGACAGTGAAATGGTGGGCGCTTGTCTGTGCAGCCAGTCCGGCAGGAAATGGCTTGAGTACCCCTCCGCAAAAGCCTTTGTTTAAAAAGGAACCGCTTGTTCAGTCTTGGATGCTGAGCCTGCGCTTATTACCCTTTGTTATGTTCTCACGAGGTCCAGGGACACTTGTTTCCATCAATGCAGACACTGGAGCATGAATCTGGAACACTTGCTTTCAGTATTCACAGATTCACGGAGCAGACATATAGTGATGCATCACAAGAATGGACTTTCCCAATCTCAAAAGCATACCCGCAGTGGCATTGATGCTATTTGGCTAAAAATGTTTTGTTCAAGGGCTACAGCTCTTACTTGGCATCACTGTGACTGTTTCTAGTCGTGTGTCTGTGGAAGTGGGGGTGGTTTGAAGAAGGGGCACCACAAAGTCACAGTCACGGGGTGATTGTGCGTGCGTGTGTGTGTGTTCAGTTTGTTCCATTTACCAGTTAACGTGGGGATTATGACTCAATAATTAGCTTTGTTTTCTGGTCCTCTAGGCAGGTCTGTTTTCTACAAAATTGTACTATATATCATTTCGTCCTTTATATTATGGTAAAAATAACATAACATAATAAAAGGATGTGATTTTTTTTTTAAAGATTTTATTTATTTATTTGAGAGAGAGAGAGAGAGCACATGAGAGGGGGGGAGGGTCAGAGGGAGAAGCAGACTCCCTGCTGAGCAGGGAACCCGATGCGGGACTCGATCCTGGGACTCCAGGATCATGACCTGAGCCGAAGGCAGTCGCTTAACTAACTGAGCCACCCAGGCGCCCAAGGATGTGATCTTTTAATTGGGTAAATGCAATTCGTTGTGGTATAGGCTTTCTGGGGATCATAAAGTTCCCAGCAGCAGGCACCTCATTTCCAGACCCTTTGGTTAGCTAGCAACTCCTGTGTTTCAGAATATTATATCTGTTAGAAGCAGGGTATTCTGCCATCCAGATGATTTTTTATATGTGGTAGCTTGGGGTTCTAATGATTCTTCTATTGTGATAGTCAGATATGTGATCTCATATTTTAATAATCTGAGAATATTCTTTACTAGATTGACTGCTATTAAATTTGACCATATTGATTAAGCAATCAGAGCTAATTAAATGTGTTGATATAGATGGCAACAGAGTGTAGCCTAATTAATTCTAATCATTAAGCCACTGAGATTGAAAGAGCTTGTGTCAATGGCAACTTTGTGTCCAGAGATTCTACCACTAACCATCTGGAGTGGAATATTCCTAGAGCGTAGTTGGTATAGTGACTCCTATAGGACCATCTAGATTTGTCCAAGAATTACTGAGGGACAAAGCACTCAAATTTGAATTTATGTTTTATGGTGGTGTTTAGCAGATGCCAAATAAATGTTGGTCACACATATATGGCAGTAGGATGAAAAAGCTAAAAACTTGGAATGACAGTCAGGGAGACTGACCTAGGTGTAAATTTTAGCTTTTAAAAATCTCTTAGCCTCACTCTTCTCATCTGTAAAATAGGAAATGATAACACATCCAGATCTGAGGATTACATAGGATCATAAACATTAGGCAATAACATAGTAGGTCTCAGTAAATGATTGAATGGTCTTTGGGAGCTAGCGGAGTCTAAGGAGGCAGAGGTTGGTCTTGTAGCGTGCCGGTTCCATATAAAGCCTCTGGAGAGACTTGTGCAGTGTCAGTCCTGGTTCTGTGGCTACCAGCAAGGTGATCGTGTGGAAGTTTCTTAACCTTTCAAACTGGATTAGGGTCCCATTGCTGCCATAACGAATTATCACAGATTGGTGGCTTAAAACAATTATCCTACAGTTCTGGAGGTCCAGAAGTCCAAAAAGGGTCTGACTGCTAAAATCGGATGTTGGCAGGGTTGCTTTTCTTCTGGAGAGAAGAATGCATTTCCTCGCCTTTCCCAGCTTCTGGAGGCCACCTTCATCCCTTGGTCTTCGGGCCTTACCTCCGTCATCAAAGTGTCTCTTTCCTTTATAAGGATTCATAATTACATTGGACCCACCCACATAATCCAGGATAATCTCCTCATCGCAAAATCCTTAATTTAATCACATCTGCAAGGTCCCTTTTGCTATATAAGGTAACATATTCACAAATTCTAGAGATTGGGACCAGCGCCTCCTTGCGAGGCCATTATTCTGTCTACCTCTTCAGCCTTGGTTTTCTCCTCCATAAAACAAGGTAGTATAATATGACCTATCTCAGAGTTAGGGTAAGAAATAAATAGGACAATGCCTGTAAAATGCTTATAATTCAGAGCCTACCCACACATGGTAAGCACTTAATGCCTGTTAACTATTTTGGTTATTATTCTCCACAAACGAATCTCAGAGTCCCTTCCTGCCACATGACCAAGGCATTCATACCTCTGCCTCCACAAAACGATCCAGAGGGCCTGCGAGATTCAAGACTGAGAAAGAAGGCGCCTTCCCACCAGCTATTCTTCCCCACTAAAATTCTTGGCAACCACCAACTTAGAACCATGGTTCTCTCAAGAAACAGAGATTTCTTCCAGTCATTCCTTAATTTCAGACAAATCCTCTTCAAAGGAAGGGACATAACGGAGAGGCTTCTAAGTCATGGAAACAGATCCAGAGGCAAGAAATAAGGGCTGCCTCTGTTTCTTCTCTTTCCATTCTCTACTCCTGTCAGGCCAGTCACCCCTCCTCTCAGGGAAAGGACCGTGGTGTGCAGAATGCCGTTGTTTACTGCTGGGGATCTTGCAGCCATAACTTCTGGCAGCTCATACACTTTGCCTGTTTCTTTTCCATGTGGCCTATTTAATTTTGGCATGTGCATATATTAACCCCATAGACTTGGCTGTGACTTTACTGGATAGGAATCATCAGAGTCCCTACAATGTCATTGCCATTTTCTGGGTTGTTTTATATTGTATCAGGCCGAGATATTTTCCGCTGAGAGAATTTGAGTAGAGAAAGGAAAAAATAGCATGATGTTAATTAATTTAATATTTAACTCTGGGTTAGCCTCCATTCCACTTTCTACCGACTAACTCTGGGTTAGCCTCCATTCCACTTTCTACCGACAAATTACACTAGACTGAAAATGTAGATTCCCTTATTCCTCATTTTAAGTGAGAACAAAATAGCTTATTTTACCATCTAGGATTCTTGAGATTTGCCCTTTGAAAATATTTGTTCTGGCACAAATATATTCTGAGAGACATACAGAAGAATTAGTAAGGAGGAGGGGGGCTTAAAAACAATAGACACTCTCTTTCATCTTTTCATATCTTTCATGGACTGTATTTGGGACCCTGTGTTCTTTTCATGCTTTGTATTGGTTCTGAATCGGTAAAAAGATGGTAGTGGTCCTATTGACATCCTCCTTCCTGCCTGTCTTAATCCCCTCCCCCCATTTGCCCTCCCATCATCTTGATCTCAAAAGAGTTGGGGCGCCTGGGTGGCTCAGTAGGTTAAGCGTCCAACTCTTGTTTTTGTCTTAGGTCATGGTCTCAGGGTCATGAGATCGACCCCCACGCTGAGCCCCACTTCGGGGTCCATGTTGGGCATGGAACCTGCTTAAGATTCTCTCTCTCTCCCTCTTCCTCTGCCCCTCCCCCATGCTCTCTCGCTCTCTCTAAAAAAAAAGAAGAGGAAGAAACCAACCAAATTAATTACACCAAGGCGAACTTTCGGGTTCTCCCAGGGAAATTTGCATTTTAAGGGCATAAACTTAATTTTCCCAGCTTTATTGAGGTATAATTGACAAATAAAACTGTAATATATGTAAAGTGTACAACATGATTTGATATACCTATACACTTTGAAATGATTCCCACAAGCAAGTGACATAACACACTCATCACCTCAAGTAGTTACCTTCTTTTTTGATGAGAAAGCTTGAGATTCTTAGCAAAGTTTAAAGTTTAAAATTCATTATTATTGGGGCACCTGGGTGGCTAAGTCATTAAGCGTCTGCCTTTGGCTCAGGTCATGATCCCAGGGTCCTGGGATCAAACCCTGAGTTGGGCTCCCTGCTCTGTGGGAAGCCTGCTTCTCCCTCTCCCACTCCTCCTGCTTGTGTTCCCTCTCTCGCTGTCTCTCTCTCTCTCTCTCTGTCAAATAAATAAATAAAATCTTTAAAAAATAAATAAAATAAAATAAAATTCATTATTATTAACTACAGTCACCATGCTATACATTAGATCCACAGAACTTATTCACCATATAACATTCTGTTTTCTTTTCCTGCTATACTTGCTTGGTCTTTCTTTCTCAATCTTAACCATTTATTTTGTTGGTTTGAGTCATATTCCGTAATACACATAGAAATGAAGAAAGTGAATAAAGGAGCAGAGATAAGGAAAGGAAAAGTAAGGGCAAGAAGAGGAATCTGGATCCAGGAAAGAGGGAATAAAATGAAAAGAGAGGAGAGGTGGGAGAACTTGAAGCAGGGAGTGCAGAGGATCTATGCACTTTATGACTTGTAGGTCTCTTTCCTTAGCGAAATTGTGCAAGCACACAACCCCTTACCACCATCCCGCCCAACTCCCCTTGGCATCCACTAATGCACGTCTTCAGTGATGCTTCGGCCTCGTTCATTGTGTGTATGTGTGGGAATGTCCCACTACCACCATCCTCAGAGAAAAAGGAGAAGTTCCTTTGAGTCTTACTTCATACACCATTTTGGTCTTAAGAAGCTCGGTGGCTCTGTAGTCATATGTGTCTGGTTCGAAACTCTAAATTGGTCACTTAGGTAATTACTTAATTTCTCAGAAGCTCGGTGTCCACGTTGGTAAAATGGGAATACCAATATCAACATATGCTGTTCTTCTAAGAACATAATGAGAAAACTCCTGCATAATGCTTGGTACAGGGCGAGCTTTTTTGTAAAATGATAATTGTTTTAAATAGTGTTGTGGCAGTTATTCTTTTAATCTTATTATTACTATTTCTTCTCCCAGAAAGAGTCTGATTTTCTCATCCTACTGCAGAAAACAATTTTCTTACCTGACTCTGCCTTTTCTATGTCTCCACACATAACATTCCTTAACCCTAAAAAATAAAAAATGGACATTTTGAAGCACACAAGCCTCCCTGGCCCATATCTTGATGCTCAATGCCATGTCCTACACTTATTCTCACTTTATTTTTCCCAGTTCTTCTCCTGGAAGTCACACTCCCGGAAGCCCAGATAACAATTGGCCCATGGGTCAGTAACTGCCCCCACTTTTTTTTCCCCTTAATGCGTTAGAATTGGACAAGGGGTACCAATCTCTTTCTAGTACTCTTTTTAAGATCTTTCAAAACAAAGATGAGTTAGAATTCTTTCAAGCACCAGGAGTCACGCCATAATGTCCTAAAGCACTTTGGATTGATCAGATTCGAGTTTCGGCCTGACACAAGAATATTAAGTGTGTAGACCCAGGCATGCTGGCTTCTACCCTGTGAGGAGCCCATCACTGCATTCTCCTCGACATCTTTCCTGTTTGCCTGGCCTCAAGAGACCCCCATGAGCCTTCTAGCACTGTCTCCCTGGGCAGTTGCTTTGCAGGTACACCCACTGTGACCGGCCGCTCTCTTTCGCCAGCAGTTGGTGCTTCCTAGAAAACAAAGCTACATTTGATTCTCACCAACTCCCGGCCTTCTTCCCCTAAACCAGCCCACATAAGCAATTATACTTCCTTTATTTGTGTATCCATGTACGTCCATACATGTTTTGGTGGGGCGAGTATCCTTACCTTTTATCAAATCATTAAAAGGATCTAAAGCTTAAACTATGGCCTAGACAGCATTGCACTGCTTAATCAGCTAATACATCCTGTCATTTTGAAGCCTGGTTATTGAGAAGCTAAAGTTAACTCAGTCATTTGAACAATATTTGGAATTACAATCTTAAAATTTTTCAAAGTGTTTTACTCTTATAAATGTTTTACTCTTTACATTTACAAACATTTACAAAATGTTTTACTCTTATATATACAGTATGATCTCACTATTGTAAGTGGGGCTCAAAAATTTTGTTACAAAATGGAGGTTGTCCCATTGCAAGATTAATGAAAAATAATCAGTCTTCTACTTATGGAGGGAGGGAACTTTTCACTTATTTGTTTTCAAGTATTAGACATGTAGGAAAAAGAAACAGACCTATGTTTATGAACTCTGACATCTTACACTGAATTGAGAAAGTTCCAAATGATCAGAAGGCAGTCATTTCCTAACACCTATCCCCCAGAAGCTAAGAACTGAGCAATCCCAGTAGGAGGACAAAGATACCTCTCTCTCTAGCGTTAGGGACTGCCATAGTTCCACCGTGACCAAGTGGCTATATCTTAACATTATTCCTCTCGAAAAATATAGACACACACACACACACATACACACACAATACCATTGTCCCAAAGGCACATCATATTGAATAAAAGGTGGTGTTCTGAAAAATCGTGGGTCCCAATGAACTGCTGGTAGCATCAGTATTGACAGCCACCTTCTTAGAGTGATCTCCCCTTAGAAGAGGTCCTTCTAATCGAGCTCCTAGACAGGGCTCCCCAATCCTTCAGAAACATTTTAATAACTTCGAACCCCACATTACAGAGTTCAGATTTTCATCATCTTCCTTCCAAAAGGTTCCTTTCTACCCACGCCAAATTGCTCCCAGACGTGCTCTGAAATCTTTAAGCCATTACTACTAATAAGGGGCAAATGAGGGTGATAGCAGGTGCTAATGAGCAGGAGTCCCAGCCTCTTACTAAACCAAATGAAAGCAAACAAAACCAAATGTCCTTAAATGTCAGGTACACTCTTACCCCAGAACAGCAAGTCCCTTCCTGACTTGACAGTACCACTCAGAGTCGTTCTTCCTGGAATAAAAATGGTTTTCTCAAATTTTTAATGGCATTTTCTATTTCTTCAATTTTGCCTCTTTAGGTACCCATATCACTGTATGTAAATGTTTAGGTATATTGACATTCCCCAAAGAATTAATTATCTTCTCCCTGGGCTCAAGGTACATTTTTAAAGTGGGTCTTACAAACAAGAGAAACATATAACAAAACAACATAAGAATTCCACCCTAATGTTCTGCCGGTAGGTTTATGGTCAAACTCAACTCGTATTCTGTCTCTAGCTCAAACATGGCTGCGTATCGGGAGCACCTGTGTGCTCTTAAAAACACAAGTGCTCCGTTCCAACCCCAGCTTCAGTAGATCCAGGTATTTGCATTTTGACAAGGTCTCCAGGCTAGTGTGATGGGCAGTCGCAGCCAAGTACCTATGGTTGGTACTTTGGAGGGGAGATCAAATCCCTGATAATGCATCCAGATGGTCATTATACTAAAATAGTGAGCTCATACCTCTCGCCCCCCAATTACAAGACCCAAGTTCCAAGAGCAGAAGATGACATTCAAAGTAAAAGAAATCCGAAGCCCATTATAGCCATTTATTTTAGTAACAGCATTTTCCTCCTTACAGGGGCTCATCTTGATAAAGGACTGGGAAGTAAATGCAAGTGCAATTATACTTTGCCTCGGGAAAGAGCTCTGAATACTTTTTTATTATATTGCCAAAGATGAGGACGAGAATGTAAATCTGCGAAAGTCGTATCAGAGGCCTCTTTCATTAACAGAAATGGAAACAGGCATTTATATGCCACCAATAAATCAATTAAAGGAGGAAAGGAGCTTGAAATGGCCTTCACTGCAGTTATTAACTTGGGGGAATTGCAGGGCCTGGTGATTGCTGAAGCCAGCACCCTTCTGTCATCCCCCTGGAGCAAAGCAAAGGGAAATAAGGCCTGGAAACAGGCTCGTCATACTAAGCACAAAGTCTGCAGGTCTTAAGTGTTTGCTCAAGCGGAGCAGAGGCAAAGCAGAGCCAGACATTTCTAAAAGCATTGTCGGCTTTCGTGGATTTAAAACGTGAGAGCGTGAGCCAGTGTGTGAGTTGGTGTGTTTCTACGTATCTGGGTTTACATCAGCCTGGACACTGGGAATCATTTTGATCTCCATGATTATGTCCAGTAAAACTCTGTTTTAGTATAGGAGGATTCCGTTAGGGAGAAGCACACGAAGGAATCTCTCCTGCAGTTTGAGAGAGCTGTGGACCCTTCCCCTTCGCCTCCTTTTGGCCTGTCAATCACCAAGCTCTAGCAACTTCTTTTCACTTACTAGTTTCAGGAAATCTTAATTTGTATTGAACAGTGGCAGCTGGAGTAAGATTACTGGCGATTAGAATTCATCCCAGCCTAGGAATTTAAAAATTAAAAGCCAAAAAAAATGGATTAAATGTCTTCCCCTTCCAGAAAATGTTTTTTTTGGGAAATATTTTTTTACCTGCCTGAGTCTCAAGTTCTTCAGCTGTAACTGGGGAATAATAATATCTCCCCAAATTCTTCACAAGGTTATACAGGAGAAGCATTTTATAATCTTCAGAAAGTTATACAAATGTAAGACACCATCAGTTTAAGATTTTATGTTTAAAACTCTTATGTCATGTGGCATAGAAATGTGTGTTTAGTATGGGTGATGTTGGATTAAAGAAGTGTCATGAAGGAAGTAACTCAAGAATGTGATATTTCAATGTGAACTTATTCTCACTATGCCAAAATACAATTCACATTTCTTCTAACACTCTGTGCCCTGTATTTTGATTTATTCTCCATTTCTTGCTGGTTCCCTCACTGTTCTACTCTGTTTTTTCGTCTGTCCCCCACAAATAGCAGCAGAGAGCGGGAGCCCTCCCTATCCAATTTTGTGGCCCCCTTTTCATGACGATGCTGGAAGAAGGTGACTTGATGAGCTCACTTTCTATGAAGTCATTACTGCAGCAGATTGCTTTCTCCAGTGTGTGACATGGTGTGGGAGAGCAAAGACTGAGTTGCCCTGCTCCACCATTCTTCATGGAGACCACAAATCACCAAGTCCCATTGCATGCACCCTGAATCTCAAATCAATCCTTTAGCGTAAGACATAATATTCTTGCTCCTGAATCACAGAAGTTTCCAGCAAACTGAACTCTTCCCTTAATCATGTGCTCACACCCCTACCCTCCTACCTGCCTGATCTTTCCTCCACTCAGTATGCTGGAATCTCTTTGCCAAAACCTAAATCTGTACACATCAGTTTCCTACTTAACCACAGTAGCATCTGATCTTCTGGAAAGCCCTACACTGTCCAGATGTGAGAATAGACCTTCTAGATCTGATGCCTGTTCTGGCATCTGTACTCACACTTGCACTCAGCAATACTGAATTATTCCCAGTTCCCATATATTCTTGTTAAAGCTCCATGATTTTTCCATGATTACCTCTAACTCTGATTACCGTTTCCTCCATTCATTTCCATCTGGAAAATTCTTGTTTGTCCTATAAACTCTGTTTCGGAGTCACCCTTCGATGCCTCCCTCAGATTTCCCAGAAGTAAATTACTATATTTAGTATGTATTTTTATTATTGTACATATTACACCAAATACAATTCTCATTTGGAATAATTTGTCTCTCCTTCTAAACTGTGAGCTTCTTAAAAGCAAGGATCATGTCTTATTCATCTTTGGATCTTGAGAAACTAGCAGAGTATCTGACAAATTATAGCTACCTTATAAATATTTCTTAAGTAAATGAAATGGGTAGATTCTCATAAGTGAAAACAATGCACACCCTGTATAATTCATGGGACTGAACCCTAGTAAAGGAAATGACTTAATGGGGCTCATCACTTATTCATCACCTGTTAGTTCCTTTTGCTATTTTGACATTTATGCAATCTGGTAAATTCTAAGGTTGCAAGCATCTTGTCTACATGAAGGAGTAACTGAAACTCACCAAATTAGGCCTGTTGGTGAGCCACACACCTTGTGACATTAGTATTGTCAAAGATGGGCTCTTTTCCCCTTCATCTCCTCTATATGACTTTGGGCAGCTGTTGTAATACTGAAATTCATGAAAAGCAGAGCTTCGTGACAATTTCAGAAGCAAAATTTCTCTCTGCAAAAACCCTCCCACCTTCCGCTACTGAAAGTTTTGCTCTTCATTCTTGCTAAGAAGAAAGTCAAGCATTATGTATATCAAGTCCCACTGATCAGAGTTAAATTGGAAACTAAGGAGCCCATGATGGTGCTTCCTTGCCTGTTCAATTCATGAACAGACTCTGTCCATCAGTCCCTCTGTTGAATCCATGTAATCAGTAAACTAGCATGCCTTCCCTTTTTTACTATTATGACTGTGATCAACGGGTAATAAATGTGTATTCTCAATTTTATCTAATAGTGCTGCTTCCCAGGAAACTTTAGTGGTGAAATGAGAAATGTGTTGTTTTCCTTTTATATTTATAATTAAATTCCATGCTTTTTATTATTTCACACAACTGAGTTTTTCCTTCTTGTCCTTATAAGGTACACATTTTACTTAGAAGTGAGAATTAATTCCTGTTATGTTACTAATTATGGTTCTTTCATGAGTTAATTAATCACAAAATGATGATGAATAGACCAAACGGTGACATCAATGTAGTTTGCATCTATTTTAGCTTCTGTTTCATAAGACAAGATTTTGCTTTAAAATGTATGGTCCTAGATTATAAGAGATATAAATTAGTCTCCTTCATTTCAAATAATTAATTTCTGAAACTAGTGCAATCTGAATTGAACTCTTCTGTGAATCGGTTTTGGGAAATATCATTAAAAGTCTATTTTGTGGAGAACAAACTTAGCTCTTATTGTTCTTCCTCTATTTTTTTTTTGTTTCATTCATTTTTTTTTCAATAAATACTAACTGGACATATCATTTACTGATTGGATTTTGCTAGGCACTGTGAAGAATTTAAAATGTTTGAAGTCACCGCCCTCAAAAACCTTACAGAGAAACATACAGAAAGTTAACTAGAAAAGAGATGTCACAAACGGTACCAATTGAGGGGTACAGGCAGTAAGGGCTGTGGGTTTGGAGGCCAGTCTTTCCTTCCCTGACATTTTCAATCAGAGCTTTCCAGCTTGCCATCCTTTGTGATTTATTTTTAGCAGTTCTTTTCATCTCATTCCAACATACAGACAGATGCAGGAACATATCACTGGTTCTATCCTCTGTCTCTCTATTGCTTCAACATTACTTCTAAGCTCTTGAAATAAAAATTGGAAGCTGTATCCAGACTATTTTGTGAATGTCAGATTATTATCTACCCACTTCCTCTGGAGGAAAGGAGATAGGGTTCTGTGAATCAGGAAGGGTGTGATCTCTATATACTAACCATACCTGCATATTTAAAATCATAAAAAGAAAGTACTTGACTGTGTTCAGCACTGAATTGTTACCAAATTGAAGACACTTCATTAACAACCCTATTCTTTTCAGGTTATTATTTAGGCCAGACCCTGGGTACGTCATCACCCATGGTGAATGGGAACACACTCTTCCCTAAACTCTGTAAACCAAAGCTGTTCCATGCCCTTCTTTCCCTTCCTGTCAGTAGGCAAATCATCCTTCACACATAGAAACAACTGGTGAGGCTCTTTGACCAGAATAACTGGCATCACATTGGTTTTCATCAATATTTTCTTTTACCCTTAGGTGAGTTATTTTGTACACAGCTCCATTATCTTTTGACCTGTCTTCTGCAACCCAGTTCTGTTAAATTTACCCTCAGGTAGTCAATGTCTCTCACACTCACATATCTTTCCACTACTATGGCTATAATTACTTCCTAGTGGTTTCATTGCTTCTATGCTTTTTATCTGCCTGACTAGAGTATAAGCACCTTGGAGGTAGGAACTGTGACTTGATCATTGTTGTATACCTAGAACTTAATTTGGTTCCTGCATATAGAAGGCACTCAATAAAGATTTGTTAAGTGAATTTTCAGCATTGAGAAAAAGGGATAGTGGGCTGTGGAGGCCAGAGGAAAGGCACCAAACCCAGACAATTATAGAATTAGGGAGGATTTCAGAGGAAGATCCACCTAAACTAAGAGCTGAAGAGTTATTGCAAGTTAGCCAGGCATAGGGAGCAGGGGATCCGGACCAAAAAATAGCACAGACAGAGAACCATATTTGAGAAAGAGCAGGGTCCATTGAAAGACAGGCAAAAAGATCAGCTATGCCTTCTGTTTATTGCCCCTGAGAATCAGAACAGGGTGGTATATGTGTATATGTATTTGCATGTATGAGAGAGGAAACTTAAGTTTTTCAAAAGCTTAATTAGATACAATAAAAAATCAACTCCAGCAACCTGTAAAACCCTTAATATTTCCCCCAAATTCCTCTATCGAGCTAAACAACATTTCCATTAACTTTCTCATTTCTTCTTTCTCCTCAAGTCAAATTTTAATTTTTTTAAACATTTTTTGATTCTCTGTTTTATCTGTTGGCATTTTCATAGCTCTTTTTAAATGATTACTGCAGACAGTAGTATGGTTAAGCAGAGAGATGTGAACCTAACCACCTTGCATGAAATTATTCATAGAAAAACTGTTGCAGGTTCCAAACACTCAACTTAGAGATCAATATTTAGAAAATAACCTGCATCCAAACTAGGGTTTGGGGTGCACAGGGACAACCTGCAGCAGAATATGGTGGAAGGCAAACTGGTCTTGGAGTCCAAATGTTTTCACCATTCACTTTACTAAATCTCATGAGATTCTCAATATCATCATTTCTTGAATGGAATCTGTAATATCTGCTCTATATTCTTCATAGGTATTCCCCCCAAATTGAAAGAGAAACTATATAGGAAATGAACCACCTAACAGATGGTGGATGGTTGAATTCAGTTTGGCACAAGGTCATCTGCTATTGTAGTTATTTTTATGTTAGAAAATAAAAATTTTATACCTCCTCTAACAATTGCAACAACATTGTGTATGGAAAAAATATGTCTGGTGATTTAAATTAGTGAAAGTAAAGCTACACTTCTTAAATACTCAGTTTTAAATAGTTTGTCTCTGTGGCATCACTACAGCAAGTGTGTTGACATAGAAATGGCTCTTTGCCTCATTAGCATGAGGGTAGTAACACTGTAACCATTTTGTCTCCTAGAATGATTGAAGATAGTGGGAAAAGAGGAAATACCATGGCAGAAAGAAGACAGCTGTTTGCAGAGATGAGTAAGTATAGAACTTTTAAGGAACACCCTATCGTTTCCATTGAACACTCATGGAAACACTGGAAATAACCACTTAATCCTTATGGCATTTGTGCTTTTCCTTAAAATCCTAAATCCCTTGTATGTACATTTGGGCAGTTTTGCTTCCTATTAGGTAAGAGTGAAATTAGTCAGCGAATCATCACAATTTGTTACTAGACTGTATATTTTCTATGAAAGAAAAAGTTTTGCAGAGCCAAATGTATACATATATACATGGACACTATCAAGTCAACACTAGTGTTGGTGCAAATATGGTCCACTAAATTTTAAAATCTGTGTTCATGTCCCCACAATATCACTGTGTCTGGCATATTATAGGCACTAGGTAAAAGTTTGTGAAATGAATTATTGAATGTTTTAACTGCAAAATGACATCATATGTTCCTGTGGGAAAGAAGAATCAGGCATGATCACCAAACTATACACTGTCATTTGGACTTTATGGAAAGGGGAAGAGTCTGTCCCACAAACCAGTTCCTAAAAAGTGAAAAGGAAAATAAAGTTAAAAAGAGTTTGGAGGTGGGGCGGCTGTGTGGCTCAGTCAGTTAAGCATCGGACCCTTGGTTTCGGCTCAGGTCATGATCTTAGGGTCCTAGGACTGAGCCTGGAGTCAGGTTCCACACTAGATGGGGAGACAGCTTGAAATTCTCTCTCTCTCTCCTTCTCCCTCTGCCCCTCCCCCCTACTCACACTCATGCTCTCTCTGTAAAATAAATAAATAGATCTTAAAAAAAAAAAAATAGAGCTTAGAGGTAACCTGCTACATGAGGGAGACCAAACCAAAACTATACTTACCTCAGTGGAGAATCCATTAAATAAAGGTTACTGATTTATGGAAACGCCTGGTTGCCATGTAAGTAATTGGCTGGTAGTGTCTCCATTACAGACCATAGTTTCTTTCTTTTTTTTTTTTTAAAGAGAGAAGTAGAGCGTGCACCAGCAAGGGTGGTGGGGCAGAGGGAGAGGGAGAGAGAAACTTAAGCAGGCTCCACACTCAGTGCAGAGCCCAACTTGGGGCTCAGTCTCACGACCCTGAGATCATGACCTGAGCTGAAATCAAGAGTCTGACACTTAACCGACTGAGCCACCCAGGTGCCCCACAAACCATTGTTTCTTATTCATAAAGAAGAAGAACTTGTCGTGGTGGGGGGCACACATCTCAAATTCAATGTAAAAATATACTCCTCTCATTGTCTTTTTATCTCTCCTTCCTTGCATAAGGAATAAGGATGAGCAGAAGTGAGTAGTTAGCCTTCCTCTCTGAGAAAGCAGTAGACAAAATTAGGTTTTTACTGAAGACTGGAACTGATTTGGCAAGAAGGAGGGTTGGGAGCAGATAAAGGAAGTCCCCAGATAATAAGATTCACATTTTTCTTTATCATTTCCCAATAATCTGGAGGCACCAAGACAGCGTTAGAGCTAACAAAAAGGAAAGAAAATTGACATTGATGTGAGGAACCTCAATCATGCTCCTTGCTTTTTCCACTTTCAGAGACCCGTCTGTAGCGCCTGAGAGAGTTGCAGCCATGACCTTCCAATTTCCTCGGCCACGTTTGGTCCTGTATCTTCACTTCTGGCATGGCTAGCCACCTGGAATGGTGCCCTTTGTTGATACAAATGTAACCAAGGAAGGAACCTAATGACCTCTGCCTGTCTCCACAAAATGCAGGCCAGCATGGGTGTCCTCCCATACCATAGATTCTCAGACTGAAAGTCGGGAGCCCCAAACATCATGGGCCAGTGCTTTGTCAGAAAAAGAAAAATATATTAAAATCTTTGAATTTATCACTGTTACATTAGAGATGTTTCAGCCAACACACTGCAAGAATTATAAAAGTGTGCTTATTTCATGATTTTGTAAATACTTACCCAAATTTAAGTACACTGTCCCAGTTCCTTCTAAACCTGGTGAAGTCCTTGGCACAGACAAATACGGATGTCACAAATGTCAAAGGATGATCGACCTAAGTTTTATAGCCACAGAAACAGAAAAGCTCTAAATTTTTCAAATGAGAGAGACATAGGAAAATTGTGCATTCATTTCCCAAATGGTAACTTTATCTTCTCATAGAAACTTCTCCGGGATGTCATGCACTTTACTGAATCATTTTATGAGTTCTTCTGATTAGTGATCGGAAGAGTTAAGCAAGCCACACAAATGTGTGTCTTTCTTCCTTGGGTATGCTAAATAATAGACTCAGATGTTGACCAAAAATGGGAAAACACATCGTACCTTAACAATGCTTTCGTGAGCATCCTATTTAGATTGACACTAAGTAGGACATGTCCACAGTAAGTGGGATTCTGCCAGATAAGACAACTGGCTGATTTCAAAGGAAGAATTGATGTTGATAGGTAGGCTGTCATACAAAAGAGAGAGGTGATCTCCTTGAGAAGGAGTTAAATAGTTGAAAAATATATGGGTTACCCCAGTAGCTCTATCAGCAAGACACCAAAAAAAAAAAAAAAAAAAAGACAAAGAAACTGTTATCAGGGAAGACTGACATCAGACCTTGGAAAGTAAGTTCCCCCAGGAATCTGTGAGGGAGCTAAAAAGGAAAGAAGAAATTGTAAATCCGGTCAGCTAAGTATTTTCTAGAAATAATTTTTTTAAACAGCAAAAGAAAGTGCCAAGGAGAGTCTTTGTTTTGGAAATTACAAATGCCAAAGAAAAATTGCACATGAAGGAGTTAAGGCAGGGAAGACTTTATTCAAGATCATTGCAATGCAGTCAGGACCTACTGCAAGAGAAAAGAGATTGAACTGAACTCCCTAGAAGAGTTTTTATTTATTTATTTATTTTAAGATTTTATTTATTTGACAGAGAGAGACACAGCGCGAGAGGAAACATAGGCAGGGAGAGTGGGACGGAGAGAAGCAGGCTTCCCGCGGAGCAGGGAGCCAATTCGGGGCTCTATCCCAGGACCTGAGCCAAAGGCAGATGCTTAATGACTGAGCCACCCAGGCTCCCCCCTGGAAGAGCTTTTAAGTACTGGGGTGAGCTATTGCAAGAGTCCTGAAGATTAGTAGTGGGGAAGGTGGTCAATTGTGTTTGCTAATTGTCCCAATTAGAAAGTTAGGCTTCTACCCTCCAGAAGAGAATCAGAGATCTCCTTCAATGATTGCATTTCAAAGGTTTGGCTCCCATGTCCTTAAGAAAGATATTCCTGGGCTGTAAAACTGGCAAGAGGCTGGGAGATTACTTTGCAATGGGGCAGACAAAGAATTTGCAATGAGAAGTTTTCTAAAATAAATGCTCTAAGGAAAGGAGGTCAGAGGCCTTGGGTCGGGAAAAAGCCTGTCTGAAGTTTAGTCAGGCTGAGGGGAATGTTAAGGCATCTTGGCCTTACAAAGGCCAAAGAACAAAGGGCACAAACAACAGAAAATAATAATTCACAAGAAGAGCAGTTGATAAGAAATTTAGGCAAATTCAGGTGATTACAGCACATCTGATTTAAACATCTACTCTGAGCTCATAACCACAAGCAGCAGAAGCAAGAAGAAATGGTAAAGAAAGGAAATTAAGGATAGCATGGACTCACAAATAAGAAAAAAAAAGACTAGCCTTATGTTAAAAACAAAACAAAACACTAGCCCTATGGCCACCAAAGAAATTGATTTGTTAAAGAAATTCTAGACAAGTTGCCCTTAACCAAAAATTCCCTTCAGTATAATGCCCTAATTATCAGTTTATTTAGTACCTTAAATTAAAACTAAAAAGACTAGTTAAAGGTAAATGTCATCCTCACATTGACTTTTCAGCCATCAAATAAGTTTATCAGCTCAAATAAGTTTATCAGATTGGCTTTTAGCAGATAAATTTTTTGTTCTTGGAATTAAATCACCTCTGTTTTTCTGCTCTCAGAGGACATCACTCTGCCTTATATGACACTTATTTATGAACGTGTCACTCATCTATTGTGAACGTCTCCTAAGGACAAACCATAGACCTTTACCTTCAAATCCATTCACCTTAGATGCTGAATAAATGTTGGTTTACAAGCCTACAGCGCACAGGATAGGTATGTTTTAATCAGAGGAGAGTGATTGGAAAACATTCTTTCAGAACTTGGAAGACTACCTACCGAGATAAAAAAGGTCCTGAGGAGAAATCAGAGGGATACCACTGCCTTTGAGCAGAGGAGGGATGGAAAATCAAAGAGAGGCAAATGTTGGTACTCAACAAACCCTTGAATTGTTCAAAGGCAGATAGTTCTTCAGAAAGTTGACTACAGTTAGCACATGGATAGTTGGAATGAAACCTAGAGTATGATTTTGCAATGCACACTATGAAACTCAGAAAAATGCCATGAATGAGACTGATACCATGAGCCCACCACACACCCTATAGGCCATGGTGGATACAGTGACTATTTTCGCTTGCTTCTTCATTTCTCTTGCTCTTCAGCTTCTTTAAGATATTATTAATACCATGGGTCACTATCCTGGAAATACTCTCTTATGTCACCACTCTAGTCTGCTCTTCTGCTTTTTTTGACCATTCTACTTCTCTTTTTCTGTCTCTTGGCACCTTCCAGACACCCTTAAGCCAGATTTTACCAAAGTTTTGTTCTTGATCAATTCCATTTATAACTGTACTTTCTCTCAAGGCTTCACCATTGTTGTTATGGCTCACAAGTTCCAAGGAGTCCTTCAAAGCCACCTCCCATATTCTCATAAGTCAGCTTATCCAGAATAGTCAGTATATAAACTCAGTGTCCCTTCTAGCCTTGCTCCCTGTCAAGGTTTCTACTAATGAAGCAGCTTGAGGTGGGCTCACCATTAATTCCACTAAGTGCCCCTAACTATATGCAGAGTATCCTCTTGGAAAAACATTCCCAGTCTTGGCCCAAGATAAATTGGTGCATTTTATATGTTTGTTAATAATTCTGGGAATGTATTCCATAGTCAGGAATTCTGTATCTATATATCCAGCTGCCACTGATATCTCCATTTGGACATCCCACAAGCACCTCAATCTCTGTAAGCCCAAAACTGAACTCTTCATTCACCCACCTATAAACCTATTCCTCCATGTTTTTACCTTAGCCCACTGAGGGCCTCCCAATCCCACTGAGTGTCCTAAGGTAGAAATGTGAGCATTATCCTTGACCCCCAAATTCCTCTCTCTCTCTCTCTCTTTCTCACACACACACACACACACACACACGCACACACAGATCCAGTCAATCAGCAAACATGGAAGAGTTCAGATGCAAAGTTCATAGGCTTCATCTTTATTCTATAAATATTTGTTGAGTGAATTTGAAAAATGAATGAGATATTTAATTATCTGAATGACTATACCAAAGGCTTTATAATGAGCTATCAAAACATGAAAGGCAAACTATACATGAATTGTGTGAAACTATTCAGAATGTAATAAAATGAAAGCCAAAAATTAGGTAAGGTTGGTTGGTTGGATAAATAGATAGATGGATAAAAGGAGAAAAAAGAAAGAAAGAAGGTAGGAGGGAGGAAGGGAGGGAGAGAGTGAGGAAAGAAAGGACAGAGAGGAAGAGAGGAGAAAAATTTTGGAAGGAAGATCAAAAGAAAGGAAAAACAGGATTTGTAGAATATAGCAGTGTGATCAATTAGAATTTCTTTTTTTTTTTTAAGAGAGGAAGAGGTGGGGGGTAGGGGGTAGTGTGGGGCCAGACACAGGGCTTGATCTCACAATCCTGAGATCATGACCTGAGCCAAAATTAAGAGTGGGACGCTTAACTGACTGAGCTACCCAGGCAGCCCTGTAATCAATCAGAATTTCTTAAGTGCATCTTTGCTTTTGTCTTTATCACTTTCTTCCAAGTATGACATGGTTATGAGAGATTTGAGGAGATGGTACAAGAACATCAAGTTGCCTTAAGTGAATTAGCTTTACGTTTTTATTATGAAAAGTTTCAAATATATACAGGAGTCTAGAAAATAATATTCATCTCCACCCTTAATTATTTACCCCCAGCACCCTCTATATTATTATGAAGAAAATCTAATATATTAGATTTTAAATGAGTTGAATCTACATGTTTTAAAGAATTATATCCCAGTGGTATAATACTAAAAGAAAAAATACCATCCGTTTTTTTTTTTTTTCAGAAATAATTAAGAGGACATTGCAAAAAAGAAAAAATAGGGAAATACTATACTCATTTTTTTTTTGCTATACCCATTTTTTCTTAAAAAGGGAGAATATAGATTCTTGAGCGTCTAGGGTATGAACTTTTAAGTTTTATGATAAGATGGATTTTTTTTTCAGATCACGTAATAAATATAGTGCTAATCCTAGATATTTCAACATGCTAAGAACAAGGATTGCTCTACTGACTTCTTTATTCATTTATTAAAATTCTTTTTTATAAAAGAATTAAGTCAGCTAATTCCCCTTTTTAATGAGGCTACTAGACCGGTAGCTCAGGAAAATACTATGGCATAAAAATGAACCTGAATTTCAGCAAGATACTGGCAAAGTCTCTTACACTGTGCTTGTATTGGAGAAATGTGAGCTGAATCATTACAATTAGGTAGATTTATAGGTGGTGGTGTGACCCTGTCTGCAGGAATAAGTAATGGGTCAACTTGGAGGACAGCTTCTAGTAGCATACTGGAAGAGTCTATTTGTGGCCCTGTTCATGTCCTTGGTTTTAACCGACTTGGACACAGAAGACATGCAACTACTCCCATGGCAGGCTACAGACTTATAGACTTTTGAGAAGAAAGACCACACATGTAAAGCTGAATTAAGTTTATGGTTTACTGGGGCAGAGACAAATAAATTTATTTTTAAAAAGTTGGATAAACAGAGCAAGAGCCAGTGCAGCATGTCTCAGCTCAGCTTTTTTGGGTCCCAGAACCATATGGATCCTGTGGTTGCCACTTAACATTGTTTTGTGCAAGGTGATGTGAAAAGCTAAGTTTCGTTGCTCACCCCATCCTGTCTGATATTCAGGGCTTACATCCTCAGCCAGGAAGAATTTATACAAATAGGAAACATCAAGAAACCCTCAGACCCCTTCCTGACTCGAACAAAACAGAGGGTCAGTTAAGTTCACATGGTGATAGGACAGGGAACGCGGTCAGTCTCCTGTCCCTAAGTATCATCTCTGTGCCCCTCTTGACTACGTGCAGGAGAGACGCACCTTTGTCAAATTGCCCCTAGGACCTCTGTGGGAAGGAGGTGCCAAGGAGCCAGTTTCTGTCCTCGGAGGATCCGGTCTTGCTGGAACTAAGACATTTAATTGTGTGCGACATTGCAGCCCTTTGATACCTGGGGCTTATCGTTATTCTCCCAGAACTTACACAAATAATCTATGTCCCTAATGTCTTCTTTTAAAAACTTATTTACAGATACTGAGACTCTCTTGAATGTTGAGTCAAGTTCAGCATCAATAAAAATACATCTTCATCCAGAGGAAAAGGCAGATTTAGTGTTCAGGGATTTCTGATAGTCTGTCTCTAGAGAGTTCATGTTCCACAGAAGGACACGAAACTGGGAAGTCCCTTTGAAATGCCGGTGGCAAAATCAAAATTTTTAGAATGGTTACAAGCACGAGCTAAAAATTAAAAGAAACTAACCAGATAAATACAACATCCTACCTTTAGCCTCCAAATAAGCATTTAACTAGAAAACAGAAAAATCTGACCAGATGTAGGTCCATATGATTTTTTAAAACCTGCTTTTTAATGAAAAGAGCCAGAAGAATGAGCCATTTATTTTTTTTAATTGCATTAGTAAGTGTCCTTATCAAAGTTGGTAATGATTGCTTTCTATATATTCTATATAGGCGAGGCAATAACTGTGGCATTTTAATTTTGTATATCTCATTCCGAGGAGATACGAGTCAGCCAAAGAGCAGGAAGACTAGAATGGATAAAGGTCTCAAAGCCATGTCTGATGATAATGAGAATCATAATAGCAACATGCATGTATTGAAGCCCTATTGTGTGCCTCCCTCTGTGGTAGACATTGTGCTTGAAGTGGCTATGGAATTGAACCTCTCCAATCTAAAAGGTCAAGTTATGATCCCAGCTAAACTCTAAACTCCATGATGACAGGGGCATTTGTACATAATCTTCAGATGGTAATGAAGATGCTAGTCATGATCATGATAGCTGCTTCCCAATGTGTGAGAAATAAATTATCAAATGGCAGGGAGAAAAGATTATGTGTATCCAGAAAGGATCAAATGAATTGAACTTATCGGGATGCAAATTAAAGCTCAAATGTAAAAAAGAAATTTCTATCACTTATTGTTGCTCAGAAATGGTATAAGAAATCTTTGAAGTAGTCCCACCTGCTATTAAGTGCTCACGGTACAAGCTTCAGACATTACCAGCTGGTAAAACTGATATTGTTACCCCCATATACATGAAGAAATCAGACACCGAGTAAAAACTTGTCAAAGTTCACACAACTAGGAAATGAAAGATTAAGCCTTACTGACTTTAAAGTTAATTTATTTTTACTAAGTTATAATCATCCCTATCTTTGAAAATAATCTTATATGGCCATTGTCCACATGTCCATCTCTTGAGAGCATGTTTAAGAGAATTCCCGCCTTGGGTGAGGGTAGGCTCTACCTATCTCTTTGATCCTTCAAGCACTGTGTCAATGAGCCTGTTTGTCAAGTAATGCACTCTCATAAAAATAAATGTTTAATGATCTGCTTCATAAAGCTATAAAGCAATGGGAATATTGATATCATTTTTAAATGAATCTAAAGAGATCAGTTTGATTCAAGGGGATGCTAAATGCTCTCAATGCAGGACACTTGCTAATTCATCCCGAGTTTCATTAGGAAAGCACTTAATTGACCTCCTAATATAATTATTTCTAGGCCACTTCATTTACCTCCTACCCTAACTATTCTATTTTGAAACATTTATGTAGCACTTTTACTGGTAAAGTTCAACACATGTCAAAATATAGCTCTGTGCCTTTATATCTGTTATGAACCATAAACATGGGCTTAAGAAAGCCAAATATTTGGAAGCAGAGAAGAACAGACATTTGTTGAAAGTCTGCTATGTTCTAGACACAGTCTAGAGATCAGCTCATTCAGAAAAGGGTAGGAGGATCACCAGGAACTCCAGTGTGGATGTAGCAAGAAGCCCATCTGCAGAGCATTGTGAGGACACCAGCCCGAGCCTGGCAGAGGTTCTGGATAGAGTCATAGGAAATATTACTGGGTTGGTGGCATGGAAAGAACACACAGAGGGACTTGGATTCTCAGCAGAACATTCAGACCTGGTGAGCAGCAGAAGCCATGCTGGATTCTTGAGTAGAAGTGTAGAATGAGGAAAGTAGTTCAAGAATATGAGGACCATGCTCCTCTCTTTAGAGAGGAATGGGAAGCCACAGTATAAGAAAGAGTAGTGGTTGTTTTTAGAAAGGAGTCTCCTCTGAGGTTGACGGGAAGGTTTGCAGGATACGCACTAGTAATACTAATGAATACACAGCCCGAACTATGTGCCAGGCAGTGTTCTCTGTGCTTAGGTGTAGTCATGCATTTGCCTTCTAATTCTGTGAAATAAGTAGTGGGAGTATCATCATCCCTAACTTCCAGATGAGAAAACTGAGGTTTCTAAAAGCAGTTGACCTGGACACCTGGGTGGCTCAGTCAGTTAAGCATCTGCCTTTGGCTCAGGGCATGATCTTGGGGTCCTGGGATCAAGCACCCACCCCCACCACCACCAACCCCACAGACTGCGCTCAGTGGGGAGTCTGCTTCTTCCTCGCCCTCTGCCCCTCCCCCCACTTGTGCTCTCTCTCCCTCTTTCTCTCCCCCTCTCTCTCTCTCTCTCAGATAGATAAATAAATAAATAACAAACAAATAAATAATCTTATAAATAAAAAAATAAAAATAAATAAAAGCAGTTGGCCTAAGGTCACACAGGAAAGATACCCCATATTCAGCGAGTGCTCACCTCGCAGCCATATTCTGAGGACCAATCACAGTGCATTTAAAATGGTTATTTGATGACACTGCTATCATCTTGCTGTTTAAAGTCACAACTTGAGCAGATTGTTCTCGGAAGTGGCAGACACCACAGGACTGAGGTCGTGTTCCTCGGCCCATGAACATTGTCGACAACCAACGTGCTGGCTACGTGTGCTCTCTTCCCCTATAACCTGAGGGATATGAGGCAGACCTTTTCAAGTCTCAAAGTTATATTTGTGTTCTAATAAAAATAAAAATCAAGTTAAGTGAATGGGTTATAATACCTATCGTTGTTTTCTTTATAAATATTACAAATCCCTTTCCACACACATGGCATACCATATGTGTACTTTTCTCCCCCCACCAGGGGCTCAAGATCTGGATCGTATCCGACTCTCCACCTACAGAACAGCATGCAAGCTTAGGTTTGTTCAGAAGAAATGCAACTGTAAGTATGCCAGTTGTTTGGACTAATTACCCTCCTGAATCCTATAGTTTATGTTTGTTACTTTGTTTATTAAAACTGGTTGTCTTGTAAGTGTTGATAAAAATATGTTTACACAGCAATAAAGAGTATCACGATGCACAAATGGCAGAGAGACTATCCGTAAGTAATTCTGAAGGCTTAATTGCTCTTAACTGCTAAAGTATTGAAATGGATAAGCCTCTGGACATATATGGAAATCCTGCCCTTGGGATTTTTTTTTTTTTTTTAGGATTTTATTTATTTATTTGACAAAGAGAGACACAGCGAGAGAGGGAACAGAAGCAGCGGGAGTAGGAGAGGGAGAAGCAGGCTTCCCGCGGAGCAGGGATCCTGATGCGGGGCTCGATCCCAGGACCCTGGGATCATGACTTGAGCCGAAGGCAGGCGCTTAACGACTGAACCACCCAGGCGCCCCCCCCCTTTTTTTTCCTTGGGATGGTTTAAATCTGGATGGATATTTTTCTTCTTTTCTCTAACCTTGGTATTGTCCATGCAGTGCCATCAGAATGGTTTCCATGAACATTATAAAACATCAAATATTAAGTCCTCTTTATATCTGTGTTTCCCTTACAAGTGTAGAAAAATGTTTACAAGCTCCTGGAAAGCACAGAAGTTTCTTTCTGAAGCTACAAAATTAGCCCTTTGTATCAGAGTATTAACTACATTTGCCTACATCAGACCACAGCATGAAAAGAGGCAATAATACTTGAAGAAACAAAGGGACTTGCTTCGACTTGTTCCCAAATTTTAAAATGTCAGCAGCCACTAGGTCACTAATCACAGCGGGCCTTTTGCATCTTCTGCTGCATCACTGCCCCCATCGGATCCCCACATCCATTTTTCTGGAGAGCAAAATTGCCTCATAGTTCATGTATATGAACTTACTCTTTTCTTTTTGAAAACTGACTGCTGTAAAAATTAATAACTGTTCTCATTTTCTAATTAGTATTGGATGGATTAGAAAAATGAAAGCCCTAATGTTCTCCTGAGTACTTACACACAGTTTTTGCATGTGGCATAGGACTTAGACACGGTGAATGTGGAAACCAGCCATTTCCACACCTCTACCCTCCCGGAGTCTCCAGCTGATGTTCCGTGGGGCCCTGGGCAGGCTCCCCAGATCATGACTATGCAGGTGGGCAGGCAGTATGTGGTTAGTCTTCCAGTTGCTCATCTATAGCTTATTCCTCAGCTTCAGTGGCTAGAAATGGAGCTGAAATTTGGGGCAGGAAGAGAAGGGGGAAACAAAGGTTGGCCAGATATCAAAGACATGTTTGACTCCTTACAGGAAGCTAAACCCATCCAAAAAAAGGGGGGTGCAGGGAAGAGGCAGTGAGAAGAGCACTACAGATGTGGGAAGGAATCTGTGGGTGTACTTGCAGCCCTGAGCACTGAGGAGTCTATAAAAGGTTTTTCGAGGGCTGGTATTAAAGGACAAGGAAGAGGCTCCCACGAAAAAAGGCTTTTCTCCCTCCCTCAACCCTACCACCCATATTCAAACAAAAGAAAAAGTCTCCAAATATTCAGCAATGAAAAAGTGATAGGATCCTCCTACTTTCTTTCCTCATCACCACGGGATGGAAGGGCGAGGAGAAAGAGCAGGGACGGGGGTTCTGACCCCATAGAGTTTTGCCAAGCAGAGCTTCCTTGGGTCCTTTCAGCAGAGATAGGGAATTGCAAAAAACGTGTTACAAAATGGTAGGGATGAACTAAAAAGTAAATAAACAATAAAGAAAAGGAAGGATGGGAGGGAGGGAGAGAAGGAAAAAAAGAAGAGGCAATGATTTGGCAACCAGCCCTGCAGCCAACATTACAAAGGCCCTAACTAGCACCAGCAACCCTGGGCCACATCAGATTCCTCCTGCTCACAGGTAATGGGCCTTTCTCATTCTTGGGCATCTCCTTGTCCTCTTCCTGTTCTTTAGTGCTCCTCAACCTTATCCTACATCCAGAATCATGTCATCGTCACACTGACCTCCTTGGAAAGCAGTGAGGAAAAGAGTGCTAGTCCATCCCTGGGGGAAACTAGAACTTCCGTACTTGTCTGGTTGTCCCTCAGTGCATCCATGCACTTACCCTTTAATTGAGAAAGCTTATAACGAGCTCCTACTGTGTGTTCGGCACCGTGCTTAGGTGCTTGGGATAGAGCGATGTGAATAAGATGTGACCTCTGCCTTAAAGTTGCCCGAAGTCTAACTGGGTTAGACTGGATGGAATTTTAAACAGACTGCTAACACGATGTGGAAGTGTAATGGTAGGAATGTGGGCATGGTGTTGCAGAAGCTCAAGGAGGTAGTGCCCTATCTGGGCGTGAGGGCCAGTAAGAGGAGTTTCCTAGAGAAGAAGACCTCTAGCCTGATTCTTACAGAATTAGTGGACATTACACAGAGAAGTGTTATGCCCGACAAACTTATTTTAGGATGAGGAAAATCTCTTCTCGGCCTTTTGGCTAAGATCAAGTATAGGATGAGGAAAATATTACATTCTCTACAAACTACACAAAAGTAAGGCTTAAGGAAGAGAAACAGGCAGGTTTTGAACACTCTGCTAAAATTAAGTTGCTTTTTAAAATTGTTTCTACCTTGAGCAAAAGCGTTAAATGTAAGTACGGTATGTGTTTGCTGAGTTTTCCTTCCTGACAACAAATCTAACAGTTGTGATGTTAAGGAGCTTGCAAAATGATAACACAGCTGTTTTATCTTAAAGGTAGAGCCTTCTTTTTCAGATTACCAGGACACTTGTGTTTATGTGACATAGTATTAGTCAACATTGAACGTCCACCCCGGTATTAGAGGAAGGTCATTTTTGTCTGCAATAAAACCTAATCCACCATAAATTATGGTACCTTAGAATGGAGCTTTACTCTACAATAAAAGAAATACAAAAAAAAAAAAAAAATCCAGGCAGTGTATTTGTAAGTATATTGCTTTATTGGAAATTCTTACATAGCGTTTACTTCATAGAAATTGATGGACCTTAATGGAGAACAGGTTATTTTTAGGTCCAGACCTTATTTACAGGTACAATTGATGTTGGGTATTAACAAAACAAAGCTTAAAAACTACATAGTAGAGGGGGAGAAACATAAAAACTGACACTTGTCCATCACCTAGAAAAAAAAATATTGTCCAGGGCGCCTGGGTGGCTCAGTTGGTTAAGCGACTGCCTTCGGCTCAGGTCATGATCCTGGAGTCCCGGGATCAAGTCCCGCATCGGGCTCCCTGCTTGGCAGGGAGTCTGCTTCTCCCTCTGACCCTCCTCCCTCTCATGCTCTCTGTCTCTCATTCTCTCTCTCTCAAAATAAATAAATAAAATCTTTAAAAAAAAATATTGTCTGGATATAGCGTGGAGTACATAGACTTTCAAGAGATTTGTTTTTTTTTATCTGAGTTCAGACAGCAGAAGTGTTAGTTAATTCCCTATATTTCTGTCCCCACAGCCCTTGCCTACTCTCTCTATGTTTTCCTATATAGAGCCCTGATTCCTATCACTGACATTCATGTTCATTCCCTCTAATGCAATTCCTGATGGATGCTGAGAATAACTGCTTCTCAGGGTTGAAAAAGACTCCATAGAAGAGACCAGAAAACTGTGGCTTATGCACTAAATGCAGCTCAGCACCTACTTTTGTATAGATTGTGAAATAGGAGTTTTTACAGATGAGTATTTGTAATGATTTTAAAATAGGGAACACTACTTATAATCCCAGTTAAGCCAAATGTTGTCCTTCCCCCCACAAATTCCAGGCTTCTCATTGGTAAACAAGCATTGAAAAAAAATTGCCCTCCATTATTATATTTTTAATTTCATCAGAGAAATATTGTGTAAATTTGTTTTCTTTCTTATTATATATATGCCAGCATAATATCTACATAATATTACTATGTAATCTGGTAGTGCCCCACTGTCCACACACAAAAAAGATATTTACCAACCTCTGTTATAAATGAAAAATTGTGAGAAACCATCTTTTCTTTTTTTCAAGCAAAAGATTCTTTATTCCTTCGACTCTTCTCCGTGGGATCTATTTTTCAAGTCAGCTTCTTCCCCTTACCATTCATTTTTGTACCCTATCCTAACCTCCCTCCCCGTGCCATGACTAGTACATCCCCTAATGGAACAAAAAGATGGATGCCCTAAAAATTAGGGGACACCAAGTTGGCGATTTTATTTTCTAGGAGGAATAGGACAGAATGGGGAGAATACACATAGTATTTCTAATTCTGCTTTCTAATCGACAGCGTTATCTTTAGCTTCCAGGTTTCCTGAGAACTTTCCACAAAAATAAATAACCTGTATGCCATCTATAAGGATGTGAGTAATGGCAACATCTCAGCCTTTGTTTTAAACAAATAACTATTTTCTGCCAGAACATTATTTCCTTGGTCAGCACTGACATGGTTAATGATCCAGATACCCTGTAATGTCAGCAGATCTTTTTTCAGAAATTACTTTGGAGTCAATGGAATGCAGCCTTAAGTTCATGAACAATAAAAGGGAACAAGAGAAATAAATCAGAACTCTCAAATCCCTCCTGTTTAAAAAAGGGAACAAAAGTAAGGAGGCGCCTTCCTTTAGTTCTTCTGGTCACAGCCTGAATTTTCTGTCACTCATATCAACTAAAATTTAGTTAAAATTTTGCTTAAAAGGAAAAGAGGAGGAAAGGTATATATTTGTATCTGAGCTTTCAGAGTTTCTCAAATATCTTCCCTCTAATAAAAGAAATATAAGTATTCCTCATCCAGTTATAGAGTTAGAACACATGCTTTTGCCTTAATGCTCTAAACTTCTTTCAGGGCTTCTAGAACCAAAAAAAGAAAAATGTAGACACCTGTTTACCTAATGGCTTCTCTATCACTGTGAAATTAACCTATGTGAGTGCTAGATACGTGGTGGGTCCAGTAGGAATATTCTTTTATGAGTGAGTGAGTAGGCTCCACTAGATTCATTTTTCACCAGCCAAGTGATTAGTCTTATGCCTTCAGGACTGGCCTTCAGATATGTTTGGTTTTGTTTTTTTTTAAGATTCTCTCGAGAGGGGCGCCTGGGTGGCTCAGTCGTTAAGCGTCTGCCTTCGGCTCAGGTCATGATCCCAGGGTCCTGGGATCGAGTCCCACATCGGGCTCCCTGCTCGGCAGGAAGCCTGCTTCTCCCTCTTCCACTCCACCTGCTTGTGTTCCTGCTCTCGCTATCTCTCCCTCTGTCAAATAAATAAATAAAATCTTAAAAAAAAAAAAAAGATTCTCTCGAGAGAGAGCGAGCACGAGCAGGGAGGAGGAGTAGAGAGAGGGAGAAGCAGACTCCCCGCCAAGCAGGGAGCCCGACTCGGGGTTTGATCCCAGAACCCCAGGATCATGACCTGAGCAGAAGGCAGATGCTTAACCGACTGAGCCATCCAGACACCCCTAGATATGCTTTTTTTGAAATAAATACTAATATCCCATTCAATTTTATTCAAGTTGGTGTACCAGCATATTCGTCCTCTCTGCCATATATTTAAGCATGTGGATTTTGGGCTGCCTGTATCTGTTTTCTATCATTACATAACAAATTGCTCCACACTTAGCTACTTAAAACAACACACATTTACTATCTTATAGTTTCTATAGGTCAGAAATCAAACACGGTGTGACTGGATTCTCAGCCTAGGGTCTCCCAGGGTCTGTGGTTCTCATCTGGGGCTCAGGGTTCTCTTCTGAGTGAACTGGCTGTTGGCAGAATTCATTTCCTTATCATTGAAGGGCTGAGGGCTCCATTCCTTGCTGACAGTCAGATGGGGACTACTCCCAGTTCCTACAAGCCACCTGCATTCCTTGCCACATGGCCCCCTAGATGTTTGCTTCTCCTTCCATGCCAGGCAGAGTGGGTCTCTCTGATTTTCTCCTCCCCTGTGATCAGCCAGAGAAAACTCTCTGCTTTTAAAAGACTTATGTAGGGGTGCCTGGGTGGCTCAGTCAGTTAAGCGTCTGCCTTCGGCTAAAGTCATGATCCCGGAGTCCCAGGATCGAGTCACAGGATCAAGCCCCGCATCAAGCTCCCTGCTCAGCAGGAAGTCTGCTTCTCCCTCTGCCTCTCACCCCACTCATGCTCTCGCTCTCTCGCTCTATCTCAAATAAATAAATAAAGTCTTTAGGAAAAAAAAAAAATAAAGGACTTATGTGATTAGGTCAGGCTCCCCCAGAAAATCTCCCTATCTTAAGGTCAACTGACTTGAGACCTTAATTACACCTGCAAAATCCCTTCAGAGCAGTACTTGAATTCGTGTTTGATTCAACAATGGAGAAGGTATGTCAACACTGAGGGCCAGGAATCTTGGGGGGTGTGGAGATGTGAAGAGGAAGAGGGCATCTTAGGACTCCGCCTACCACACTGCCCAGCATCATGGACTTTTCTCTTTTCCAGATAATGACATATAGAGCCTTGGGTGAAAAAAATAAAGTTTAAAGGAAATACTCGGGCGACAGAAACAGATCCCCAAAAAAGAGATGTGTCTGAAGGACAGAGATAGGACTCTTTCCTGTCAAGGAGTCAGAAGGAAGAGCAGGAATGTTCAGTTAGGGAAATAGGTGGCAGATGGCAAAGTCTTGGAGCATAATTATCTGTGCTCCAAGTGATTTTGATACGTATTTTCACTCCTGAAGTTGAATCATTCTAGACACTTGTTTAGAATAAAGGGAAAGTCATTCCACTAGAGTCTGACATTCTTAAAAACTCCCTGTGGGGAAGTTGGCGGGAGCAGCAGAACATAAACCCATTTGAGATGCCTTATAATATGGCAGCGGAAAACCTGCTCCTCTCTGGGCACTCTGGACCTATGGCAAAACTGTTTCCCCTTCATCAGAGCAAACTTCTGGTAGAACAAAGCTATGCTTTTAAGGTTCTGGGGCTTGTGATATGGGTTTAATTAAAGCTGCTTCTCCCTTTCCTTGCTTCTATTTTTAAGATCTTAAAGATTCAGAGCTTTGTTTTCTTGTTAGTATTTTTATTTTTAGAGAATACTAGGAGCTTTCTCTTCCCAGTCTGCTGCCCCTGCACAACCTATGAACTAAACTAATGCCTATAGTCTTATTTCTGGGTGTCTGGAGGGAACAGCCATCGGCTTCCTTCCCTTCCTCCTGCTTCGGCATTAGACCAGGAAGCTGGAACCACTGAGCACTTTTACGCTCACAGTTTAGAAGAGAACCTCATGTTTACATGCCCCAGCCCGTTGGATAAGAGTGATGCATACAGAGGAATGAAGACCTTTCAAACTTCCCAGTGCCATCCAGCAACTAATATTCAGTGGCCTTCCCTTAGTGGTCTGCCAAGCTGTGTTCCTGGGAACCTACTGGATCAGCCCAGAGCCAGTGAGCTGAGCAATGAAGGGACACCCCGAGGGTGCCGTCCTATAGCCTGGCTCCCAGGATCTTGGGGCTCTGGCAAACACTAAGAGGAAACAGAAGACAGTCGGGAAGACAGGAATGGAAGGATGGCCACTCCCACATAACCACCCCTGTGACCCATGAGGACTAAATCAAGGAGACTTTGTTGACATTTTGTTGATGTTACCAGCAGCCACTCATTTATTTTTTCATTCAACAAATACGGACCAAGGCTCAGTGCATGCCAAGCATTATTCTAGACCATGGTGGGGGTGGGTGGAGAAGGATGATATTCCTTAGTGTTGCTCAACATCGCTCGGCATCAGGAAAATCCAAATTAAAACTTCAGTGAGATACCACCTCACACCAGTCAGAATGGCTAAAATTAACAAGTCAAGAAATGACAGATGTTGGCGGGGATGCAGAGAAAGGGGAACCCTCCTACGCTGTTGGTGGGAATGCAAGCTGGTGCAGCCACTCTGTAAAACAGTATGGAGGTTTCTCAAAAAGTTGAAAATAGAGCTACCATACAACCCAGCAATTGCACTAGTGGGTATTTACCCCAAAGATACAAATGTAGTGATCCGAAGGGGTACGTGCACCCCGATGTTTAGAGCAGCAATATCCACAATAGCCAGCTATGGAAAGAGC
>NC_138381.1:34515304-34536813 GCF_054177405.1 Leptonychotes weddellii | reverse complement strand
AAACTGAGGGTTGCTGGAGTGGTGGGGAGGTGGGAGGGATGGGGTGGCTGGGTGATAGACATTGGGGAGGGTATGTGCTATGGTGAGCGCTGTGAATTGTGTAAGACTGATGAATCACAGACCTGTACCTCTGAAACAAATAATACATTATATGTTAAAAAAAAGAAGATAGTAGGAAGGGTAAAATGAGGGGGGGGAAATCGGAGGGAGAGACGAACCATGAGAGACTATGGACTTTGAGAAACAAACTGAGGGTTCTAGAGGGGAGGTGGGTGGGGGGATGGGTTAGCCTGGTGATGGGTATTAAAGAGGGCACGTACTGAAAGGAGCACTGGGTGTTATACGCAAACAATGAATCATGGAACACTATATCAAAAATTAATGATATAATGTATGGTGATTAACATAACATAATAAAATTTTTAAAAAAAGAATACAGTAAAAAAAATATTCCTTAGTGGTCAAATTTAGTATTAGAATAACCTCAAGTTTAGAATCTAATGATATGTTCTATTTATTATAAAGCTTCTGGTTTTGTGACTATCAAATAGTAGATACAGTCTAAAATTTTGCTGTATCAGCTTATATCTAGCCTGTAAGTCCCCTGAGCAAACTGTCATTTTCTGAAGAAAAAAAAATTACTTACAAGTGTGGTGGTTAGAGAAATCAAATATATCTGTAGCTATTGAAAAAAATTAGCTATTTCTATTTTTATGTATTTTTTAAAGATTTTATTTATTTATTTGACACAGAAAGAGAGATAGTGAGAGAGAGCACAAGCAGGGGGAATGGCAGGCAGAGGGAGAAGCAGGCTCCCCACTGAACAAGGAACCTGATGTGGGACTCGATCCCTGGCCCCCTGGGATCATGACCCGAGCCAAAAGCAGATGCTTAACTGACTGAGCTACCCAGGTGCCCCAAATTAGCTATTTTTAATCATTCATGATGTTGGGCTAGGACTTCTGCTTTACCTCCTTTTTTATCAGGAATTGTAAAGTTCTGTTCATTTCAGGTGAGGAGAGCATAGCACAAGAGATGTTAAATGGCTTCTTCTGAATAAACACCAGATCAAATCATATAATTGAGAACTCAACTTCTAACTTCCAAATATTAGCCAAATGCCATGGTAAACAGAGAGCCTGCTACAAAGCTAATAATGCATCAGCCCTGAGTAGCTTAGCTTCTCAAAAATAATAAACTCCAATGGAAGATCAAGTCTGATGTATTTTAATTTCCAAATTCAACACTGCTGAATAGGACCATGATATTATATTGTAGAGAAGGATAGGTTGAGGAAGAGTTATTTGACCACACAGAATCAGAATCTGTTTTGAACATGGTCATCATCATCATTTTCTTCTCATTTGTTATTCTGAAAGTGTTCAACCAGTGCTGGACAGGGACTTGGTTAGAATCAGTGCTTGAGCCCATGTTTCCCAGAAAGCAGACTCCACAGCAAGGCTTTTGCGGAAGCCGCTCCTTTGCTGTTCCAGAGCGGAAGTCGAACAAGGGAGGAAAGCCAACAGACAGTGCAGGAACTTCTAAGGAACCTTCTGAAAGGCTCCAGAACTTTCCACCCAGGGGACACAAGGAGGAAGTCCTAATCTAGCTGCTCTGTCCTGCACTGGCCAAGGGTGGCCTCCAAGCATTAATCCCCCCACACGTCTGGGTTGCCGTTGTGTGGGTGCTGGGCAGGTTCCAGGCGTTAGTGCCGGGGCATCAGAGGTTTGGAGCAAGAGCCTGCAGCCAAGTGCTGTCTGGTGGTGGCTATGCTGAGCCGGGCAAAGTCTACACCATGCCGGTCACTCCCGCAGGGGCTAGAGAAAGGGGTGGAGCCAAGATTTTGAAAAGGTACAAAACAGGGGTCTGAAACATTGCCTCCTGCGTAACCTTGGTTTCCTGTGTTAGACATTTCCTCATCGGTGTTTTCTCCGGCCTTTTAAAGATTTACTTATTTTTTTTTTTTTACATTAGATACACTTCTCATATTCTTAACCTCACGTAAGATACCTGCAGATAATCTGCAGAGTAGCCCTCTAGAACCCCAAACACTAACCTAGCTCCCAAACCATTTTCCTACGCACTAGGAAACTGAGTCATAACAATTTTCTGAATGGGTGAATGAAATGCATTTTCAATGTCTATCCCATTTTTTTTTACTCTTATTGCAGAAAGACAATTAATTATACACAAATGGTACAGCGTGAGTGCAGAAAAAAGTGACATTTGCCCGTGACTGCTCCTTACCTGCTCTTCAGGGGCCCTGTGTACTTGGTCGGTCCGAGTTCATCGTGGCCAGACTGGCACCTGGTGCAGCGCCCCTGAGAGCAACAACTGGGAAGAAAAAGTGGAAGGCAGTTCCTCATGGTTGCCAGCCCTGTGGATGCTCTTTCTCTTGAAATGTCACCTCTGGCATCTAGGATTCTGGCCATCTGCTCAAGTCAGAGTGTGTAAGGAATAATGGAAGTCCTGTGGGAAGCCATGCTCCATGAGTCTATTGAGCTTTCCTGAAACACTGAGGTAAAAGGAAAGAAAGCTTCTAGAGATTATAGGTGGTGACTGGCAAGCAGTAGGCACGCTACCCTGTTCCATTCACCTAGCATTGGTGAGCATCCAGTTTGAACAAGGCATATGCAAGTAGCTATGAGGTCTACAGAGATGAACAAGACATAGTACACGTCTTCAAGTTCGTTATAATTTACTGCTGTGGTTCTTAAACCTTTCTCCTCATGCATCTTTGGGAGAATCTGATGAAAGTCACAGATCCTTTCCCTCCAAACACACATGACCCTAACCATAAAATTCAGTTCATCGTTTCAGAGATCCTCCTCTCCTCTGAAGTTCAGTCAGGGTTTATCAAAAAAAAAAAAATGGAAGGAACAATTTGACCATTAGTAACTGTGAGAAATGCAGAGTGTCATAAATGATCTGATATAGGAAGTTGTCTGGGAGCAACAAGCGGGAGAGTGTAATTCCACGTGAAGGTATCAGGGCTTCCTCACGCATACATGAGTGTAATATCTTGAAAGACAGTCAGTTGAAGAGTGTACCTGATGAAGAGTATAATATGTCAGTGCAAGAAAGCCAAATGCATATTCTGGAATTATAAGAAGCCCAGTGTGGCTGCGGCATAAGATTCTTGGAAAAAGCCGGAGGTGAATAAGAGATGAGGTTAAAGATTGGGAGATTGGACCAGTGCCTGGGTGGCTCAGTCAGTTAAGCTTCCGACTCTTGGTTTCAGCCCTGGTCATGATCTCATGGGTTGTGAATTCGAGCTCCAAGTCAAGCCCCAGCTCCATTCTACACTCAGCAGGGAGTCTGCTTGAAGATTCTCTCCCTCTGCCCCTCCCCCCACTTGCTCTCGCGATCTCACTCTCTCAAATAAATAAATAAATCTTTATAAATAAATAAATAAGGTTGGGAGACTGGAGTCCAAACATTGGTTTTCAAGCTTAAAAGCTTGGGTTTTACTCAATAGGTAATGGAGAATGGCATGGCCAGAGCTGGGACTTATACCCTTTCTTAGGACAGATGGAAGAGGGCAGAAACTGGAGAGGAGTAAGAAGGCTTACTGTAAAAATCTATGTAGAAGGCAGTAAAAACCCAACCTAGAGCACTAGAATGTAGGGAATGATAAAGGCATATTGAAGAAACCTACACAAACTGTCTAGTGAAGGCTAAAATGCCTACCCAGAGGGAAGATAAAATACTAGATCCTCTTGCTTCTGAAATTATTGAATATATTCTGAGCAAAGTTAAACACTGGCAGTGAGAAATTAGTTATTGTTCAGATCTTTCTTTTCATTTGCCTTCTCTTATTATTTTTACAATCATTGGTACAATACTTTGGAAAATAATAGGCTTAATAAATGCTTGTTCAATTGAATTTAGTTAAATTTCATTTACGGTATGACAGCTATTGAGCCAACAATTACTATACCTCATTTTGAATAATAATGCTGGTCTACAAACACAATTTGAGGAAAACTGAATGCTTTTTCCTAATGGGCAATAGGTGTACTGCCTGGGCCTCTGAGGATTGGCATGATATCCTATTTGATTTTATACCAAAAATATGTTGTAGACCTTTTCCTGAAGCTCTATTCCATCAGGCACCTTACCCAGGAAATTAAAGTGAAACTAAAATGTCATCTTTGTAAGCTGTGATGCTTCTCTCCAAGGATCCTTAGCACAGAGAACAGTCTTGGTGATAAAGGTATATACTGTGGGAGCAAGGGAGTGTTGACTTTGGAAGCATAAAATAATTTGGTGAGCTACTCAGATGTTGTCTCAATTCATATTTTGAAAGATATAGCTCATGGCTCATGAATGGAAATCAAATACAAAAATTGCATTTTATTAACATTTTCTTTCCCAACTCAGTATTGGTCAATGTGGCTAATATCTTCAGTGTAATCCCATCAAAATGCATTTGTTGACCCTGGCAAAGCATACCACTTAACTGAATTTCTCTTCCCTAAGAGCTTTTTAAACATTGTTTTGTCATGATTAAAGGCCTGAATAAGGGCATAAAAATAAATTATTTATTTGATAAAATCTTAACAACTGGCCAGTTTGCCTGTGGCTTTCTTGACCACGATCCTTGTTCCCTGGATTCTTGTGATACCTTTTAAATAAATTCCTCTAGCTCAAATGAGCATCAATTTCCTGTTCTTATCTCTCATCTCTTTAAGTCGTGCTCATAGCCATGGTTCTCAAACATCATTGCTTTTCAAGATGACCTAAGGAGCAGCAGAAACCGGGGATGCCCCCTGGCCAAACTCCAGACCTGTGGAATCAGAAGCCACAGTTTGAGACCTGCTCACTGCTCCAAAGAGCACTTCTTATATATATATATATATATAAAATACTTGAGATTGCTTGGATTGAAGACAAACTATTGAGGCTTTGTCTACTTTCATTTATTTACGAATACAAACTGTTAAGTATTAATAATGTCCAAAATTTACACTGATATTATTTTTAAGATTCTAAGAAGTACTACTTTTAAGAATACATGTTTATATTTGATATGGTGAGTGTTAACCAATTAATTTTATTATACAAACCATTGCTTTATCTAGTATATTAGTAAAAAATGTATGCAGTAATTTGGATGTAGATGACGAAACCCCACTTCCTATGCCTGTTCCTAAGAGCAGGTGCTTATCAGGAAAGCTTGATGGATATTTAGTGAAGTGTGCACAGTGCCATCTAGTGGTATGTAGTCATCACTGCACAACCTAAATGTCTTCATTTTCTAAAATGATTTGATGGCTCAAGAGTAAACAGCGTGTTTATACAACTGTCAGACTTTTAAAACAGACTTCCTAATAGCTTCCTTATGACTCTCAACTTAGCACATTTCTTAGTGCTCCTATCTCATTAAGCAAAAGGCTTGTGATCCCCTTTCAATAATAATTAATGGATATTTAAGTGCTTCTTAGGCACTAAGCACTATGTGAAGTGCTTTATATGGATTATCTCATTTGATCCCCACAATAACCCTGCAGTGGAGCAACTGTTTTTTGTTGTTTTTGTGGAGCAACTATTATTGTCTCCATTTTACAGATGTGGAAACTGAAACTTAAGGACGTTAAGTGACTTGCTCAAGGTCAGTAGGAGAAGTTGGTCGAACCTACTGTCCAAGAACCTGCACAATTCTGCACTGTGATCTGCACCTCCCAAAGTAGTTACCAATGAAATAAAATTTCCAAGAAGTCTCTATGAAAGAGGGCCTTCCCCACCAGGTATCTAATGATCAAATATGGCAAAATCGATTCAAACTCCACTAACTCAGAATTTATGACAGACTGAATAGTATCTGCTTCTGTGGCTGGGATGTAGTTTAAGCTTCTTTTATATTGCTTATATAGTATATGCTCAAAATTATATGTTAATTAGGTTATTGAATTTGAGGGGACTGTGCTAAAACTTAGGTTTGGAGTCACAGATCTTGGAAATTAGTAAGAGGACAGTACGGCTGTAGATCAGAAGGTGTTTAATTATTTTAACACTAATAGCTATTGTTTGTTGAACACCTATGTGCCAAACTCTGTGGTCAGCACTTGTCTATCCTTTTTCTCTTTTCTCCTCACTACAACTCTCTCTGGATGTTATTCGTCTCCTCATTTCTAAAAAGGAAATAATAAAATGTAGAGAGGAGAAATAAATTGCCCACAGTTTTACAGTTATTAGGAGAGCCAGGAGTGAAACCTCAATCTTTGTGATTCCAAACTCTGCCTTTTGCCACTTTTGGAAGAGAAGTGTGTATAATGTGCATGATTACGGTTTTTCTGTGTACTGTCACCCCTCTGCAAAAATATCATTTTCTCGGGGCACCTGGGTGGCTCAGTCGTTTGACTCTTGGGTTTCGCTCAGGTCATGATCTCAGGGTCATGAGATCCAGCCCTGTGTTGGGCTCCACGCTCAGTGGGGAGTCTGCTAGAGATTCTCTCTGTCCCTCTCCCTCTGCCTCTCCTCCCCCCTTCTCTAAAATAAATAAATGAATCTTTAAAAAAAAAAAATACCACCATCTCTGCTGGGACCACAGCAGCAGGCTCCAGCCACTTCCGCCGTGCACGCTTGTCCATATCCATGACTCTCTTCCCTTACAGTCTGTAATGACATTTTTAAGCTGCATTTCTGAGCATGTCACTCTATTTAAAACCCGTGTCTTCATACTTTCAGCATAAAGACCAAAAGACTTGCCAGAGCTATAGTGCTTCGCCAGCCTTTTCTTGTTCCTCTGGCCTCTTCACAAACCATCTCATAATCCCATTTTGTATCTAGCACCCTGTCTGTCAAGGTAGGTCATCATTTCTGATTATCTGTGTGATTGGGAATCATGTCTCTATCCCCACCTGACTGTTAGTTCTCTGAGGCAGGAACAACATCTTTGCATTCTGTACCCAGACATATCCCCAAAGGACTAGATCCAGAGAATCTATAGATCAAGCATAAAGGAAATAAATACAGGAATCCCAGTTCCCACAGAAATTAACTTAATTCCTCAAGAAATTAAATAAATAAACAAACTTATAGATGCCATCTCCTTGGGAGTACCTTGGTTGCCAAATTGAAAAACTGAATGAATATCATTAAGAAACAAATAATTTCCTTGTTGTGTGATATCCAGAGAAGGTAACAAATTTGCAATCACATAAATCTGAATTTATCCAAATCTAATAAACATTTAAGTATTTCAATTAGAAAGTAATTTGTATTCTTCTGTCCCAAATCAGAGATATGCTAGAAAGTTGTGGGTTTGTTTTTTTTTTTTACATGATTCACATTATTCGTTTGTTCAAGTGTAATGTACTGTCTCGGTGTATCAGGCATTCCCACTTTTGACTTCACGACTTTTTCCCATTTAAGGAACACCATCCCTGCTTTGTAGATGAGGAAAGTAAAGCTCCAAGTCTTCGAGGCTAAGAGGGCATGCACTTGGAGGAGGAGGGCCATATTTGGATGTAGGTCTTCGGACTTCAAGTCCAGTGTCCTTTTGGGCTCCCAAGTCCAGAAGTTCAATAGATGTTAGTTTTGTTTTTTAAATATAGTGTTAGAAATGAACAAAGAGGTAGGAAACTAAAACTTGAGAGTTGGTAGCAAAGCATATATGGAGCATATATTTCTCAGGAACTGAAATGTGAGTATGTATTTCACTGAGAAAGACAACAATTTGTTTTCAAATGCAAAGGTGTCATGAAAAGTGAACCTTAAATTTGGTGAAGTTGTAGAGAAACTGGAATTTTCATACACTATTGATGTGGATGGCAAATAGTACAGCTATGTTGGAAAACACTTGGGAAGTTCCTCAAAAATTAAACGTACACCAACCATACAACCTAGCCACTTCATTTCCAAGTATTTACCAACAGAAATGGAAGCATACGTCTATACAGATATTTGTACAAGATTGTTCATAGCAACTTCACTTGTGCTCACCTAAAACTGAAACAGCCCAAGTATCATCAACAGGTGAGTTGATAACTAAATTGTGATATATCCACACAATGTATATTGTTCAACAATGTAAAGGAATAAACTATGGATGCATACTACAACATGGATGAGTCTCAAGATAATTATACCAAGTAAAAGAATCCAGACCAAAAAAAAAAGAGTACATACTGTATAATTCCAGCTATATAAAATTCTAGAAAAGCATCTTGGAAAGTATATCTGTGTTTGCCTGGAATGAGGAGTGGTGGGGTAGATTAAAAGGAGCAGGAGAAAACTTTTGGGCTGATGAAGACGTTCACTGTCTTGATTGTGGTGATGGTTTCTGGGATATTATAACAAAACCTCAACACAAACAGGGAAGAAAGAGAAATGAAGTTCTTGACTATCCTAGTGGAAGTAACCATGACTTAAGTTTTATGAGCTACTCAACAATATAAGCCAAAACACTGTTTGTTCTTGACCAGGTTAAGTGATCTGTGACTAAGTTCTGCTGCTGCCTTCTAGAGATTACTTTTCCTTTTTCCCCTGCCTCTCTTCCTGCCTTCCTTAACTTTCCCTTCTTTATTTCAAACCTTGTACTACGAAAAGTATATAAATGAATGAAAATATTTTAAATAAATACAGGTTTGATATCTTTTCAAACACTAGAATTTGAGTGTTGGTTTTCTCTCTCTTAAGGGGTCAGTATGCGCAATGGGAAAATGCTTTCAAGCCAGATAGACTTGTTAATTTTAATCACAAGTGCTATATACTTCAAAGTTGCTAAGAAACTAGATCTTAAATGTTCTCACCACAGAAAAAGAAATGATAATTATGGGACATGACGTGTTAGCTAATGCTATGGCAGTAATCACATTGCAATATAGAAATGTATCAAATCAACATGTTGTACACCTTACACTTATGCTTACATGATGTTATATGGCAATTATAGCTCAATATTTTTTAAAAGTCAGGGAGACATGAATTTGAATGCCAGTTTTGCCATTGACTGGCCTTGGACCTTGGCATTTGTCAGTTAACTTCCCTGGTCCTCAGTTTCTCAAATGTAACATAAAGATAGTAGCTGTATTTCAAGGGTCATTTTGAAGATTGGAAATAACTATCTACTGGGGTTTCAGGAAATAATTTTTTTGCTATTATACATTGCACATCAAGTCTTTGAGATCAGGCACTATGTACATTTACTTATGTCAACCCCTACAGGAGTTGAACACATATTGAAGGCTGTGAGGGGCCTTGACAAAACAAGACAGATGGTACATGTAAAATAAT
The DNA here is from genome assembly GCF_054177405.1 of Leptonychotes weddellii. NCBI lineage: Eukaryota > Metazoa > Chordata > Mammalia > Carnivora > Phocidae > Leptonychotes > Leptonychotes weddellii. The sequence continues at coordinate 34,527,573 of NC_138381.1, read as the reverse complement.
GAACTTACCTGTCCCTGCATTTGGGCTGATGTGTTCCCTCTGCTTTAATTGTGTGTAGTGCACCTGGTGGACATTTGGAACGTCATAGAAGCATTGCGGGAAAATGCTCTGAACAACCTGGACCCGAACATAGAACTCAGTGTGGCCCGCTTGGAGGCTGTGCTATCCACCATTTTCTACCAGCTCAACAAACGGATGCCAACCACTCACCAAATCCAAGTGGAGCAGTCCATCAGCCTCCTGCTTAACTTCCTGCTGGCAGCCTTTGATCCGTAAGCTCCCTCTGAACATCTGTTCCTCTCCACATGTTCGGTCTCTCCTTCCTCTTGTCCTTCTTGGTCTTTCTTCCAAATAATTTTCTGCAAGTAACCAACCACCTCTTTTTTTCTTGATCAGATACTTATCTCAATAAAGTCGCTCTGTGTTTAACGTCAATTTAAAATGCTATGGGAAAAAAAAAAAAACTAGGGAGTAAAATAGTGCCATAGGAAGTTGAGGACAATCGTACTTTCTATGCTGACCTTTATTTAACTCATCCCATGCTTCCTAGAAGCTGTGGTTGTCTGAATGTGTTGCATGATGGCATGCCTATGGAGCAGTCTAATGAAGCATAAGATGGGAGGATGTTTTTAACTCTCTTCTTTATAGATTGTCTAAGACAGTGTTTCTGAGGTGTCATAACAAGACCCTAGAGCAGACAGAGAGAAACTGACAAGGGTTTCTTGACCAGCCTAGTGAAAGTAGCCATGACTTGCATTAAACGGATCAGTCAATAATGTGCCACATAAAACAATGTGATGCCGTCCACACACGACAATTGAACCTCAGCCTCATTATCTTATAATTTCCTCTCATAAAATCAGAGAATGTCAGAGCTGGCTGAAATATTAAAGACTGTTCTTCCAAATCTCTCATTTTACAGATGAAGCACCTGAAGCATAAAGAGACTGTCACTTGTCCAGTGTCTCTCGATGGGTTAGTGGCAGAGTAGGGATTTAGGTATTCAGCTAAGATTTCTTCTCCAAGGCATATGTGGCAGTCTTGTGAAGTGTAAAAACTTCCCCGAATTACTTTATCAGCCTAAGATTTCAAAAGGTCTCTTGCTGTTAGCCCATAGTCTAGATAGAGTAATACCATCTCCACTTTCACTACTGGTTTTGAATATTGGAAAGGAAAATTGCTAACTTGACCTTTCAGCAATCGCATTTCAAGACTCTCAAAAGATTTTGCTTAGTCTCATTGTCTGGCCAATGCTTGGGAATATTTAAGCCCAGCCCTGGAGATGTTCCAGCCAGGCTAATGTTATAATGCCACTCACAATAGTCACCAGCTGTCATTTTACAACCTAGAGTGCTAACAGAATTATTCGTGCTCGGTTTGACCAGTGTAGATTACTGTCTCGGGATGTTTATATTTTGAGTAATTCTCGAGCTGAAATAAACAGTTCTGAAACAAGCAGTCTGGCTTGATAGATCCCATGCTTAGCTTGTACACACTTCAGAACTGATGTACTGCTTTGGCCTAATCACTATGGTAACCGAGCGGCAGGCAGGTGGAGGAGACTATGGCTCCACATGACAGGTGACAGAATGGAACCAGCCTATGGAACTGCTCTAATGGCATTTCCATCCTGCCCCCTTGACAAGAGCATGGAAGCTTGCAGACTTGCCCCTAGTGTCTTCAGGGCACTTATTTGTTATAAGTGGAACAATGGAAAATATAAAAAGAGAAATATAATTCTTGCCAAATCTTAGAGTATTCCAGAGGATTCATAAGGGCTCAAATGTAAAAAATAATTTGTATCCACTCCATAAATATAGAAACGGGGCCAGATTAACAATAAGGAAGGGGGATTTTGTGAAATATATGAGAGAGACAATATATTCATATCTTATATTTTATATGATATAATATACCATACCTCATTATTTCTCATATTATGAGAAATATACAATAGAGTTAGGTTTTTCACTTCTGTTTGGAAATATCGGGAAGATCACTTTGAAAAAATGGGCTGTATATGTTCCCTAAACAGCTACTGATAATTATTTCAAGATTGATGAATGCTAAACTTAAGGACTATCCCAAGATAAGGAGCCATTGACATGAATGTTCAAATGGAATATTTGTTTGGTTCTTACTCTTCTTATGGATAAAAAGGGCCTTGATGTGTACTTCCAATAATCTCGTTGTAGTAGATTTTTTTAAATATCCACATAGAGAAATCTCATTTTACAGATCTACAGACACATCCATAGAGAGACCCCAGTCTACAGATACTTCTGTCTTCTCTCTCTTGGCATAGCAAATGAGTATAGGCAGTTCTGCTGATATTCACATTTCCATCTGATGGTTTTTGAAATTCTAGACGATGTGAGATGTAAGCCATAAGGAAGCATCACTAACTGGGGAGAGAATATAACCAGAAATACTCACTTAGAAGTGAATGTAAGAAGAGAAACTTAAGAATAAAATGAATGTTCAATTCAATTTCTTATAATAGTAAACTCCTATTTCTCCAAATAAGATGCAGTATGGAAATCTGATGTCGCTTCCTACCACCTATCCCACGACAGAACCCAAGTGTTTAAGGGAGCCTTCTGCATGTTGGTAGACGTGAATGAGCCCTAGTACATCAAAGATATGTTGTTGCTGTTATAGAATCACTGAAACATTTGGGGGATTTCTCTCATTTGCTGTAATTTAAATGAACATATAAAAACCAGGGGGAGAAAAATCGAAAATAAAATTAAAACCTGCATTCTAAAGAGGTCATCTATATATATTTTTGAAAAGGAAAGACAGTATAGTGATTTAAATTCATGAAGAACGAGAATAAGAACTGCATTCAGAGAAACTTGGTCATTGTTTCAGTAGTGCCTTAAAATTCACCAGACCCAGCAAGGTGGAGTCTGCCATGACAATGGTAACGTGAAACGAGGTTCAAAGCCCACTGCACTTGGCTGTGGCCCTGAGAGCCAAACTTGCCTTCTCACAACATAGTTCCCCCAAAATAGCAGTCCTTCCTTCTCTCCCCAAAGAAACACCCGGGTCTCAGTTCTCACACGGGCATGCTTACTGCAGACCATGGTCAGTCTGCTGGTTGCAAGGTGTCTCCACCAAGTCAGCCTCTTAGGAGGTAGAGAGTGTGTAGCTACATATGCAGGATGATTTCTAGAATGTTAGGGGCTAGCATTTGTGCCCAGTGGCTCTACTGATGCTTGCCATTCTGTCTCTGAATAGTCAGGCTCTTGAGTCTAGATTTTTGTTCTTCCTGAATTCCCTTCTAAAAATGGCTGTATCTAGAAGGAGTCAACCAGTCATCAATTACCAACCGACTGCTAAGCAGATCTTTCCACCCCAGACACTGTCTTCTCCAGGGTCCCTAGGAAAATGGATGGGTGCACCTGGGAAGAGTGGGAAAGGAGACGTCAGAATCAGGGAGCAGGGACTGAGAGGGAAGAAGGATATTAGGAAACAGCCTGAGCCAGTCTGTGCATCTCGTCTCTTTCTTCGGCACACCCCAGGAATGAGCCTGCTGCCTTCCCTTATTTGCTGACAGCCTGGCAGCAGCTTTTCTTCTCACCGTTACTATTATTTTTAAGGAAATTGAGAGTAATGAAAGAAAAACAACATGACAGCAAGTTACAAGAGGACAATATTTTTTTTCAACAGCTTATGGAGGGGTAACTGTGGTCTTGAAAATAATTCTTAAAAGTCTCTAATGGCCTTTTGGAGAGGAGGGCGTCACACACTGATCCACTGGGAAGCCCTTCCCCTCTCATGGCTGAGCTGACTCCCCCTGCCCCAGACCTCACTCTTCCTTACACATGATTCTGCTCTTCCCTTATGGTGCATATCTGCCTGTGTGTATGACTGCCTCCCGCAAGCTACCGCTCAGCAAGGCCATGTCTCACTCTCTGTATGCACAGCACCTGAGACAATATCCAGCTTAGAATGAATCTGTGAATGAATGAATGAATGATCAATGATTGACTTTTCTTAGCTCATCACACTGATTTCTTTTCATTCTTTTTCTGAAATCAAGTCCTCTTTAATCTCTAGTATCTTACCCAGACTAGTGAGTCCAAGGTTGCTCTGACATCTAGGTTCATAACCTCTATTTTTACTTCTGCTCCACAAGAGAAGAAAATCAGATGTCTGTGGCTACTAATGTGGGGGTATCCTATTTTCACAAAAAACTTCAATGTAGTTCTCTCACTCTCTTCTTACTTCCCTGGGAAACACGAACTTCAGGCTGTTGACTTAATCTCATTTCAATTCACTAGAACCTTCCTTCTTAGGGAAGTTTCTCCTCAGGTAGATTATGTGACAGTGGCCTTGTTTTTAGCAAATGTTATTTTCGCATATATTCAGTCATACGAATATCACAGTCGGGACAATGATAAATATTAAAAGGAACAGTGATGTTCCTATTTTCAGATGTCAAGCTGTATTGTTAACGCCACTTCTCCAATGTTAGTAGTAATATACTAATTGTAATAACAGCTAGTATGTTGTCAGCATTTCCTGTGTGCCAAAAACCCTCCCGGTTTGACAAAATGTGATTACAGGGAGGTAAAACAACGCGCAGGTCATACAGCTTCATCCTAGATGAGGTGAGTGGGAGAAAAAAAAATCCTTTGTTTCAGGCATCAGGGTAAGTTCAGCTCTATTCGTGCTTTCTGTTTCTTTTTTTTTTTTTTTTGAATGAGAATTAGTGTACATTTTTCCCCCCAGACCTACCCTGCTTTTTCAGGATATTTTTATTAGGCTCACATTCCTCACCTTCCCGGTTTGCGCTATTTAGACATATCTAACAGAGTGTATGCAAAGGAAATATTTGGACTTAACTCATATTACATTGTAGATTTACAGTCAGTTTTACAACAGCCATACAGAACTCCAAATCTATCATATAATAGTCTTTCGCAGAGAATACAAAATCCTGGTATTTTCCTCTCTGCTTGACATATTGCACCTTGCTGAGCCATTTGAACATCCAGTCCTGCTGCTGAGCCCCTCTGCCCAAACCCCCTGGTGCTGTGAAATGTACCACAGCGCTATTTCAGGCACGTGGACATAAAATATTCTGGAACTCTGCCAAAACCCTTCTGCCTTTTGAGTTTTAAAAATGATTTTGATGGGGAAGCCTGGGTGGCTCAGTCGTTAAGCGTCTGCCTTCGGCTCAGGTCATGATCCCAGGATCGAGCCCCGCATCTGGCTCCCTGCTCAGCAGGAAGCCTGCTTCTCCCTCTCACACTCCCCCTGCTTGTGTTCCCTCTCTCGCTGTGTCTCTGTCTGTCAAATAAATAAATAAAATCTTTTAAAAAAATGATTTTGATGTTTAATGCAGGATGTACTACAAAGTACATGGCCCTTTCTCAGCGCACCAATGAAGTGTATCATTCACGTTGAGGCTGTGAGGATGTGTGAGAGCAAAGGAAGAAAAGAGGTCTCTAAAACCGAATATTCTTCTCTTTTTTTTTTCACTATCTATATGGCTAAAACTAGATATTTAACATGGTGTTTGGTGATTTTTTTTTCTTACCACATCTTAAATTCAAGATTTCCACAGAACATTTTCCTCTAATCGCTAAAATTTTGTTTTAGTAGAAAAGACTTTGTTCCAAGATTCTTACATGTCACGAAAATAGGATCTCTTTTCAAAGAAGTTTCACAGTTGTAGATAAAATGAACAGCCTTAATGTCACTCACCTTTATGTCAGACTTAGACTTGGTGTGAGGGGCAAATGGAATTTCATAGGGGTAAAGTTCTGGCCCCTTCCATTCTGGAGAAACTCCTGCCAAACTCACATGGCCAGGTGTTATGAGGAGTTCTTTTCCCAAATGTTTTGCTAACATGATGGGAAGCCCAAAGAGATGCCACAGCCCACTGAAGGATTTCTGTCTGTTCACATGTTAACTTCACTAACCCAAAAAATAAGAGTAATTATGTATGTGATCACTTCAAAATTCAAGGTATCACACGAGTGCACAATCTAAGATTAAGGACCGTAAGGTCAATTTTTGTAATTTCACCCAAACACTTAGCATTTCTCAATATAAAACTTAAGTGGTAAATCAAATGTCTTTTCACATGTGCATTCATTAATTTAATTAACATGTATTAAGAGCTTGCTTTGCACTAAGTGCCACGCAGGATAGGCTGGGGATGAAAGATAAGAAAGGTGAGATCCCTCACCCTTTCAAAAATGTGTATTAAAGTTAACTGGTTTTGACTGTTTTTCTCCAATAGACTATGAGCAAATTGCGGGTAGGAGCCATACCTTATTCACCTTTATATCCCCAACCTGCGAGGCATTGTCAATAATTATCTGTTGAGTTTCAAAATGAGTGATCTATATGAACAAAATTATTCCCAGATAAAGACATGAGTTATGATAGAGGCATGTTGTGAAAGCCAGAGGAGGAAACAATTTTCTCAGTTAATTAAGCCACCAAAATGTGTGAGAAAGAGCAATTTGAGTTCTGTGCTCATCAAAATGCTTACCAAATGTTTTTGTGAAATGTGTCGGTAAAAGAAGAGCTTCTGGTTTCAGTAATCTTAAATAGAAAAATAATTCCTCCAGCCTGTTCCAAAAAGAATCAGTCAGAATTCAAATCTCATTTTCAACAACTTAAAATTTATCATGGGATTCTATAATTTCAAACAGGAAACTTGCTTGGCAACTTGGAGAAAATTTACATTCTGTTCCGAATTCAGCCTAGCCTCCCAGACCTATCAATATCTATTTGCTGTTTTCCCTTCTTGTCAAAAGCAGATTTTTCCTCCTAGACAACTTTTCCCTGAAACTAATACCTTCTTAGTTCAAAGAAATCAGTTTGTCTCTTTGTGAGGTCATGGGAAAAGCCCAGTGTAATGCAGTTTACTCACTTTTTATTATGATGGGTCGAACTTTAAAGTAATTTATGTTTTTAAGATAGAGATTCTACAAATCTTTGCATATAATTTAACCAAAGGGTAAGTGCTTTCTGGTTTCCATTTTTAATCAGTCACCTCTTAGGAAAATTTGAAAATTTTCAGAGTGAGAAAACAAAGTATAAGGGAAATAAAAGATTTAAGGAAACATTGACTTATAAAGCAATTTCAGTTTGTACTTTTGCTAATTTTTTTGATTGTCTTAAATACCCTTTAAGGTATTAATTATATGCTGGTATAGCAATTTAATTGAGTGGTTTTTGACCTCAAGCTAGAACAGGAAAGTGAAGTTAGTACTGGCAAGAACTTCAGGATAACTGGCCTAAAAAATAGAATATATTACATTATGCCAAAAACCAAATAGTGGGGAAAAAGAGGAAAGCAATGTATTATGAATTGTGTTCTTGCTCTACATTGAAAGGGAAGATATTAAAATAAATACAATTTTTACTTTAAAAATAAAATTTTTAAGAAAAAAAATGATAGGCTAACAGTAAATTTCATTTTAAAGCTCTTGCTGTGCCTTACACTACTAAAGAATCAACTGCACTAGCAACTTTTATTCGCAAAAAATAGCTCATGTGGTCGGGTCATTGATTCTAAGGCCCCTCCCACCCAGGAAGTGGATCGTCCTGATGGATACTTCATCTACTGCGCGCGGTATTCTCAAACACGGCTGGCTCTGCTCGGTCTTTCTTTAGTGGCACTCAGAACTGCACGTGAACTTGGGAGATGGGCTGCCATAGCGTTTCATAAAAACGAGACAAGAGCATAGACTTTTTCTAGCACTCTTCCCGTTCCAAGGCTGTTTGGCCTGCAGCATTAGGGACAATCTATGTTTTTCATCCTCAGCTCGCTTTGGCCAGTCTGCTTCCAGAGTTGTGGCCAACGGCCAACATTCCATATTTGCAGTTTGACTGCTTTACTCCTAGAGGCATTGCGTGTGCGTACTCACTTTGGAACAATATGTCGCTTTCCTGCTCGTTTGCATAAGACTCCTGGGAGCTTCCTGTTAGCCATCCTCATGAGCTTGACTTTCCACTTCCTAGATACTTAAGGGATTTTCCGAACTGTTCATGAATCAAACGGCCCGGTCAGGGATGATTCCCAATGAGCATCCCCTTGGGATGTCCCAACCTCTCCCTACTCCTTGCTTCCTTTGTTAATGTCACTTTTTTCACCAAAAAAAAAAAAAAAAGAAAATAGGGACCCTGATCCCAAGCTGACCTTAAGTAATGGCCTTTGGTATGGAATCTTGTCGAAGGCCTTTAGAAAATCTTTCTCCCCACCCCGCCACCTTTCTTCATCCTGTTATATCTACTGAAAATGTATTTTAAAAAGATCCACGTGGGGCGCCTGGGTGGCTCGGTTAAGCGACTGCCTTCGGCTCAGGTCGTGATCCTGGAGTCCCAGGATCCAGTCCCGCATCGGGTTCCCTGCTCAGCGGGAGTCTGCTTCTCCCTTTGACCCTCCCCCCTTTCATGGTCTCCCTCTCTCTCTCAAATAAATAAATAAAATCTTAAAAAAAAAAAAAGATCCACGTGTATTTAGATCTTCGTTGTCCCTCTTTTCCATTGTGGAGTCATTCATCTCCCCTCACTCCTTAAATTCCTTCAAGGTTTATCCAATACCAGGGCTGAGCAAGGTCTAAATTCACCCAGCAGTGGTGTGCTTCCTGAGATCTACATTCCTGCATACACTTCTTAGTGACAAGGGTCACCTTTGCAATCTGGCACACTGACTTGCATAACAATACATTCCAGTGGCCTAATTTCACCCTTGAGTTCCTGCAAAACTCTCATTGAACTGCCCTCCACTTGGTGATTTATCTAGATTTATTGTGTCAATTTGGCAGAATAGCTCTGATACAACCACTCCTGAATGTAATAGCATTAATCTTGCATTTCCAAGAACAATACAGAACTGATGATCTCCCTATGATCTTCTTCATTAAAAACTAAGGTTTAAGAATTCATTCGTGAGCTATCATCATTTCATCCTGTGGAGAACTCTGTGCCAATATTACCTGTGGTCTATCCTCTTTCGTGAGTTAAATTGTTCTCTCTGATTCCTTGAAAGAAACTGGTGTTGCTCTTAAAGTCTCACATATAATGCTCCTCAATTTCTCTGTGTTTTGAAGACTACTTTATCACTTTATTGCTCCTATTCTTCCACATTTGCTAGATTTCCCTGTCCTCATAATTTGAACCATGTTTCAGCTGAGGAAAGGGAACTAATTATTTCCTAAAATTTTTTTTTAAAGATTTTATTTATTTGTTCATAAGAGACAGAGAGAAAGAGAGAGAGAGGCAGAGGGAGAAGCCGGCTCCCCGCTGAGTAGGGAGCCCGATGCGGAACTCGATCCCAGGACCCTGGGATCATGACCTGAGCCAAAGGCAGACGCTTAACCATCTGAGCCACCCAGCACCCCTAAAATAAAATTTGTGATACTTCTGGTTATCCATGCAATTGGGAATACAGTGCACATGGAATAATTTTGAATGAGGTTTTTTACAACATCATTGCATTTTTCTTAACAGCTACCTGCGCTAAAATTAGCAAACAACTAAGTGAGTGGTCATTCAAAATTCTAGGGGCACCTGTTATAATGATTAGTAGTCATTAATTAACATAAGAAGTATATTGTTTACTAATTCTGGGGGAGATGAAGTGCTGAAGTGCAAGGTGCTAGGAATTCAACTAATTTAGAAGATATGGTCTCTGTCCCCAGGGATCTCAGAGTGTGGTGTCACATTACATGCAGACATGTAAATAAACAAGTTAAGTTCACTCAGCGTGATCAGTGCCAAATAGTAGGTGAAGGTGAAGGGGAGAGCATTTGCCTGCACATTCCAGAGCCAGGCGTGTGATGATATTGAGCTGAGTCTTGATGAATAGGTGGGAGAGTCCTGGGCAAAAGGTGGTAGGAAGGGCAGGGGCATTAAACTTGGGACCGGGGAGTGGAGTTCAACAGAAATGGTAGCAGGTGAGACTGGAGAGAACAGGTGAAGTCGTAACCATATCCTGTAGGCAAACAGAGGCAATCAGAGATTTAAATAATGAAATACTATAGTCGAATCTGTGATGTGAGTGTGCAAGCAGAGAGATCATTTAAGAAGTTATTACAGTGTTCACGCAAGAGCTGGTGAGGCAATGTCAGAATAGAAAGCAGGGAATGGGTTTAATATACAGGTAGGAGGTATATCTGAGTCCCTCAGACATTTATTCAGGTGGTGGGAAATTAGGGAAGAGAACAAAGTCAAGGGGACTTTGTCAAATTCCCCGGGATTCATTTTTGGGTAACTAGGTACATGTAAGTCCGACAACCAGAATAGGGACTGACAACCAGAAGCAGGTTAGTAGTGGGTTGGTCTGAGAATGATGGGAGGGCTTTGTAACGATCATGAGTTGTACTTTGAACATACTTGGTTTGACATGAAGTATCCAAGGGAAGATTATTTCTAATAAATAATTATATAGATCTGGTGCTTAGGCCTAGAAATATAAATGGGAGAGCCACTAGGATAGGGCTCAGTCACTTTTGCATTCTGGCTGGCTGTATTTGAGATCCTATGCTAAGAATGACAGCAACAAGGATGACTAACAAATGATCTGTCTCTGGAGTCCAGTAATGAACAAAGACACAATTATTTATTATACCTTATTCTTCTAATATGTCATATATATGGACCTTATTCATATAAATGATTTATTCTATATACTAAACGCTTGTCAATACTTTTCTTACCTTTCAGCCACATTATTATTTTAAATAACTCCTTTGATCATTCTTAAGAGTAGCAACTATCAAAGAAATGAATTACTAATGGGGTACACTGACTGATTCCAAGGATACAAGAATAAACAGTTTATCCCAGCTGGAAAATCATTTAGCTGAAATGTTATACTTCTTACAGTGTGCCCTTTATATACATTTTGTGAAGGACACGTTACTTATACTTCCTGAATCAATGAAAATTTGGCAGATCTGGTGTCATTTAGGTGGAAGGAGCTCAAACAGAGCTCTTACATTTGCCCCTTTAAAATAGCAACTCTCTTTGAAAAGTAAATATATCACATACACACAGTCAGCTTGTGGATAGGAAATGATGGGTGGAAAAAAAGTGTGATGGAAAAGTCCCCACAGTTACTCTAACAAAATTCAGGAATTCTCTGACCAAAAAAAAAAAATTTTTTTTCTGAAACCTTGTTTAAATAAATTATAGACACTGTGGAATCATCATTCATAAAATTATTTTATGAAACCCAGAGTGAAATCATGTTCTGTAATTGTAATCCATGGCTAAATAGGACATATCCCTCTAGCTGCCAGTTCATGCTTTGAGCAAGTGACATGTACAAAGAATAACTTGAAGATTCTGCTCTCTCTTGAAAAAAGGAAACATTGAATAGACAGCTTTTCAGAAAGTTGTGTTGAATTGTATTCATGGTCTTTTCTAAAATGGATATGTTCACATAATGTATGCAGCTACAGTGTCCTATGATTTCTACAGAACACAAAATGTCAGATCTCATTACTGGAAGTTCTCCAAATGACATCTTTTTTTTTTCTCTCTCTCTCTTTCTCTCTCTCATCATAAACAGGGAAGGTCATGGTAAAATTTCAGTATTTGCTGTCAAAATGGCTTTAGCCACATTGTGTGGAGGGAAGATCATGGACAAATTAAGATGTAAGTTATTCTTTGTGTCTCTCTTTGCTTATTCCCCCCATGTACCACATTTTCTTTTCCCCATTTCTGCTATGTCCTGCTGCCCATTTGGACTTTCCTCATTCTGTGAAAGTTGTTTGAAATATAATCTTCATGGATCTTTGGATTTTATCACAGAAATATTTTCATATTAGATAAATGTTAATGATATGAATGTTTTCCTTCTACTTCTGGATTATTATTAGTTATAACCTGTTGAGTATCACCAACTAGACTTCCTGTAATATTAAAGTAAGATGTATATCCTTTCAAGTTCATTGTACTATACCACCTTACAGGCGTAAGTCCGTCTTCATAGGGACATGAAAGCCATGTTGGACAATCTCCCTTTTTTAGGTAATCTAAAGCCAAAGCTCCTGGCACATTTCCTCATTCTTCTTAGCCAGTGCTGTTCAAATCACTGGGAATCCCAAAGGTTCCAAAGTAGACATTGCCAGGGTAGAGGCATAAGAATTGCACAGATCCGAAGGGGCACGTGCACCTCGATGTTTATAGCAGCAATGTCCACAATAGCCAAACTGTGGAGAGAGCCAAGATGCCCATCGACAGATGAATGGATAAAGAAGATGTAGTATATATATACAATGGAATATTAC